>NC_140945.1:108124485-108639485 GCF_014529385.1 Adiantum capillus-veneris | reverse complement strand
TCATGAGAGCTTGCAAAGCAAAAGGGGCTCCACATGGTTTCCCTGCAACCCCTTGTAAATGAAACCATCTCTGAATATATGTTATGGTTAGCTTTACCTTTCTTATTATTTGTCTTTGAAGGCAATCTAGTTGGGTGACATTTATAACATGTGGGATACCCGTGCATCACCTGCATACGGTGTCAATGCTAACTATACGTTGTGTTGTTTCCATGGGTGCAGGTGAGGGCTACCTTCTCAACTATGGTTTTTAAAGTTTCTTAGGCTTGTTTCCATGGGTGCGAGGTGAGGGTTACCTTCTCGACTATGGTTTTTAAAATTTCTTGGCTTGAAGATGGTGGACTTATATATTTTCACGCTCTTGATTCTCTTGTACTTGTGTATACAGACTGTTCTGTACTATGAATGGGAATTATACCACCTTTTCATTGACATAGTTTCTAGTGTTTTTTGTAAATTATAAGGATTCTTTGGTGTATATGTTATATTGTTATTGGAACACACACATTGTATGCATATCTAGGATGTGATGAATTATACCTTTTGTGCTGAAGATGCTATCACCTAGTAAGTTTTACGAAGGAATGGTCAACATACTCTAATTGTAACCATGCTTACTTTGCATCACCAATTGCAACCCTACCAACAAAACAATGGTACCATGAGATGATTCTTAATACAAGATATTGTATAGAATAATATCTTATTTAAAAACTTCACAAAAAGGACAAAACAAGGCTACATGCTTCCATGAGCCATGTAGAACAAATAATATAAACCAAACATATGACTCCTCGACTTATATCATAGTGGGAAAATAGGTCACTCTTGAAGTCAAACTAGCGAGGTGAACCACTTGCCAACAAAAAGATCAAGATTTGATTATCTCATGCTAGGTATAAACCGTGGACACTCAGCAAATTTTATGCTTACTCCAAATTGGTAGCTATGGTTGAGTTGCTAAGCTCCACTCTTATCGCATTTGAGAGAGATTGAGAGGAAGACATTCAAAAGTGTGCACACACATCCCTAAACATCCACATACAAAGACACTGAAATATTCATGCATATTGCTATGCAAGCAAGGGAAATGTCCACTTGCTAACAATCATTCTACACATAATGTTTGTTTTTGTATCTTATGGTTCATTAAACTTATTGATAAACGTATTGGTAATAATAAATTATAAGTGAAGGAGCATCTACTTGTTGGTTTACTCCTCTAGCATGTCAATTTCCTCTGAAGTTGATCGTGAAAGCTTATTTGCAAAGAGTAATGCGCTATGTTGTTCATCCCACCACATTGCTAGTTTAAGATTTATGGCACGGTCCCTTTAAGGCATCATCCGGAAATTCAATAGCCACACATTCTTGCGTATATTGGCGAGACCAAAGGTCTCACACTTTAAGGTTTTGGTGTTTGGATGGCTCGACCAATTTCTAAAAAACTTTAATTAATCGCACTTGTATAGTGATAGACGGGTGACCTTGCAAGAAGTTGCTTCCCATGGCCCATCAATTGGTATCAAAGCCATGGTTGGTGCATTAGAAGCATGTGTGGCATAGAAGCCTATGTGGTACATAGTGTGTGGCACAAACCATGTGGGCTTATGTTGACATTGCTAGTGTTAAGTGCTAGGCTCCAAAAGAATAATCTCAAGCAAAAAAGAAATGCATATTGAGAGTTGAATTAGGAAGCTTTTATGTATTTTGTTGTAGTCGTATTGAGTTCTTATTGACTGCTTTCACCATCAAAGACTTCATATGAGCATATGAGGGATGAGTGCAAGTTTCTTCCTAAGAAACAATAGAGTAGAGGACCATGACGATTGTCCACACACATACGACGGCAATTGTGTCTCTACAATTGGATGCCTCTCTCCCCCTTATCAAACATTGATTTATTTATTTTGTATTAATCTTTTTTACTCTCTCTCTCTCTCTCTCTCTCTCTCACACACACACACACACACACACACAGCATGCATATACATGTTTGTGATGAATTGTACCTATTGTGCTCAAAATGTTATCACCTAAAAACCCCTAGATCACTTTGGCTTGTCTGCATGATGTGATGGCATTAATATAGTATATGCATTCATAAGCATAAAGAAACTGAGAAATGGGAGTTTTTACTACTTTATGATATTACTCTAGTATATGCATTCATAAGAATGCATATAGAAACTGAGAAATGGGAGTCTTTACTACTTTGTGATATTTGTTGGAATTGTGAATGTACTATAATTGTACTTATGTTTACTTTGTATCAACGACTGCAACCCTACCCAAAAAACAATGCTACTACCCGATGTTTCTTGTTAAAGATATTGTATAGAGTATACCTTTTTAAAAACTTCACAAAAAGGAAAGAACAAGGATGCCTGATCTCACTAACCATGGAGGAAACACACTCTTAACCGAACATTTGACTCCTCGCCTTGTGTAGTGATGGAGAAATGGGTTACTTTGAAGTCTAACTACAGAGGTGAACCACTTACAAACAAAAAGATTAGGCTTTGATTATCTTAGGCTAGGAATAGATCTTGGTAAACATTCTACATTCCCATCAAATTGATGGTTATGGTTGACTTGCTAAGAAAAATTCCCCTCAAATTGATGGCTATGGTTGGCTTGCTTAGAAAAATGTGTGGCAACTACTACATTAAAGGGGCCACCCCATGAATCTTAAAATAGCAATGTGGTGGGATGAGCAACATGATGCATTGCTCTTTGTAAATAGACTTTCACCATCAACTCAAGAGGTTGGATTACATAATTAATATGCTAGGTGAGTAGATCTAACCAATAGATGCTCTCTTCACTTATAATTTATTATTGCAAGTACTTTTTATTGATAATCTTGATGAAAGATAAGAAAAGTTTGTGTAGGATGAATATTAGCAAGTGGACATTTCCCTTTCTTGCATAGAAGAATGCATGACAATTTAAGTGTGTGGATTGATGAGTGCGCACACGCTCATGAATCTCTTCCTCCTTATCTCTCTCATATGTGGTAAGAGTGGAGCATTGTGCTTTTACCTCTTTAGAGCAAGATTGAGATTGTGATAGACACAAGTCTTCCACAAAGTGTGAATAATGTTCATTTCTTGTTTTAAAAAGAAATCCTTTTCATAGAGCCAACAAAGGGGCAAAGCATTTCCCCCAAAACATTGATTGCACAAATGACACACAAATAAGGCAATTGCCATCAAGAAAGAGCCACATAGGCACCCTCCATGTACCCCATCAAATGTCCGCTTTTCCTTGATTAGATTGTTGGGGCAACCCCAACTTGTGACAAATCTTGCATGAATTGGCTGGACCGAAGATCTTTAACACCTTTGGATCTTGATGGTTAGGCCAGTTCTTGAAAGCCTTACAATTAAGTAGACAACAAATCTTGGTTGGGTAAAGCCTTTCCAAGTCTCCAACTGACACAAGGTGAAGAGGGGGGGATCTATGGTTGAGAATAGGTGTTTTAGGTAGAGAACGATCTCGTTTGCAGTATCAACTTGATGAACTAATGGTGAACTTTTAGTTCACACTTCTTCACACCTAATTCATCAACTCAATCGGATGGTCAAGATTGTCCCTCGACCCGGAACACCCATTCTGAACGGTAGATCCTACATGAAACAACCCCTCGTAGCAAAGATTTTGAAGAGAAAATGAGCTCTTTGAAGTTTGGGTTGTTATAGACTTATAAATTTGTGATCAAATTTAAAAGTTCGGGCATGATGCGGGCTTTAGAAATTAGCAAGACTTTTGAGATTTAATAGAGATTGTTTTTATTTTGGCGTAAGGTGAAAAGGGGAATCTTCAGACTTCAGTTAGTAGCTAAAGAGACACGTTTTACGTAAATTAAGAGGAGAAGAAAATGATGCGAAGGAATGGAAAGGAGGCCATCAATGTCGCACTTGTGCTTTTGCGTTGGCTCTTCTTCTTCAACTGCTTGTCTCATGTGTGTATGTGTGTGTTGTGCTGGGCGCCTTTTCGCAGCATTGCAGCATTGCGCGACTTCCTCCCATTATTGTTGCAATTACACCCCTTTATCATGTCGTCGAAAGATACACACACACACACACACACACACATCCACAGAGAGAGAGAGAGAGAGAGAGAGAGAGAGAGAGAGAGAGAGAGAGATGCTCCCTCACGAGTCACGACTTGAGACTCGAGAGGCAGCCATGGGACTGTGTGAGTAGAAAGATTTACTTTTTCATCGCTTTCACAATGTATACGTATGTGGGTTGTGTGTGGATGTGTACGTATGTGGGTGGATGTGTGTGTGCGTGTGTGTGGAGAGAGAAAGAGAGCTTCCAGATCACATCCACGAGATGGAGGTCTGTTGTGTGTAGCAATCTCACATCTGTTACAGAAAAGAATCACCTCGAGCCACCCAGCCTCACACACACACACACACACACACACACACATTGCATACTGTCCCCCCACCCTCCTCTGCCACCTCTTTAAAGCTTCACAAGCTTCTTGACAATTGAACTTAAATCAACCACTTACATCGTTACTGTCTTTCTCAAAGTATCTCGGCTCGATGGCAGAGAGGTGCGTATCCTGCAATGCATCCATGGTAACACAAGTCCGCAAATCGCACTTCACCTAATGGCGAACTATTGATAGAGAGCATGCTTATTGTTCCTATCATGCTAGTAGCTCTTCCTATTGATGGCTAGACTAGGCAAAGCGCAAGCGGGCACTTTCATCCAGAAGAGTTTGGCAGTAATCGATGCAGCTGATACACGAGCCTACCATGGCAGTTTTGTTCGGAGAGGGCAATCTTGGTAACATAATCTTAAAAAGCTTAACTTTCTATGCAGAAAGAACACTAAGTCACAATGCATTTTCCATTTGGTAGAAACCACTTACTTGTGTAGGATGAAATATGGCAGGTTCTGCGCTACTGGTCTGCCAAACAATATCGTGGTTGAGGTCGATGAGATGCTATTCCACCTGCATAAGGTAACTACTCATTAGCATTACTAGGTTATGCATAAGGGGATAAATGTCCTTGCAGCCTTTTGCTGTTAAAGATGATTTCTAACAGTCTTAATACCATACATCATCAGCTTCGCTAACTTTTATGACACTTCAAATAGTTCCAACCCAAAGTTTGCTAAGCAATTGACAGCTTGTTTGAGTGTTAATTCTTTCAAGGCAATCCAAAAGCTTACAATTAATCCTCATTAACACTGGCATTGCCTCTTTTTGCAATCAACTCATGCAGTTCCCATTGATAACAAGAAGCGGAAAAATCTCAAAGATGGTAGCAGATGCTAGTTCTAGCGATGACGAAGCTGACAACCATTCGGCGCGCGTGTATCAGAAGCCACCCCATGGCATGTGTCACATACATTTGCATGGCATACCAGGTGGGGCTGACACATTTGAGCTTGTGGCAAAGTTCTGCTATGGAGTTAACGTGGAGCTCACAGCAAGCAATGTAGCAGCAATGAGGTGTGCAGGAGAGTATCTAGACATGACCGAAGAATATGGAGAGCAGAACCTCATATGCCTTACAGAGAGCTTTCTCAACAACATCGTCATAAGAAGCTGGAAGCACTCTGTCAAAACTCTGAAGAGCTGTGAATCATTGCTTCCTCTAGCAGAAGAGCTGTCTCTAGTGAAAAGGTGTGTAGAGGCTATTGCGACCAAAGTATGTTCAGAGCCGAGCCTCTATGGCTGGCCTGCAATGGACCAAAGGAGGACCTTGCAAAGCCCAAGTGGGAAACTTCTATGGAGTGATAGCCGCCGTGGCAACCGAAGGACAAAAGATTCAAGAGTTGATTGGTGGTATGAAGATGTATCGCTCCTCAATCTACCCCTCTTCAAATGTGTCCTGCAGTCCATGGAAGACAAAGGACTTGCACCTGAGGCTATTGCTGGCGCATTGGTATACTACACGAGGAAGTCCATACCTGGAATGCACCGCCGACAAGGGGGTAGCAATGGCCTCTTAGCTTCCACTCATTTGATTTCTTCTTCCAATGCTGAGCAGTTGTTCTGCCTTGAAACCATAGAAAGCTTGCTGCCATCAGATAAAGGTTTAGTACCAACAGTCTTCTTGTCAAGTTTGCTCAAAGTTTCCATGATTTTGAATGCAGAAAAGGGCTGCATAGAGAACCTTGAAAAGAGAGTTGGTGCACAATTAGACCAAGCGACAGTAGATGACATTCTTATCCCTAACTACTCAGAAATCTCAGAAACCCTCTATGATGTAGAATGTGTAGAAAGGATAGTGCAACATTTTGTCAACAGCACGAAAGCCCTTGTTTTGCGTGGTCAGGCCCTTGAATCTGATGTTTCAAGGTCATCGTCATCATTTCCATTGGTAGCGGTGACAAAGCTAATGGATGCATACTTGGTGGAAATAGCATCAGATGTAAACCTGTTGCCCGGAAAGTTTCGAGCGGTATTGGAGTCCCTACCTCATGATGCAAGAGTATTGGATGATGGCATGTACCAAGCCATAGACATTTACTTGAAGGTGAGACTCTAAGCAGAATTTGTGAGTATAAAAGAAATAAACCTGCTTTGCATTTTCATAAGCTAGGTTTGGTGCCATGCATACACTGGTGAAGGTTCTGGCCTATGTTCCTTAGAAACATCACAAATCATGGATGTTTGTAGCCACAAAAAGATTCCTTTGTCAGCTGCAAATTTATCTGTAGCTCAGCATTGACATAAGCATCACAATTAAAGTCAATCGATAGCATCTGCCTAGTTTTATCTGTTATATACAAGAGTTTCGCCAATGCAAGCGGTACATTTAATGCATGACATTCAATATAGCTTTTTCAATATCAATACCCTGGTAAGAAAAACCTTTTGAATGAAACTACAGGGTTGAAAGGTTGAGTATGGGTTGGTTTATCAACTATTTCTATCATGTCATCAATTTTTCTAATGATCAAGCATCATTTATTGTTGCAAAATGGCATGCATAGAGATGATGTTCAATCTTGGGATTCAGTTCATGTGTTCGTGTGTACACAGGCGCACCCCTGGGTGGAGGACTTGGAGAGGGAGGCATTGTGCAGCTTGATAAGCTGTGAGAAGCTGACCCAAGCAGCATGCGTACATGCTGCACAGAACACGAAGCTACCATTAAAGATTGTGGCACAGGTGCTATTTCTTGAGCAAGCCCAGCTCCGGGCAGCCTTTACGGGGGTCCTGGAGGCAGCAACAGTAAGAACCTCCCCTGCTGAATCTCAGCTCACATTTGAAAACCCGACCCTGACTGCAATGCCACGCATGGGCAAAATGTTAGAAGCATGGCCTGTGGTGACTGAGGAGAACTCAATCCAAACAAACATAAGCCGGATAGATTTGCGTGCTGACATGACAACACTTCGCCACCGCATTGAGGAGCTTGAGCAAGAATGCACTGAGTTACGGCAACACCTACAGCGCAAACCAGTCCGATGGAGTTCTCTCTCCAAGCTCAGCTGTCGCTCGTTATCAAATTCACAGCTTCCTGTGAGTTCTACCAATCCTAGGCGTCAAAGGGCTTCCTCTTGTGTTTCTTTGACTCCACGTGTTGTCGAACCTCCCCCACCTCTTTGATGCAAAAGCCCAACACACACCCAGTATAATGCATTCAATTCTTTCTTATCTGCTTTTGGTTTGACACATACTTCCATTTCATAATGACAAGTCTTGCCCTAACATACTTCCATTCTTATGGCGCTTGTCAAAAGCGGATGATTCTTTTTACCTGACTTCATCATTCTTGCTAGGATACCGTGCTTGCCTTGTATACCTTGCACTTAAGTCACTTGTATACGCAAGGGATACTTAAAGCGACCTACCTTCATAACAGGGCACTATTTGGATGCTTTGTCTGCCTCTTTGGTGGGTATGAGGGTTCAACCCCTGTCTGTGCAGCTCTTTTCATTTGCATATCAAGTAGGTAAACACAAATTTCTTTCACTCGTACTTAAGCATCCAAGTTCTAAGTTCTATAAAGCTCCTGAAAAATATTACAAAGAGTTTAACTAATCTGAGAATGCGTTGGAAAAAGGAGTAATTGGGACGAAGGATTTTTTCCTGTAGGAAAAGCACAGATTTTGCTGATTTAACAAACAAATTAAGGAGTACAACTATAACCAGGCACAAGCAAGTTACAGCAGAAGGGTTATGTATGGAATCTTTGTGCCATTCAAATCAACATGGATCCAAAAGAATAGCTAATCTTGTGCTACCGCTGCAATAGTTGAATTTTCTTGGTGAAGTACTGTCTCAAAGAAGGAAGCCTCTTTCATGAAAGAGGCAATGAGAGAAGCACTTGATGAAGGGAGAAACTATATGTTTTGGCCTTCATATTCGTTTCTGAAACTTAAGTTCTGACGTAAATGCTTTAAGCTAACCTTAATTTTAACTTTCTGTATCCAACATATGACCTTGATGGCTCTTTATTTCTATTTGTGAAAGTGTTCCTCCATGTGTATCCCAATGAGAAAAAAACAGTTAAGTCATTCCTAATGCTCTCCCCATTCCCCTCGGCTAGCAGCATTTCATCACCAAGAGTATAATGATGGGTGGATCATACTGCATGGAAAACAAGTGAGAGCAAGGAACTGCATCACTTGATTAGTGCAAAAGGGTGTGCCCGCTTTTCCGGACCCAGAAAGCACAGCCTCCCACCCCCAGAAGAGAGGATGTCCGCATACTGTTCCACCCCAAACCGCGGGAGAGCGTCAATCACCTGATTAGTGCAAAAGGGTGTGCCCGCTTTTCTGGACCCAGAAAGCACAGCCTCCCACCCCCAGAAGAGAGGATGTCCGCATACTGTTCCACCCCAAACTGCGGGAGAGCGTCAATCTCATGACCCGTTCATCTCCAGCCTCACAACCTATCCAGGAGGCCATACATCATTCGCTGCCTGTTTTTCGCCACTTTCTAATCTTAAGGATTTCGCGGGCTTGAGTGCACGGGTGGTGCTCCCGTGCAGTCCGAACGGAGCCTTGAGTTATGGAGATTTTAGATGCGATAGTAGGGATGAAAATCTCATTGGGGATAATATGCCTCTTTTCAGAGCTTGGTTTACACAGTCTGGTAGAAGATGCTATTGCAAAGTGGTGCAAGGCAATACTACAGTTGACATAGCAGAGGTTGGATAAAAGTTTTTGTGGGTCTACTTAAAGTAGAGAGTACTTGAGAATCCAGTTAGTTTCCTGCAAACAGCCATGTGGACTTGCTTTTGCGATACAATTTTATTAGAACGACAAGAGTGGATATAATGAACAAAGAGGAGGAACACATACAGCTCCTTCTGAGAGTTTCTATACCAAACCTTTATGAGATAGGAAGAATCCTAGGGCTAGAATATGTATTTTATGCCTCTGATGCGTAAGTTTGCCTCTTTAAAATTCTAACCAGCTTCAATCTCTTACCACCATCTATGGAGGTTAACGATACAGGGTGTTTGGTCGCTTTGTTGCAGACCTCCATAAGAATCTCCTGAACTTTGTACTTTACCTTGAGGCCTTGACACATGACAATTTGTATTTCTAAACACAAGTTTCAGATGCACAAACTATCAAGTCTGAAAAGTTTGCTCTAAGTAGCAAGGTTCAAGCAGGAAATTTTTACCCTTTATGCAATCCTCACACATTGTGCAAGTCATGGCACTTATGCACAATCAGGAATCAAAAAGAGACTTTGTAAAAGTTTACATGGCAAAGTATTTGATTCACAGAAGGGAGAACATACAGAACTGTTATTGAATACTCAAGGAAGATACTCGGGATGTAGTACAACAATCTCTCTGCCCAATGTCTTCAAAGCTGACATGACCTTGGAGGCATCGGCAACCACAAGTACTGG
This sequence comes from Adiantum capillus-veneris, assembly GCF_014529385.1. Classification (NCBI taxonomy): domain Eukaryota; kingdom Viridiplantae; phylum Streptophyta; class Polypodiopsida; order Polypodiales; family Pteridaceae; genus Adiantum; species Adiantum capillus-veneris. The sequence goes on along the minus strand of NC_140945.1, from coordinate 108,629,633 downwards.
CTGAAGCCCTGGATGCAAGTGGCGTCTCGCAGCTTCAAGGATATCCACAGTGGTCAGTTCTTCAACCTTCTTCTTGTAGCTAAAAAGAAAATTTTGGTCAATCCCGAAGAGCTCGTAAGTCATGAGGCGAGACAACTGTACACCACTGAAACAAGGAATTGGTCAGACTGGTAAACTACATAACTGAAGAACAAGAAAATTAATATGAGTGTAATTCAAGCAGAAAATGTGATAGGACACTGACTAATAAGCAAATGCCTGCCTGTCTTTAGATTAATTGAAAATAGCAACAAAGTTTAGCCCAAATTATAGCTGAAAGCAGCACAACGCCTCCCAGCCTTCAATAACCAAACTTTTTGGTTGGAAACAGTGCTCTCCTGTTATGGAAACTGAGTACTTAATCTCTGATAAGGTCTCAACATATTCGTTGTCATTGTAACACCTTCTATAATACCAATGAGTGTGTATGATTAACTTGAAATCTTAATGACTACTGTGTAGAGTAAGGAGAAGCCTTCTTTTGCTTAGCCATAAACTAGAAACCCTTTTACAACATTACCAGGCATTAAGTCATCCAGTAGAAAAGAACATTCAAACTTCATCTACAGCAGCAAAGCATGTCATATACTGCAAGAGACACCAAAGCTGAGAATTACAACATTAATGTGGTGCCATACTGAAACTACATACTCTCCAGAATCCACGATCATTAATGGTCATAATCCATACTCCGAAAATTTTGACATCAAATGTAAAATTTACAATGTCATGTCATGCAATATTGAGGACACATAGGCTATAAGATTCCATCATGATCAATCGTCATCATCAACTCAGCCTTAAAAACAACCTTTTAAAAAAGAACCCTTGCCACGAACTATGAACTGAATGTATCATACATACAGATTCCTCTACGGTATAGACGTACAGTATGGGTCCGTACTAACATACTGATCCTACGTTGTGTGCCAGGATGGTCCTAGAGATATTCCATCTCTGATGCTCTCTCTAGTCATCCTTTGGTGATACATCCAAAAAATACCTCTAGCTTATGGAACTAGTTATTTTGATATTCTCTTGTTCTTCAGATAGAGTGAATTTTAGCACTCTCACATGTGAACAATTGTCCTCAACTGTAGGGGTATCTTGAGGGAACTTCAAATAAATATTCAAAACGTAACTAAAAAGTAGACTCAGAGCCTAAACTCAACTCGATACTTATCTAGTTACCTCACCGAGTAGAAATCATTATGGTTGATCTGCTCCGTGAGGAGAAATTGCAGTCTATCCTTTCACTCAGAGACGCGGTTATAAAGACCCAATATGCTTATCAGTGTAAAACTCACATAGGCAACTCCATATGTGGTCTTAAATAAATTGGAATTCTTGAGGAAACAGTCGTAGAGTAGGAGTGAAAGCATCTGGGAAGGTGAGCGTAAAGCTCTAACAGTCAGATTAGGAAGTCAGGATTTAGAGGGACCTCAGAGGCCCTAATTAGACAGCTGTCCTAAAAAGGAAAGTGAAAGGCACAGAAGAATCATACTTCTATCATCTTTCTGGTACTTGTGAGAGATCCAAGGAGTTGATTTGTCAAAAGTGTGGAAAATATGGGCCTCTTCCAAGGAATTGCCCGAAGAAGTTGGAGTCCGGTGAAGCGACTACTCACTTCATAAGGGACTCACAAAAACTTGTGGGTAGATAGTAATCTTGTCAGATTCCTTTCTCAACAGCAGGCTCAAGCGGTTGCTCCTACTTCCTTGACAGAGCCTAGAGGACCTATTCAGTCTTTGGAGGCAGGTGTGACAGACGAGTCAAAGGTTGTTTGTCTTTGCGATACTTGGTCACGGGACATGTATGTTGGCTTCTGGCACTGTGAGTCGGACTTTAGAGAAGGATGGCTCGACAAGTTCCCAGCGGAGGCGCGGCCGATCTTTGACTTTCCACTAACTTATAGCTATTGATGGGGTGCCCACACGGCATATGTACATATAGTGAAGCTCCCACTTGTATGATTGTTAAAGGTCCTAGGACCTAGCAGACACTGATGGCGGTTGTGTGCACTTAGTTGTCATTGGTGGTGGCCAAGATTGTCTATCATGGGCCTTTGCAGAGACCACACTCTCTCTCTCTCTCTCTCTCTCTCTCTCTCTCTCCACTAGCGTTTTTTTCTCTCCTCTCTCTTTCTCTCTTCATCTAGCACGACATGGGAGACGTCCAATATGACTATTTACCAGGGCGGACATTGACGATACTCTTCAGCGACCGATGCAGTACATCCTTAGACAACGCTTGATTTTGTACATCCTCGGACACTGATGTTCATTTAATCTTTTATTTTACTTCATTTTATTTTGTACCCAGACATTGTATTAGATCCACCAAGATTGTATCAGTTTGGTCTCTTAGGTCATTTTGCGCCCCACAGGGCTAGTACCACTCTTTCTCTCTCTAGCGTTTTTCTCTCCTCTTCTCTCTCTTTTTGTCACAAAATGATGACGTGGCAGTACTGCCGGACAGACAACCATTGACATGGCAGAATGGTATGATCCAAAGGCTGTACGGATAGGCCAAAAAGAGCGTTGACATGTTGACATGGCTGCCGTACAGGTTTGCTGAAAAAAGCGTTGACAACTGCTGACGTGGCAGGCTGTACGGATTTCCGCCAATTGCGCTGGCTGCTTTTTGAGCAGTTTTTAGACCAGAAGCTTTTGGGACTTGACTGCTTTTGAGTTTAATTGCTTTTGGGGCATCCCTTGTAAGAATAAATAAGACCCTTGGGGCCTCACTTTGCACAGCATCTGGACGCAAATCCTAAGAGCAGAGGTCCCTCGGGTGTTGTATTTTGCTCAAGCATTAATATAAAAATAAATACTGAGAGGGGCGCCAAATTTTGGGGCCAACACCTCTCGGCACAAAACTACGCCGGGCCGTGTCGACTCCAATTTTAAAAGTTGTGAAGTATTTTAAGTGATTCTCTCCTATGTCGTGCTCAATTTCCGACTTGGGGTGCTCGAGTCTGTAAAGTGGTATCAGAACACAACCGATTTCTCGTCTACTGGGAAATCCGATCCTCTTACCGCAACACACATGGATTCAAACGACGAATCCTGCAAGAATCAGACGAACCCACCCGACAACTCTGAATTGGGTGAAAGTATGAAAAATTCAAAGGGAGAATCAAAACAAGAGTATGGGCCTCCACGGCCTACGGAGTATCAATTGATGGAGATGCACCGTGTCACAAACTGCTGACGTGTCCAGTCAGTGAAGAACAGAGCCAACCTTCGGATCACGGCCTAAGGGGCCTAAACCCTAAGAAGAACAAGCAACAGAAGAAGAAGAAGTCCTATCAACTTATGGGGATCCCGTCCGATGGGACCCAAGTGACATAAAGGAAATAAAATAAAGTAGGACCCACACACAACAAGGACTTGCGCAGAACTGCTGACGTGGCAGCTGTACGGACAGCCCTGAATTTTCGTTGACAGTGCTCACGTGGCAGTTGTACGGATTTCTGCAAAACGCACTGGCAGATTTTGGGCATTGCTTTTGGACCATATGCTTTTGAGTTTGAAGACTTTTCATGTACACTGCTTTTGGGCCTAGGGCCTTTAAAATGAGGCCATGGGCTCATTCTCTGGCATGGTTCCTGGAGAAGGTGCAGAGTCTAGAGTACTGGCTTGTACTGTGTTGATGCAATATAAAGAAATACCGAAAGGGGCGCCAAGGTTTGGGGCCAATACACTCTGGGGTGGAATTCCACCACTCCATGTCGTGTGTCTCTCTCTCTCAATTCAGATGTTACTGAAGTACTAAAAGTCTGTTCAGTCTGTTCTTTTCTATTGGCACGTGGTGCCCGTCTTGTGACACACCGTCAACAACACGTTGATGATTGTGCAAAGCACATGCTCCCGTTTGCAAAGGATTCCTAATATGCCAAATTTTTGACCCAGCACACGATCGATGAAGTACATTCCCATTGGCAGAAAGCCATCGATTCCCCACTGAAGTGAGCCATCAAGAAACCTCCTGTCCCAAGGATGTTTACTGAAGATGAACTTGACGACATTGTCGAAAGACGAGTCAATCAACTTTTGGGGGCAAGGAAGCAACTGAAGAAACGCAACAAGGGAACTGACTATCCCAGTTATTTGGGCCGACAATCTTCTTTTGCAAATGCAAGAAAACAGAAGAAGCATGTACTCTCATGAGAGTTCGAACTCCGATGACCATATATTTTATTCAAACAGAAAGCACTTTTACACAGCCAACCAATATGATTTTCTCGAGGACAAGCAAGAAGACCAAGGAATTCAAGGAGGGTGGACATGTAGTAAAGTTTGAAACCTTTTCAGGGTTTCGAGATGCTCCTCTTGTAACTTTATGGTCTCATAGGTCACTTTGGCCTTTTGAAGACGTTAATATAACATTTCATTTCATTTCATCTCTCTCTCTCTCTCTCTCTCTCTCTCTCTCTCTCTCTCTCTCTAGAGTTAGGGAGATCGAGACGACCGCGACTGATGGGGAGGGGAGCCACGCAGCACCGGCGGAGATTGCGGCAGAGGATCCACAGGATTCTAGCACGACACCCAGAGTGTCGATCAGGATAGGCTTCATACTACTGTTATATTGTATCATGGTGACATTTATCCCCACTTTGTACCTTTATGGCATGATACCATTGATCAGCCTACCAGCCACCCATAGGAGTCGGTAGCACTCCTATCAGTTTCCTTGTTTGTAGTTTTCTTTGTTTGTACCCAGACTTGGTACTAGACTCATCATTGTAATCAGTTGGTCTCATAGGTCATTTTGGCCTTTTGTAGACGTTAATATATCATTTCATTTTCATTTCTCTCTCTCTCTCTCTCTCTCTCTCTCTCTCTCTCTCTCTCTCTCATGGTCTCCCTCCATTGGGCTACCCATTGACCCCCTTTCACATGGCCTCTCCAGTGGCTATAGCCCGCCTCCCTCTCAACATGAAGTTCTCGATTACCAACAAGCGAATATCAAACACTTGAAGTTGAAGTGAAGGAGTGGGAGAAAGAGATGGAGGCAACCTTTCTTCAAAAGATGGAGGAATGGAAAGAGGAGAAGAAGAACCTATGCGAAAGGATTTCTCGCCTCAAAGAGTAAGCGGCTTCACAAGAAGCCACAATCCGAACTCTCCAAGGTGAACTTCTTACAGCAAAAAAGTGGGCGGCTCAAAGAAGGCGATATTCAGCCATCCATGATGGAAGAATTGAATACCATGAGAGAAGAAATATGGGTTATCAAGGAAGATGAGAAGAAGAAGTCATGGGCCGCGGTCATCTCCGCAACACAAAAGAAAGTAGCAGAGGCCGAAAAATGGATTGAGGTCACCAAGAAAGGGAAAGGTAAGGAAGCTCCTTGTACACCCACTCTTATTAACATGACCCTCGAAGAGGAACAAAGGTTGAGGATGCGGGCTCTACATGTGAGGGTAACCGGCCTCAAGGACATAAACAATGTGGAAAAAGAGGTCACAATCCTCACATCCATGATAGGGGTGGGCAAGCCTTCACACACAAAGGCATGGAGAGTGGGCAAGAAGAGTGGTGGCCTGGGAGAATCTTCAAAAGAGAGCTCTCATACTACGCTTCCCCTCCTTGGAAGAGAAGAAATTCCTGAAAAAGAGACCTACTCTCAAGAAGACGGGTATTTTCCTCGGTGATGATCTCACTCTCTCATAGCTTGCTCATATGAGAGAGGTAATGCCAGAGATTACGGCGCAAGGGATAAGGGAAAGACGGCCTTTTACAAAGATGGTCGGGTGGTGATTGTAGAGCAGCACTCTACATGACGGTGTGAGACCTATGGGACCGCACTGAAGATGGCTACTTGGAATTGTAATGGATCTATGAGGTTGGACGTTGGTGCCTTTGAGGATAGTTTTAGAGAGAGGGACATTGTTTTCTTCTCAGAAACTCATCAGGCCCCTAGACAGCTTATGCCACATGTGGTGGGATAAAGATGGGAAACAGCCCATAGGACAGTCGCAAGATCTGGGGAGTAGAGGTTCAGGAGGAGTAGTAGTGCTATTTAGGGAGGAGTTACAACCACTCCTACATATTGTATGGAGAGATGATCATGCTAGATACATGTGGGTGAGGCTGAGAGCTAACACAGGCCGATTTCTATACATTGCCATATGTTACTTCCCCCCAGTACGTCATTATATGCTGCAACCAGAGGACATTCGCCTTTCTCCATACTAGTAACTAGATGATGAAATATGGGAGTTTTCTAGGGATGGTGATATCATCCTCCTAGGGGACTTCACTGCCCGAATGGGCAACTCTCAGACAGTCTTCTACGACACTTCAGATGAGATGCTTAGAGAGCTGGATGTAGGTGACTTGGGGCTTGACAGATGCTCACATGATAGAGAGCATACGGAGAATGGGAGATACCTCATGGAGATGACGACTACACATGGGTTAGCCATACGTAATGGCTTACAGCGATTTCCTAGAGCAGCCGGTTTCACATGCTTTCCACACAGACACGGGGCCAGTACAGTGGACTATGTTATGGCACATATGAGCTTTATTCCTTGTATTCAGGATTTCATAGTGGGAGCCAGACCAGTGGGTGTAGCAGTGGATCACGCTCTTTTGACATAGTCCGTTTCATTTCAGTATAGTACAGCCCAGACATCAGGAGGCAGGTCACATACCCGTTATACATTTACACCAGAGACTGACTCGGTTTATACAGAGGAGATCTATAGCTATCTATGCACAACTAGTCCTGGTCTCTCAGTGGAGGAGTGCACCACATTACTGACTGAGACACTGCATGGTGCAACATCAGAGGCATACCCACACATTCAGCCGGGTCGGAGGTGACATTCTGGGAGCATGCCCCAGAATAGTTGGTATGATGAGGAGAGCAGAGAGATCTTCTTTTAGGAGTCATCACTTACAGACAGTCTCGGATTGCTTCCCGACGCCTTGTGTGACGGAAGAAACGAGCTTATTTGGCTTAGATGGAGTGAGACTTGTATCAACTGTTCTTGAGTAGAGACTCAGGAGAGGCATGGCGATTCTTTCATGAGCACTCCCCTCCCCTAGTGATTACTTCTTTTGATGTGTGGAGCCAGTATGTAACATCGTTATATACAGTTCCTGGACAAGATCCCCTTCCAGATCCTAAAGAGCCATGCCCACCTACCAGCACCTTCTTTACCACTGAGATGGTAAAGAGAGCCATTGACAATATGAGGACCAATAGGGCATCTGATCATGATGGCCTAGTAGCAGAGCACTTTATACATGCTAGAGATATGCTGGTAGAGGTTCTTGCAGTGTTGTTCAATCGTGCCATGTGTGAGGGATTGCCCGAGACTTAGAGGTTGTCTACTATTGTGCCTATCTTCAAGGCAGGTGATCCTACAGAGCCTGGGAATTACTGCACTATTATGGTTGGGCACACATTGGCACGGTTGTATGCATCTATTCTTGAGCAGCGGTTGAGTAATTGGGCAGAGGGTGAGGGTGTACGAGCAAAGAGCCAGGCCAGTTTGAGGAGGGGTTTCTCCACTCTTGATCATATTCTGACACTCAGAGCCATCATTGAGGAGGGCAGTCACATGGGAGACGGATTTATTGTAGCTTTGTGGATTTCTGCAAAGCATTTGACATGGTACCGAGAGCTCGATTAATGCGCAGATTGCAGGAGATGGGGGTGCCCATAGTGTTGATTTGGGGGATTATGGCTCTATACAGATCAGTGATGGGACATGTACGCACCTCGGAGGAGATATCTGATTTAGTTCACTCAACCATTGGGTTGAAACAATGTTGCCCATTGTCTCCTACTCTATTTGGTATGTATGTTGATGAGGCGTCTGATTACATTGACAGAGAGGGTGATAGAGGTGCCCAGCTGGCAGGGGCGTGGATCCCATTGTTGTTATATACTGATGATATTGTGTTGATCTTTGACTCACCAGAGGGTATGCAGCGACAGTTGGATGCATTACACAGTTTTGCAGAGGATAGTGGATTGTCTGTAAACCTTGGTAAAACCAAGGTTATGGTGTTTAACACCACACCACAGTGGATCAGGAGATCAACACCGACTTTCACATTATGATCAGCACCGACTTTCACACTTACCTTGGGGTTGTCTTCACTGGGCCGAGGTTTTCTTTGGGGAGAGCGACAGAGACTAGACTGACTAGAGCTTATGCGGCCTTGGGAGGCTTGGAGAGGATGTGTTGGCAGGGTCAGTTCCAAGAACCTCGGACAAAGTTATGGCTCTTTGATACTTTAGTAGCCTCAGCTATGATGTATGCGGTGCAGATATGGGGACCTTCTATAGGCCAAGATAGTTGGAGACGTATGGAGAGGCCCTTGGTATCTATGATCTCTCGACTGATCAGAGCCAAAGGCCCCACGCTATCATTCGGGCAGAGCTAGCTGCCCCTCCTATGGAGATTGAGGCGCTTACCAGATCAGTCTCCTTTGTGCACAGCTTGTGGAATACTACTAGAGACAGATATGGTAGACTGGCCCTTGAGTCTTCCGGACACTTAGCTCTTCAGGGGGACACTTCATGCTGGTATGCACAGATGACATCATGGTTTCATATGCATGGCTTCACCATGGACAGGCTGCCCCCTTTCCAGTACTCTCTTCAGACACTCTCCATGTCTCTTACACGGGTGGAGATTACTAGACTCATTCGTCAGGACCTGATTCAATTGGATACCAGGAGGACATGGATAGAGCCGCCACAGGAGTTGGGCACGAAGATGGCTTTCTATAGAGAGAATCTTCTCCACCTCACAGGAGATGGGTTTGTGATTCGACCCAGCTAGATGGATACACATATGTCTCATGGTTTGCGGTGTGCCATTGGTCAGATACGCACATCCTCACATCAGCTGGAGATTGAGACTGGTAGATTCAAAGGGATACCAGCAGACAATAGGATATGCCGCTTATGCCAGCTAGAGCCAGAGCCAGAGCTACATTACTATGTCATTGCACACTGTACTATGAGATTCGGGGCCGTTTCCACTGCTTATTCAGAGAGGTTTCGGTCCTTTCTCTAGTTATGAGGATCACAGATGTCTTGGGCTATATCTACTTGAGTTACACAGATATAGACACTTTACTGGGGAGAGCTAGAGAGAGACAGTCCCAAAGACGGATTACAGATTTCTTTTCACTAGATATGGGACAGCCAGAGGAGCAGCCATCACTGCAACGCTCGGCCGACAATCATTCGACCACTACTGGCACTCTCATCGACCGAGCACTGGAGTTACAGAAATCCAAACGGCCACGATTGAGGAGAGGGGCTACACAACATTGACGGAGACTACAGTAGAGGATTCCAGCCATAGTCTCTCGACATCCAGAGTGCAGATGAGGATGGATTCTAGTAGTGGTAGTATTTTTGTTCTAGTCTTTTTGTACCCAGACATGGTATCAGATTCACAATTTTGTAACAGTTTGGTCTCATAGGTCATTTTGTCCTTTTGAAGACGTTAATATAACATTTCATTTCATTGCTCTCTCTCTCTCTCTCTCTCTCTCTCTCTCTCTCTCTCTCTCCTTGTCAACACACCTTCTGCTGTACTTTGACAAGCTGACACCATGTCTGAGCCCATCGTGTAATGGGAACGCACCACGTACCAATGGAAAAGAACAGACGAGACACCATTAAACACTTCAAAACAATTGAACTGAGAGAGAGTGTGAATGACACACAAGACAAGGAGTGGCGGAGTTCCACCCCAAGAGAGCACTGGTCCCCCAAACCCTGGTGCCCCTTTCGGTATTTCTTTATTTTACTTGAACTCAGTATAAAAGTGTCGGCGTGGCTCTGCTCTGCTCTGCTCCTGCTCTTGCAAGGTAGCCAGAGAAGAAAACCCACCCTTCAATTTAATTGCCCTAGGCCTCTCGAAAGCAGTTACGTGAAAAGCTATAGCCCTAAATGCATCTCGCCTCCAAAAGCTAGTGCCATAAGGCTGCGCGTACAAGTTGCCATGTCAACCAGTTGTCACCGCGATTTACGGAGGTGTCCATACAGCCTGCCATGTCAGCGCAATTCGTGGAATTCTGTACTATAGGCCACGTCAGCATGTCAACGGTATTTGCGGGCCTCCGTATGGCATCTACCACATCATCAGTTCTCCACACAAGGTTGTTAGTGTGTGTGAGGGGGTCCTATTATATTTTATATTTGTTCCTAGGTCTTGGGCCCCATCGGACGGGATCCCATAAGTTGGTAAAAACCCTTTTGTAAATTGCCCCACTCGGCGAGGTTCTGTGAGTTGGTGGGAACTCCTTCCTTTGCACCTTCTAGGGTTTAGCCCCCTCAGCCGTGATCTTCACGTTGGCTCAAGTCTTCAGTGGCTTTACACGTCAGCAGTTTGTGACATCCCCCCTTCTTGAAAGAAGAGTAATCGTCCGCAATTACAACCAGAATCTCCCAATGCTGCAGGGTTTTCAATAGTTTTTGAACTACATGTTACCCCCTTTGATGCCTCAGGTGGGACACACCCCCCTCCCCTCCGGCAGTAGAAAGTGCGAGATCTTCTTAGCCGTGTGTTCCGATCGGGGGAGTCTTTAAGAATATGGAGCAACCCTCTGATCCAATGCAACTGGCTTTGCCACCACCAATGCCACCAGGATACAATGGATGGAGCCTGTATGGATATCCTTATTATTCGTACCCGGGGTACGCGCCTAACCTATCAAAGGATTTCAAAGATGACGGCACAACAGTAAAATTTTCACCTTTTCTAGAGTGAAAGATCGAAAGAAAGCATTGCAGTCCTACAACAATTCGACAATATATGCTTCGGGGAAGTATACATAAGAATCCAAGATTTCTTGAGCAGCAGGATTTCTTAAAGATAATGCTATGCAGTGGTGGAGTTCAATCGCGACAAAACTGCATGCTTCAAGGATATGGCAAGCTTTCAAGACACTTTTTGCACGCAGTTAGATGACTTCTCTCTTTGAAGTCTAGATCTTGTTAGAATGGGGCAACTTGAAAATGCTTGTCATAGAGACCATGGACGACTATAACAAAAGTTTCTCGACGTCTATCTGCCGATGTCTTTCTTTAAGTTCATTCCCTTGGGGGACCAATGCGAGCGATACACCATCTAACTCCCATCACCATTACAGGAGTAATGTTTGTCCAAGCAAGTATCAACCATGCAAGAACTTATGGACCATGCAACAGTCGGCTACAAACTAATGAAAGGAAAGCTAGAGTTTACTACAAAAGCAACTCCGACCACTAACCAGAACTCCCGGTAACAATGAACAAGTCCTCAGAACTCGTGAAACGCAACCTCAAAGGCCTCATCTAATACAGCGTCAACGAGAAACCCTGTTACAAGAAGGCAGATTCTTAGAATGTTTTCAAACAGGGCTTTAAATTCAATACATGTCCTCGGTGAGCCTCGACGTCCTTAGAGCAACGTTGCGCTCCTACGGTAGAAAAATCTATCTTGGGGACGGGCACCACGTGCCAACGGAAAAGAACATATCGAACAACTTTCAACACTTCAAATAACAACTGACTTGAAAGAGATGCACAACATGAGACGCGGAGTGGCCGAGTTCCACCCCGAGAGAGCACTAGCCCCAAACCTTGGCATCCCTTTCGATATTTCTTTATATTGCTTGAACTTAGTACAATGCCGGTACTCCACCCTCTGCACCTTCGTACTGAAGCGTGCCAGAGAATGAGCCCTTTGCACATATTTAAAGGCTCTTGGCCCATGAAAAGCAGTTACATTAAAGCTTCAAAATCCAAAGCATCTGGTCCAAAAAGCATCTTGCCAAAAAGCTGCCAGTGCAAAATAGGGAATTACGTACACTGCCACGTCAGCACATGTCACTGCAAAACGCGGAACTCTGTACATTTTCCACGTCAGCACTTGTCAACGCAAAATCTGGGTGCTCGTATAGTTGCCACATCAACATGTCACTGTAAAATGCGGGATTCCGTACAGCTCCGCCACATCATCACTCTTTACGCAATTTTATGTGAGTGTACGTGTATTGGTGAAACTACTTCTTCTGCTGCTTCTTCTAGGGTTTAGGCCCCTCGACCGGGATGTGTAGGTTGACTCTGTTCTTCAGTGGCTTCACACGTCAACAGTTTGTGACAAGATCCCCCATGGCCACCTTCGGCTAAGAGATCTAGACCTACTATTGGGACTACTACCCGATATTTTTGGCATAAATCTGGAGAGTTCAAATGAATTGTGTCGAGCCTATGGCAAAGCCAACGGCTTGAAAGCCTTGATCTTCTTTGACCCCGGAGCTACACAGAACTTCATCCATCCAGAATTCTTGAAGCAGATGGAGTTTGATTATGATGTAAAGAGACATGAAATTGAAGCTGAGTTAGCCACCAGTGAGATCCAGAAGGTGGTACCTCTCATCGGTGCTCTTCTAGTGACTATACAAGGATACCATGGAAAAGAGAATTTCCACATCATGAAATTGGGCAATTGCGACGTTCTCTTGGGCATGCCTTCGCATGACAAGAATCGTGTAACCCTCTAAATTCTGAACCATACCAATATCTTGATGCAGAAGGACAAGCCGATTGTCCTCAAAGTTCAGCTATTCGAGCAAAAACCTGAATGAAATTTCTAAGTGTTTTGTATTTAGATGCTTTTGAACTTTGTCTGAGATAAAACTGTTTGGAATTTGTTTGAAACGGATGGTAACCGTTTTAAACATGGCTGAGTGCCGATTTGAATTGTCAGACTTTGGTTTTAATATTGGTTTCAATGAATGGTGATTTACTCTTGGGTGTAGTAGTGAGAAAATGTTGTTTTGGTATTGTTTAAACCTCTGAACGATGCAGACGGGATCTCTAGGGAGCGTTTCATTGTATGCTTGAAAACCTCGGAACGACGTAGACGGGATGTCTAGGGAGAGCTTCGTCGTATGCTTGAAAACCTATGAACGACGCAGATGGAATGTGTGAAGAGCGTTTAGTTGTATGCTTGAAACCTCCGAGCGACGCAAGCTGTAGTTTGGGGAGTGTTTGGTTGTACCAGTCGTTTGATCTCATGGCCCTGACCTTTTTAGTTTATTTGCGGGGGGAGTGACGAGGTAGTCGTTGAGTAGCTTCATATCGCAGATCGTCTGTCTCGAAGGACTGCTTAGCGGCGGCGTTCGTTGTGTCTTGTAACATGCATATGTGAGCATTTGTGTTGCATTGTGATGTGCCAACCACTAAATATTCCTAGATTGCCTGGGTATGTAATTATTAGTGCATTGAGACAACCGGTAGAGCTCAACGTGGTCTAGGTGTGATGGCTAATTTTGCTACGCCAAAATATCAAGAGCTCCAATCTGGAATGAGAAAATTGATTGTCCCTCGGAAATTTTTGCCATAAAAGTATGTCAAAGCTTGTCGAGAAGAAACTACAGGTACTCTACCGAATCCATAAACGCCATGGTGCTCTGTCTGCTCTAAGTAGGACCGGTATGCTTTGAGAAAAGTACACGACTGGAGCTCTAATACCACTATAACGGAAAGGCACCACGTGCCAATGGAAAAGAACAGACGAGACAACGTGAAACACTTCAAAACAACTGAATTGAGAGAGAGTGTCCACGACACACGAGATGGGGAGTGGCGGAGTTCCACCCCAAGAGAGCACTGGCCCAAGACAACTTGAAACACTTTAAAACAACTGAATTGAGAGAGAGTGTCCACGACACACGAGATGGGGAGTGGCGGAGTTCCACCCCAAGAGAGCACTGGCCCCAGACCCTAACACACCTTTGAATATTTCTTTATATTGCTTGAACTCAGAATACAAGTGTCGGCGTAGCTCTACTTTGCTCTGCTCCTGCTCTTGCAAGGTAGCTAGAGAAGAGAGCCCACCCTTCAATTTAAAGGCCATAGGCCTCTCAAAAGCAGTTACATGAAAAGCTACAGCCCTAAAAGCATCTGGTCTCCAAAAACTTGTGCCGGTAAGGCCGTCCATACAAGTTGCCACGTCAGCTAGCTGTCAGCGCGATTTACGGAGGTGTCCGTACAACCTGCCATGTCAACGCAATTTGAAAAGTTCAGTATTGCAAGCCACCGCAACATGTTAGCGCTATTTGTAGGCGTCCGTACAACATCTGCCACGTCATCAGTTCTCCACGCAAGATTGTTAGTGTGCATGAGGGGGTCCTGCTTTATTTTATATTTAGGATCTTGGGCCCCATCGGACGGGGTCCCATAAGTTGGTAAAAACCCTTTTACAAATTGCCCTACTCAGGGAGGTTCTGTAAGTTGGTGGGAACTCCTTCTCCTGCAACTTCTAGGGTTTAGGCCCCTTGGCTCGGATCCGCAGGTTGGCTCAAGTCTTCGGTGGCTTGACATGTCAGTAGTTTGTGACACATCGTCAAGTCCAACCCTATATAGCCCTGTATAGCTGACCTACTATTACAGCGAATGGCTTCCTTCCGATCAACAACCTTCTTTTCTCCAAGGGAGTAGAGCTAAACGGGTATGAGCCACTTGCAAGGAGGAGCATGAAACCATGGAGTCACATGACAAGGGGGTGAAATAATGTGACAACAATGCAACTAATGGAAAAACAACAAATTTACTTGAAAGAGAACACTCTAGTCAAGACACAATGGGAAGAGTTCCACTTGTAGAGATAGTGACCCCTCAACTAGGCGTCCCTAGCACTGTTTCTTTGTTACCTTGATGAACTATCGCACTTACGACCATTCTATATGAGCCCACTCACATGTTCAATTAGGCGCCCCTAGCAGTGTTTCTTTGTTATCTTGATGAACCATCGCGCTTACAACTATTCTGTATGAACCCACTCACATGTTCTATTTGCTAATGACACGCTCACCTCTTATTTATAGGAATTTGACCCCAGAAGCCCCAAAATCAGCTTAAAAACCATCGGTTAGTGTGTCCAAAGAGACAAAGCATCACTTATAATATCATCTCGTGCCCAAAAGTAGCCCTCGCTAAAACTCCAGGTAGAATCTACAATGTAAGAAATTGCCACATCAGCATCATATAGATGCCATGTCATCCTCACACCTCCCAAGGGTCGGGATATGCAACCAATCCCTCAATATGCTTCAAGGGCCGCTCCGCCTATAGCTGGACTCTATCATCTGCTCTCTAATCTCCCATATGGTGGACCACATGCCTTCACACTTTCCCGCTTGTGTGGATACATAAGCATAGTTGCTCTCCAACTTTGGGTGCCCCTAGTAGGATTTCTTTATATTATTCAACAAAATTACAACAGTTGGGAGAGGCCAATCTCTATAATTCGAGTTAAAACTGGCTCATCTGCCTTCAATTTAGGGCTCAAAAAGAAGTAAAAAACATCTGCTATTAAAAACTAGCCTTCAAAAGTATCTAGTAATTTTAAAACTACCCCTCAGAAGCTGGCAAAAAAATCTGCCACGTCATTAATCTCCGTGTGTATGCCGCATCATCAGCCTTTGTATGGTCCACGTAGCCCATGATGTGCAGCAAATTTTCCGGCAGATTCTGCAGCAGGTTTTGTTAGGGTACTACATGAAAGTTTGTTGGGGTTCTGCATCAAATTTCATTCTCCTAGTTTTACTTGCTTCTCCCATCGGCATGGCTATAGCACTATGGATTCTATACTCGCTCCTATTCCATTTATTTAACACATTCAGGATCTTCTGGTCTCCTTTATACCGATTGGTGTTGGAGCTGATCACGCTTACATATCATCACTGTGGGTTTTAAGTATACTAATGGACAAGCTCAGGAATTAGCTCCTCCATATCCAAGATATGACTTTTGGAGAGAGACGGATGGTGTACACATGGGGAAGATCTATAAAGATTATGCAGAATATTGCGCCCTTTTATAAATCCATATTGTGCTAGGCGATTGACTTGTGCCAAAGTCCAATGGAAACGATTAGCAATGACTTTCATGAAGATCTTATAGATTCCTCCCATTAAGGAAATCTCGCCTTGCTTCACTCTCACCACCTCACACCCACCTTGTTGCATCAACTTCACACTATGAAATGTGTGTAGAAATGGCCTCCTTTTATAGGCCAAAAGGGCTGCCCTCTCTCATGAGAGGCAACCATGTGTAGCCACCCTTGTGTAGATAAGTCCAAATTGGACCCTCCAATCCGCCCATGTGTGGCCGCCCTTGAGAAGACAAGTCTGCTTTTGATTTCGGCCACCGGCCATTGACTTCCAATCACCGGCCACCGACCATTGACTACCGGCAACCGGCCAACCGACCGGTCGTTTTTCGACCACTTACCGGCCACCGTCCGACCATAATATTCGGGCGAAGCCAATCTCGAACTTTGCTCGAGATTGGCTGTGAAAATTTTGGTTTCCGGCGAGTGATTTTATTTTCCGGCGAGTTATTTTTTTTTCACGCACGATGGCTTCTCCTCATAATGGGGGCCTTACAAATGTGCGTTTTTACCACAGAAAATTCTAAGGGGTAAATCAGGTTCCATACTTAACAATCTCCCACTTGGAGACTGATCTCCAAACCAAACCTGTGACTGCTTTCCATCCTGGTTTCTTATCCTTGAATGCCGATTGAAGATGAGCAAAAGCTCAACTTCTCCTTGTTGACCACCTTTGTAAACATGTCTGCAGGATTTTCACTTGTGTGCATCTTTCCTAGCTTTAGCTGTCCCTCTTCCAAAAGAGTGCGTATGAAGTGATATCTCACCTCAATGTGCTTTGTCCTTGAATGAAAGGCTGAGTTCTTCACAAGATGGATAACGCTTTGGCTATCACTGTACCAGACACAAATGTCTTGTTTGAATCCAAGCTCTTCTAAGAATCTATGAAGCCACATAATTTCTTTGCTTGCCTCCGTCATTGCTACATACTCTGCTTCCGTGGTAGAAAGTGAAACAACTTTTTGCAGCTTTGAAGCCCAGCTTACTGCTGTGCCTCCAACCGTGAAGACATAGCCCGTAGTGCTCCTTCGAGTATCTTTGTCACCTGCCATATTTGCATCAGCATACCCTTGAAGAAAAATATCAGTTCCTTCAAAATACAAAGCATTTGTTGCTGTCCCTTTTAGATACCTAAGTATCCACTTCACAGCTTGCCAATGCTCTTTACCTGGGTTGTCCATGAACCTACTTAC
The DNA here is from genome assembly GCF_014529385.1 of Adiantum capillus-veneris. Lineage (NCBI taxonomy): Eukaryota > Viridiplantae > Streptophyta > Polypodiopsida > Polypodiales > Pteridaceae > Adiantum > Adiantum capillus-veneris. The sequence continues at coordinate 108,612,476 of NC_140945.1, read as the reverse complement.
AACTCCCACTGCATGTGCAATGTCTGGCCTTGTCCAGACTATAGCATACATAAGAGAACCTACTGTTGCAGCATATGAAACTTTAGACATATAGGCTATCTCCTCTTGTGTCTTTGGACACATATCCTTGGTTAGTTTAAAGTGACCAGCCAAAGGTGTAGAAACTGGTTTTGCATTTTGCATTGCAAACCTTTCTAGTACCTTCTTGATGTAATCCTCTTCAGATAGCTTTATTGTCTTCTTCATCTTTTCCTTGATATTTTCATATCAAGTATCCTCTTTGCAGCACCTAAATCTTTCATTGAAAAAGATTTAGACAGCTCCTCTTTTAGGTCTTTGATGTCCTGCATATTAGCACTTGCAATCAGCATGTCATCAACATACAACATTAGGATGATGAACTTCCCATCTCCCAAATTCTTCGTGTAGACGTGATTGGCTGTGAAAATTTTGGTTTCCGGCGAGTGATCTTATTTTCTGGCGAGTTATTTTCCTTCACGCACGATGGCTTCTTCTCGTAATGGGAGCCTTAAAAATGTGCGTTTTTACCACAGAAAATTACAAGGGGTAAATCAGGCTCCATACTTAACACAGGTTTGGACAGCTTGGTGAGGGTTAGGTGCAAGCGTTCGGATCGTTTATTTACCAGGGGAGCCTCGGGAAAGCATTGGGTGCTTGTACAGGACAATTTAGAGAGATTTCCTGCGAGGAATCTCATCTAGTACAAGGGGCAAGTGACCCCACAGGTGCGAGAGCTTGAGGGCTATCCACATAAGCGATTGGTACGCGGATCGGAGCGCAAAATAGAGAATTCAGCGAGCTACAATTTCTCACCAGGTTTTGTGAAGTGCTCTAAAGTAGAGGAATTGTAGCTCGCTGAAGTAGAGCTACAGTTAAACACACTTAGCTTGTTTTTCAACTTCTCTCTCGTATTTTCTCTATGAGCGAATGGAGTTTGTTGTTTTCGCCCTTTTCATGAGACAAGTAAGTGCTTCTCACATGCTGACACATGCTAAAGAAAATGTAATCAGGAAGGCGCTATCAAGACCGTCTGACATGCAAAAGCTCAAAAGTTTTAGAAACGAGGAGTAGAGATATTGGAGCAGCAAAGAGCGATTATTGTCGGCATTTGAAGGGACGTCACAGAGACGAAGGTCAAGATGACAGCTCACAAGAAGGGCCTAATGAACCGGAAGAAAGACGAGGGCAACCCCCTTTTGACATGAACGCAAGCTGGTAGAAGTTAAAAATTTGTCTTCTTGCAATTGTTGATCAGGAATACCTATAATACAGCTTCATGATTTCATGAAAAACCTTCTACACTATCTCCTAGTTATGGTGAGATGCCCCTAAAATCATGATAAACCGAATGCCTTCAAACATACCTCTGTTCAAGTAGTCTTTATTATGTCTTATAACAGTGCAGTCATCTATAATATTAAGCACTGAGCAACATCAGCAAAGTACAATAATATTGAGCATTGAGCAACAACATCTATAATATTGAGCAGTGAGAAAAGTCTTTATCATGTCCTATGACTGTACAGTCATCTTTAATATTGAGAACTGAGCAACAAATTCTAGGTGTGAAAACTCAGGCCCCGCAAGTTTGCAAGCGAGCCCTTTCATAAGAGTTCACATTGCCAGACACTACACCTGGAAATATGGTGTCTTATAGCCTTCTAGTACAATATAATGTCCTCATCATCGATAATATGAATGCTGCTGTTGGGCACAGGGAAAGGACCATTATTCTACCACGACACAAGTTTCACAAAGGAGATCTCTGATGGAAGTTACCTCGATACATCTATCTCAAGCTGATGGCATACACTAAGTAGCTGATCCCAATATCTGAGACCTAAGGAGCTTCAGAACTTTAGAATTTTACATGCATCTATCACTGCCCATCAGGTAAAAAAAAGTTCAAGGATCCCCCATCTGGACAGCTATTGAAGCTCTTTTGTATAGAGCCTAACAAATAAGGAGGTTTGTACTTTACTAGATGGATCATAAGGAAGATTTAAAAGAGAGTTTGTAATGAGCAAATTTATGATACCTCTAGTTAGGCAATGGTACCTGTCAACAAAATTGAATACAAAAGAGTTGATAATGCCTTCCTTTGCTTTAGCAAGATCATCTGCAACCATATTTAACACCATTCAAAGCAACTTATTCAAAGCTTACTGAAACTTAAAGCGACTTAATTTCCAGACCTGCAGAAGGAGCCTCCACAGTTACACTCTGTAGAACCCTCTCCACTGAGCGAATAAATTGAGGAACTGTGTTGATCTGTGTCTCACCTCCAGCCAGGAAGGATCCCTATGCAATACAATAGAGCAATAGCTAAGCGAATGTGCACTGATCTTACCAAGAGTGTGGAACAAAGGAGTTGTATCATTGAAAGAGAGGAAAGGAACCGTGCATTCAAGTGTTTGAAAACATACATTAAATTTTTTACTCAAGTAAAATAAGATGGTATGCAGACACTGCCACAAGAATGTTACATGGACAAAGGACACAAATGCTGAAAAAGCATATGAATAATTTATCTGCTGTTTCATGTTTAATAAGTACAACGAAAGGAATTGGAGGTCAGTACCTAGAAAATTTTCCATTATCACATGCAAATTGTCAACAAAATTGTCAAGAGCAGGAAAGGTTGACCACTGTATAAATATTGAAAATCCATTCTTTAGCTCAGCTTTAGCTGATAAGTTGACATAAAAAATATAGATCTGGGTGGAAAATTTGTTTTGGCATCTCCTTTCTTCAGATGCATTTACCACTTGAACTTTGACAAACCCAGCAAGAATAACAGAAACCTTCTAGACTAAGAAGTCCAGAGATGTTTCTCCCTAGTTATTGTGCTTCATGAATGGAGCCCATGACGTTCCTAAACAGTAATCCTTGCTCTTACACACGGTTATACTTCATCTGTTTCATAAGAACGAAAAAAGGACTTTGAGTAGCTGAATACAGGTCCTTCGATGGGTATCGAGGATCTTCACAATATAGCAAGCCAACAGATAGTAGCATCCCTCCAATTAAAGGCTGGTTAAAGTGTACTGGAGATTAGATGTGAGGCAAACGACCTCTGGGAGTGAAGAGCCCGATTACTGGTCTTGCTCATCGGAGTTCAGTACTTCTGGGAAGTTTATGGGGTATAGTTTGAAAAATTTGTTTTGGCATCTCCTTTCTTCAGATGCATTTACCACTTGAACTTTGACAAACCCAGCAAGAATAACAGAAACCTTCTAGACTAAGAAGTCCAGAGATGTTTCTCCCTAGTTATTGTGCTTCATGAATGGAGCCCATGACGTTCCTAAACAGTAATCCTTGCTCTTACACACGGTTATACTTCATCTGTTTCATAAGAACGAAAAAAGGACTTTGAGTAGCTGAATACAGGTCCTTCGATGGGTATCGAGGATCTTCACAATATAGCAAGCCAACAGATAGTAGCATCCCTCCAATTAAAGGGTGGTTAAAGTATACTGGAGATTAGATGTGAGGCAAACGACCTCTGGGAGTGAAGAGCCCGATTACTGGTCTTGCTCATCGGAGTTCAGTACTTCTGGGAAGTTTATGGGGTATAGTTTGATCAGAAGCCTGGCGATTTGGTTCATTTGGAGGGAATAAAAATGGTATAGAAAGCTAACTGAAAACGAGGTGGATGCATTGTTTTAAATCCTTGCCCATACAATTGGCTATTGATTCTAACTAAAAGTACACAATTTCTGAATTTACCACATAAATGATGTAAGTATGTTTGATCATATCATATGCCAATTATGATATGATAATGAAAGTAAGGTAAAAAACTAGTATGAAAAAAACTACGAGCTTCTCTATTAGCTTTTGCCTCTGCTACTTTGTTACATAATCCACAATAGAAAGGGTGTCTACACCCCATTTTCAAAGGACCCATAGCTCACAATATGCTTTAAAAGTTCAAGCATCAATTTTCTCTTTTGTTACATTTGACACTCATAGAAACTTTTGTATCAATGCACAATATCTCTATTCATACTTGGCCACATTAGCTAAGCATTTAGCACTTTCATTTTTGTGATTTCCACTCTGAAAAGACTCCACACCCCTCCTCATGACAGCCTTTTAAGCAATAAAAAATGTCATTGTGATGGAGTACTGTCCTCATGACACCATCAGCCTCTTTGTGATGCACGTGCTCCCCAGTTATGCATACTTCATTGCCCTTAAGTCATGCATTCTTATCGCTCTCTTTGTGATTGCATATCTTTGTTGAGAACCCAACCCTTTTCTTGCAAAACCTGCTTGTAATACATGTTCTTCCTTGTAAAGAGGCTCCCTTCCAGGCTAGTTTGGCAGACATGTGCATCTTCTCAAACACCTGTTCTGCGTACGCATGAGTTCTTGCATTTATGTTTCTGGGTACATTCCATGTTTCAAATGCAGCACAGGACTTCAACCACCACCTTCCATGTGCCTTGAGCTTAATCAACAAAGCATTACCCTAAGTTAAGAGTCTCCTTAAGGCTTATGCGCCTTTTGATACTTTCATACAATCTCATACAAAGGCTTGCATGCTCTGCCTCATTGCTATAAAGCTTTCTAACTGCAATCGATACATGAGTCATAAGTAGCATGTTTTTTTGGGGCCCGTACAATATTCAATATGTGAAATTTCTTGGGGAAGTCAATTCCACTTTTTCGATACTTTATACTAATATGCGTTTTCCGTATGAATGACCTATGGAAGAGGTACAAGCAAGGATGTATGCTTGTTTATCTATATGTGTGCATACATTGTAGATTTCGAGTGGCATTGGAGCCTGTGAGTGATCGAGGAAGGGGGTGGAGACATTGGAGATCAAACAAAGGTATTTCACTCCATACTATCCACAATACAATGAGATGGTTGAGACATTCAATGGATTCTTGCAAAAGACATTGTTGAAGCTTGTAGAGATATACTCAAAAGATTGGGATATGTACTAAAAAGAGACGTAAAAGAGCATCTTGGAGAGTGAATAAAAACTCTGCCATTAGTTTCGTTCCCTTTCCTTTAATTTATGGAGAAGAATGTGTCATGCCGATTGCATTGACTCTTTCCCTTGTGCATTCTTGCATCCAAATTCTTAAGCTAATAGCTTCTATTACTAAACAGCTCATGCGTAACAATTGGATCCTCCCATACTGTTTTCGAAAGGTCAATATGCTTTGAATGCATCAGCCCTCTTTTAAATAATAACTCCATAATACTGGGTAGCTCCTCCCCTATCAAATAAGAGACTATGCTTCAAGAGAAACTTCAAGGATGGAAGCATCACTTTAATTAGACAAAAACCTTATGTATTTAGAAGCAGATGATGACGCATGATATGTATATGAAACTCTTGATAGTGTGTCATGCTTGTTGGAGAGAAATATGTGGCGCTTCTTTGATGATTTAAGGACAACTTGAAAGTAGTTTGGAACAGTATTATGATCTTTGTAAAATCCACGTGTGTGCATGATGGGTACATATGTGATGGAAGACGAATGTCACTACGCGTGGGTGACAATTGTGCTTGTTGCCTATTTTCTGTTGTTTTTGTACATACCATTGAGTATGCTTAAAAAATGACCAAGTCTCTCTAGAAGCTAGATGAAAAAGAGTTCTTTTTATCGGATTGGGGTTGTCGGTGAGGTGGGTTTTGATACACGCTTGGACACTCCAAGCGAGAAATGAATAGCAACACATGAACAAAATCTGCAAATAATTGAACTTGAGAGACACACACACACACACACACAGAAATGAAATGTTATATTAACGTCTTCAAAAGGCCAAAGTGACCTATGAAACCAGAAAGTTACAATGTGGTGGATCTGATACAAAGTCAGAGTCAGAGTAACAAGATGACAACAATGACAAAAATGAAATGACAAATGTCACAATAAAATACTATGGAATCCTAAACTACTAGGTGTGAACTAAGCAGCTAGCTGGGATAGCTAGATCACAAGAGATCCAGCATCGGTCGCTGGCGGATCTCAGAGAGAGAGAGAGAGAGAAATGAAATGAAATGAAATGTTATATTAACGTCTTCAAAAGGCCAAAATGACCTATGAGACCAATCAGTTACAAAATAGTGAATCTAATACCATGTCTGGGTACAAAAGAACTAGAAAAGAACTAGAAGTGGAACAAAATACTACTACTACTACTACAATCTAAAACTACGTGGGTGTAGCAGCTGATACGAGAGAGAGAGAGAGAGAGAGAGAGAGAGAGAGAGAGAGAGAGAGAGAGAGAGAGAGAGAGAAATGAAATGATATATTAACGTCTTCAAAAGGCCAAAATGACCTATGAGACCATCAGATACAAAGTGGTGAATCTAATACAATGTCTGAAGCACAAGTATAAAAAGTACTGAATGTAAAATGTGAAAAATGAAAAATGAAGTGTGAGATGTGAAATGTAGAATAGGCCCTCAATGACACTCTGGGTGTCGTGCTAGAATGCTTCTGATCCTTTGCTGGAGTCTCCGTCGATGGAGTGTGCTCTTGTGTCTCGGTCGTGGTCCTCTCGATCTCCCAAGCTCAAGTCGCCCTCGATCCAAAGAAATCTATGATCTATCTCTGTGAGACTGTCGTACTCCATGTCTCCTCAGCAGACTATCTCTATGTCGATGTAGCTCAAGTAGATATAGGCCAAGGCATCTCTGATCCTGATACCTCATGAATCTATCTAGGGGTCCAAAACCCTCCCTGAATAAGCAATGGAAGTGCCCTCGTATCTCATAATACACAGTGCAATGGCATATGTAGTGTAGCTTTGTCTCTGGCTCTCTATCGCATAGTTGGCATATCCTATACTCCGGTGGTATCCCTCTGAATCTACCCGTCTCAATCTCCAGCTGGTGTGAGGATGTGCGAATCTGACCAATAGCACATCGCAGACCATGAGACAAATGAGAGAGAGAGAGAGAGAGAGAGAGAGAGAGAGAGAGAGAGAGAGAGAGAGAGATGAAATGAAATGTTATATTAACGTCTTCAAAAGGCCAAAGTGACCTATGAGACCAGAAAGTTACAATGCGGTGTATCTGATACAAAGTCAGATTAACAAAATAAATTAAACTAGGATAACAAAATATAAATACTGTGGGACCCTAAACTAAGCAATACAATGTGAAGACAATATGGGAGGGGAGTAGAGATCCATCTTCATCTGCACTCTGGATGACGAAAGAGTATGGCTTGAATCCTTTGCTGTAGCCTCCTTCGAAACTATGTAGCTCCTCTTCTCCATCGGGGTCGTCTAGATCTCCCTAGCTCCAATGCTCAGTCTATGAGAATGCCAGCAGTGCGGGTAGACCTCTCCACCGTTGGCTGCTCCTCTGTCCGTTCTTCTGAGTGTACAATATCTAGTGTAAAGAAATCTGTGATCTGTCTCTGGGGATGTCTCTCTTCAGCTCTCCTAGTAAAGTTTCTCTATGCCTGTGTAACTCAAGTAGATATAGCCCAAGACATCTTTGATCCTCATAACTCATGACCCTAGATAGAGGCCCAAAACCTTCTCTGAATAGACAATGAAAATGGCCTCGTATCTCATAGTGTACTGTGCAATGACATATGTAATGTACTTCTGTCTCTGGTTCTAGATGGCATAAGCGGCATATCCTGCTATCTGCTGGTGTCCCTCTGAATCTGCCAGTCTCAATCTCGAGCTGATGTGAGGACGTGCGTATCTGGCCAATGGCACAACGCAAACCATGCGAAAGATGTGTGTCCATATAGCTAGGTCGAATCACAAACCCATCCCCCGTGAGGTGGAGAAGATGCTCTCTATAGAAAGCCATCTTCGTGCCCAACTCCTCTAACGGCTCTATCAATGTCCTCCTCGTGTCTAGCTGGATCAGATCCTGACGAGTGAGTCTATTAATCTCTACCCGTGTTAGAGACCTCAAGGGTGCCTGTAGAGAGTATTGAAAAGCAACCTGTCCATGGTGAAACCAAGCATGATGTATCCCCATTAAGAGCTAATTGTCTTGAGGACTCTAGAGCCACCCTGGCATATCTGTCTCTGGTAGTATCCCAGAGACTGTGTACAAAGGAGACTGATCTGGTAAGCGCCTCAATCTCCATAGGGGGGACCAGCTAATTCCGCTCGAATGATATCATGCGGTACGGAAATCTTGGCTCTAATCAGCCGAGAGATCATAGATACCAGGGGCTTCTCCATACGCCTCCAACCATCCTGGCCTATAGAAGGTCCCCAAACCTGCACCCCATATAACAAAGTAGAGGCAACCAAAGTATCAAAGGTTCAGTTATCAAAGGTTCAGTTCTTGGAACTGAACCTGCGAACACATCCTCTCCATTCCTCCCAGAGCCGCACCAGCTCTAGTTAGTCTAGTCTCTGCTGCTCTTCTCAAAGAAAATCTCGGCCCAGTAAAGACTACCCCCAGGTAGGTGTATGCATCTGTATACTCCACAATCTCCTGACCATATTTGAAAGTAGGTACTGATCTCCTGACCCATTGCGGTGTGGTGTTAAACACCATAACCTTGATTTTACCTAGGTTTACACACAGTCCACTATCCTCTGCAAAACTGCGTAGTGCATCCAAATGTCGTTGCATACCTTTTGGTGAGTCAGATATCAACACAATATCATTAGCATATAGCAACAATGGGATCCACGTCCTTGCCAGCTGGGCACCCTTGTCACCCTCTCTATCAATGTAATCGGACACCTCATCAACATACATACCAAATAGAGTAGGAGACAATGGGCAGCCCTGTTTCACTCCAATAGTAGAGTGAACTAAATCAGATATCCCTTCTGGAGTGCGTACATGTCTCACCACTGATCTGTACAAAGCCATAATCCCCCAAATCACCTCTATGGGCACCCCCATCTCTTGCAGTTTGCGCATCAATCGAGCTCTTGGTACCATGTCAAATGCTTTGCGAAAATCCACAAAGCTACAATAGATCCGTCTCCCATGTGCTCTGCCCTCCTCAATGATGGCCCTGAGTGTCAGAATATGATCAAGGGTGGAGAAACCCCTCCTGAAGCCGGCCTGACCCTTTGCTCGTACACCCTCGCTCTCTGCCCAATCACTCAAGTGTTGCTCCAGAATAGATGCATACAACCGTGCCAATGTGTGTCCAACCATAATAGTGCAGTAGTTCCCAGGCTCTGTAGGGTCACCAGCCTTGAAGATGGGCACAATATTAGATAACCTCCACGTCTCAGGTAATCCCTCACACGTGGCACGATTGAACGACACTGCGAGAACCTCCATCAGCATATCCATGGCATGTATAAAGTGCTCCGCTACTAGACCGTCATGATCATATACCTTCCCGGTCCTCATCCTGTCGTTGGCCCTTTGTACCATCTCAGGTGTAAAGAAAGTGCTCGTAGCTGGGCAAGGCTTGGTAGGGTCTGGAAGGGGTTCCTGTCCAGGAACCGTATATAATGATGTCGCATATTGGCCCCACACATCAGGTGAAGTAATCACTGGTGGAGGGGAGTGCTCATGGAAGAGTCGCCATGCCTCTCCTAAGTCCCTACTCAAGAACATCTGATATAAGTCTCACTCCATTTGAGCCAGGAGCTCGCTTATTCCGTCGCACCTGGCGTCGAAAAGCAATCCGAGACTGTTTGTAAGTGATGACTCCTAAAAGAAGATCCCTCTGAAGCTGGGCTCTCATCTCTCTGCACTCCTCATCATACCAACTATTCTGGGGCATGCTCCCAGAATGTCGTCTCTTGCCCGGCTGAGTGTGTGGGTATGCCACTGATGCAGCCCCATGCAGTAGAGTGGTGCACTCCTCCACTGAGAGTCCTGTACCATTTGTGCCAGCTGTGCCTTCCAATAGACGGTCCCAGATCTCCTCTGTATAAACGAAATCAGTCTCTGGTGTAAATGTATAGCGGGTGTGTGACCTGCCTCCTGATGTCTGGGTTGTACTATACTAAAATTTAACGGATAGTGTCAAGAGAGCATGATCTACTGCTATGCCCACTGGCCTGGCTCCCACTGTGAGATCCTGAATGCACGGGACAAAGCTCGGTTGTGTCATAACATAATCCACTGTACTGGCCCCATGTCTGTGTGGAAAGCATGTGAAACCGGCTGCTTCGGGAAATCGCTGTAAGCCATTAAGTATGGCTAATCCATGTGTAGTCGTCATTTCCATGAGGTATCTCCCATACTCCGTTTGCTCTCTGTCATCTGAGCATCTGTCAAGTCCCAACTCACCCACATCCAGCTCTCTAAGCATCTCATCTGAAGTGTCGTAGAAGACTGTCTGCGAGTTGCCCGTTCGGGCATTGAAGTCCCCTAGGAGAATGATATCACCATCCCTAGAAAACTCCCATATGTCATCATCTAGAATAGAGAAAGGCGACTGCCCTCTGGATACAGCATACACGGATGTATTGGGAGGAAAGTAACATATGGCAATATTTAGGAATCGACCTGTGTCAGCTCTCAGTCTCACCCACATATATCTAGCATGATCATCTCTTCGTACAATATGCAATAATGGTTGTAGTTCCTCTCTGAATAGCACTGCTACTCCTCCTGAACCTCTACTCCCATGCTCAGATCTCGCATTTGTCCTGTGAGCTGTCTCCCATCTGTATCCCATCACAGGTGGCATTACCTGTCCAGGGGCTTGATGAGTCTCTGAGAAGAATACAATATCCTTGTCTTTGAAACTGTCCTCAAATGCACCCACGTCCAACCTCATAGACCCATTACAATTCCAGGTAGCCATCTTGAGTGTGGTCCCATAGGTCTCGCACCGTCATGCAGTGCGCCGCTCGAAAATCACCACCCGTCCATCTCTGTAAAAGGCTATCTTTCCCTTCTCCCTTGCCGCTGTAATCTCTGACATTACCTCTCTCATATGTGCGAGCTGTGAGAGAGTCAGGTCATCCCCGAGGAAAATACCTGTCTTTTTGAGAGTAGGCCTCTTCCTCAAGAATTCCTTCTTCTCTTCCAACGAGGGGAAGAGTAGTATGAGAGCTGTTCCCTTTGCAGACTCTCCCGTGCCGTCACTTTTCTTACCTACCCTCCATGCCTTTGTGTGCAAAGGTTTCTCCATCCCCATCATGGATGTAAGGCTTGTGACCTCTTTCTCCACATTGTTTATGTCCTTGAGACCGGTCACTCTCACATGTAGTGCTCGCATCCGCCTTCTTTGTTCCTCTTCGAGGGTCATGTTGAATAGCGTCGGTGTACAAGGGGTTTCTTGACCTTTCCCTTTCTTGGCGACCTCATTCCATTTTTCGCCCTCGTCCGCCTTTTTTTGTGTCCTTGTTATCATCTCCGCCCATGAAGATGTCTTTGCCACACTCAGTTTCTCTTCCTCTGTGATCATCCTAACCTGTTCCTTGATTTCATCTATTACCGAGGGCTGAAATTCGCCTTTCTCTAGTCCATTGCTTACTCTATCCGCAAGCTCCCGTTTAAGGGCAGAGACTTCTTTTTTGAGTGTCCGTATCTCGGCGTTTGGGTTCTCCTGTTTGAGGGCTGAGACTTCTTCTTTGAGTGTCAGTATTTCTGCGTTAAGGCTCTCTTTCTCCTTCTTCCATTGTACGCCTTCATTCAAGACTATTTGAAAGAGGTTGGCCTTCTCCTTCCACCATCCTTTCATCTCTGTTTTCCACTCCTTCATTTCCCTCTCCATATGCGCCATCCGCTTGTTTGTGAGCATGAAGGTTGCCTTTGCACGCGACTTGCAAACAGGTGAGACATTGACAGCTTCCGTGTCCTGTGCAGGGGAGATTGCTTCCATGTTTTGTTGTTCAAGAGATGTAGAGAAATGAAATGAAATGTTATATTAACGTCTTCAAAAGGCCAAAATGACCTATGAGACCAAAAAGTTACAATTGGTGAATCTGATACCATGTATGAGTACGGAAATTACAATGTTACCAAGTTACAAAGAGCTAACGCTACCGCTAACACTAAAACACTATGGAGAAAGGAAATAGGGGGGGGGGGGGGGGGGGGTTGTGTATTCAGATGAAATCTCTCATTGGTCGCTGTCGGATCTCATCGACCTCCTCCATGGTCAGGACTCTGGTTGGGCGTCTTGCATGTCGAGCTAGAGTGATCTGTATCTTCTGTTGCAACCTTCGTCGGTAGTGGGAGACCCCCCGAGGTCGTGGACGTCTGGATCTGCCAAGTTCAGTGGCTCTGTCAAGCACTGTACCTCTAGTATGAGTAGGCCCTGAGATCTGCTACAATGACTGCTCCGTTGGCTCTCCTCTGTCGGGTGTAAAGAACTCTGTGATTCGTCTCTGAGACTGTCTTTCCCCTGATGTCTCCAACAAGTTCTCCCTAAGTCTGCGCAGCTCTAGCAGGAACAATCCTAGCACTTCTGATCCTTGTATCTCATGACTCTAGAAAAAGGTCCGAACCCTTCTCTGAACACGCAGTGAAAGCCACGTATCTCATAGTATGCCGGGCAGTGACATGTGTAGTGTAGCTCTGTCTCTGGCTCTAAGTTACATAGGTGACATATCCTGGCTCCTGCCGACACTCCTCGAAATCGGCCAGTCTCGATCTGGAGCTGATGTGAGGATGTGCGCATCTGTCCAATAGCACATCTTATCCCATGGGATAAGTGTGTATCCATGTATACTGGCCTAGTCACAAAGCCGTCCTCCGTGAGTTGGAGAAGGTGCTCTCTGTAGAAGGCCATCTTCGTGCCCAACTCCTGTGTCGGCTGTATCCATGTGCTCCTGGTGTTTAGCTGAATCAGATCCTGACGTATGAGCCTGGTGATCTTGGTCCGTGTGAGAGACAAGGAGGGTGCATCCAAGGAGTATTGAAGCGGAGGTAATCTATCCATGTTGAGACCATGCGACTAAAACCATGATGTCATCTGTCCATACCAACATGCTGTATCGCCTTGTAGAGCTAGTTGTCGAGATGACTCCAAGGCAAGCCGAGCGTATCTGTCTCTGGGGAGATCCCATAGACCGTGCATAAAGGAGGCTGATCTCGTCAGTGCCTCTACTACAAGGGGGGGCGGCGGCTAACTTGGCTCGGATAATCTCATGTGGTACTGAGGCCTTAGCCCGAATCATCCGAGCGATCATAGAGACCAGAGGCCTCTCCATACATCTCTATCCATCTGTGTTGCCAGATCTCCCATGGTGGTCTACTGAGAGAGAGAGAGAGAGAGAGAGAGAGAGAGAGAGAGAGAGTCTCACAACCTGGTGACATGGCTGCCCATGGTGTACACACACACCTGCCCCGGCTGCTGTAGTGCTGATGTGGCTTCTGGAAAGAATGCACTAGCAGTGCTGACGTGGCAGCAACGTACGGATCCCAGCATTTCATGGCGCCTTTTGCGGGCAGCTGTACGGCAACTTCTTCTACGCAAAAAGCTGGCAGCCTTTGGCTACGCAAGGCATAGGGGCTCTGCTTTTGGCATCCCTTGTAAAACCTTTATAAGTGTGGGCAGGGCTCCCACTTCTCAGAGCATCTGGACGCAGAGTCTGAGAGTCAGACCCTCCCACTCCCTTGTACTTTGTTGACACAGAAAGGAGTCCCTTTCTCGTGGGGACCCACAGAGGTGACTGCCTTTCAGACATTGAAAGAGAAATTGACTACAGGATCCATTTTGACTTTGCCGGATTTACAGAAATCATTTGAAGTATATTGTGATGCTTGTGGTCGTAGTTCTCGTCATCGTTCCACCCGCAGAATGACGGGCAATCGGAGATTGCTAATTTAGTGGTACTAGATTTATTGAAGTCTTACATCTCGGATCAGAAGACTTGATGGGAAAAATATTTACCTTTGGTGGAATTTGCCTACAATAACACGATACACTCTTTGACGGGGAAGGCGCCATTTGAGATTATTGAAGGTGCTATGAAGGTTCTACCCTTCCTAAGCACGAAAGATAAGATTTTTGAAGCCGATGAGTACACACGTGATTTGGACACGGCTTTTACCAAGGTCCAACGAGGCTTTGCAGAAATCTCAAGAAAGACAGAAAAAGGCAGCAGATCGCCATCGTCGTGATTTGAAATTGAAGGAGAACGATTGGGTGCTCTTACATTTTGAGAAGGCACGCCTGAGAAAGAAAAAGGGAAAGGAGAGGCCTTTTCCAAAGCTTAGTATGCGATACTACGGACCTTTCCAGATTTCCGAAAAGATAAATGATGTCTCCTTTAGACTGAAGCTGCCCGATACTTGGAGAATTCACAATGCTTTTCATGCGAGTCTCTTGAAGCCTTTTAAAGGCGATGTGCCCGAAGATGGGGAGCCTGATGAGCAGCCCGAAGTGGAAGAAAACGAGGAAATCCTTGTTCCAAAACAAATATTGGCACATAAAGATTAAGGGTAAAGTGATAAAGCGATTCTTGGTTAAATTCAAGAACTATCCTGCATTGGATGCGAAGTGGATGGAGGAGGAGGACCTAGCAGATACTCCTCAGATTGTGAATCTTTAACTTGAAGCATTTGGATTAACATAGTCTATTCTAAATGGAACCTCGAACTCAGCTTGGGCGGAATCTCATGCAGCGGGTATGCACAAGAGGGGAGTTGCTCCACTCCTTTGTCAACAGATTGCCTCGATTTTTGATATTAAAGTCACTGATGTCTCTTTGAGTTTCAGGGATACTGTGGGCTGACAACATTCTGCTGTATGACTTTATAAACTGGAATTCCCGATAATATGAATGATTTGTTCTTGACTTGTTTAAGTGCAGGACCTGATAAACAAAATGACTGCAGTATTTTGGTCTGAAAGATCTCGATAGACATGGTTGCAATAAGGATTAGCCAATCGGGCATTTATGAGGTCCCGAGTAGATCTAGATGCGATTGCTAAATACGTTTGAGATAAATCATGGTCTGAGATTCGAATGAATGTTGAATGTGATTTGTCATGTGATCTCCTGTGATGTCGTATGCTGTGACTGTCGATTGGTACATGTGCTAGATATGTGTTCCTAGTGCGTCGGTACTAACAGTCAGTGTTTGATAAGACATTTTATGGCCTCTGTCTGTTTTGCAGGCGTAATCGAGGGCGATTACAATGCTTTCAAGAGGGGGTATGTCACAACCTGGTGACGTGCTTGCCCATGGTACACACACACACACCTGCCCCGGCTACTGCAGTGCTGACGTGGCTTTCGGAAATTCCGCCGCAGAATGCACTGACAATGCTGACGTGGCAGCAACGTACGGATCCCCGCATTTCACGGCGCGTTTTGCAGGCAGCTGTACGACAGCTTCTTCCACGCAGAAAGATCGCAGCTTTTGGCTACGCAAGGCATAAGAGAAAGTGAGAGAGAGAGCTTTTTGCTTTATTATTGCAAGGCTTTTGATTTTCAGCTTTTGGGGCTCTGCTTTTGGCATCCCTTGTAAAACCTTTATAAGTGTGGGTAGGGCTCCCACTTCTCAGAGCGTCTAGACGCAGAGTTTGAGAGTGAGACACTCCCAGTCCCTTGTACTTTGAGTTGCAGATTGATACAAAAAGAAATACAAAAACGGGTGCCAGTCTTTGGGGCCAATATCTCTAGGCACGGAACTCTGCTGGCCGTGTCGAATCAATTGTGAACTGTGAACTGTTTTGAAGTGAATTCCTGTCCCGTGGTAGAATCTTGACTTGGAGTGTCCAAGTCTCTTACACACACACACACACATAGAGAGAGAGAGAGAGAGAGAGAGAGAGAGAGAGAGAGAGAGAGAGAGAGAGAGAGAGAGAGAGAGCACAGTGGAGTTTTGAGCCTAGATGTACTAGCCCCAAAGACTGGCGCCCCTTCCTGTATTTTTTTATTATTGCTTCACAAAGGTACAACTTCCCGATGGTCCAGCACTCTTGTAGACTTTGCATCCAGATGCTTTCCACAGATTGGCCCTTTGGGCACTTATAAACCGTACAAGGGATGCCAAAAGCAAAGCCCCAAAAGCTTTGGTTCCAAAAGCACTTAACCCCAAAAGTATGAGCAAAATCTTGCGTTAAACTGCAAGCTTTTCAGCCTAGTGCAAAACGCGGAAATCCGTACATCCTGCCACGCCAGCATGTCAGTGCGATTTACGGAACTCTGCCCTAGCCCTTGTGCTGTGTCTTTTTTATGGTTTTAGGCCCCTTGGTTGGTGCTCCATAAGTTGGTAGGGTTAGGGTTTTAAAACCCTAACCCCTTTAGGCCTCTCGGCCATATATGCAAGTTCTTTCTGGGTTTAAATCTTTTGAGTTAGAGTTTTGAAACTTTAAACCCTTGTCCTCTCGGCCATTTTCTCATGTTGGGCATGCCACGTCTCCAGCTTGCGACATCATAGTTATCAGGGAACGCCCGTCAAGGGGGGTGAGGGGGGAGGGGGAGGACATTGGAATGACGCTCCAGGCCTTAGGGAATCTGTGGAATGTTTCGAAATGGCTAGCCGTTCCGGACAAGAACTTGATACCGGAACAGATAGCCTGGAACGGCCAAATTTTCAGATTTTGGTTTTTTTACCTTGTGAGCTAGATCTTCAGATTTTCGTTTTCTATCTTGTGAGCCTCCTCCCTTATAAAATGCCCCTCCCCCCACCGCTTACGTTCACAATGCACACAAGCTTTCAAGTGCCAAGGCTAAAGCTCTACCCTATCGAGGGTAGCAAGCTCTAGCCTCTTTCAAGCTCTCAAGTCCACAAGACTACATAGTACAAGCTCTCTCCCTATCGCTGTCGAGCTCCCTCCCTCTGTCTCCCTCTCCCTCTCCCTCTCAAGCTCTCAAGTCTACACGACACACATGTCATGTTTGCCATAGTAATATTGAATGGTCTTCAAATCAAGGTTTTTGTGTTCTGCGCCATTCCCGTTCCGAGGACCCCTACCGTTCCCATTTTGCAAGGATCCCATCGCCATTCCCGTTCAACATTCCGGGTAACTCTGGTGACATTCCCCCCTCCCAAAAGAAATGTAATCGCCCTTGATTACGCCTACAAAACAGCCAAAGGACATAAACTTTCTTAGTAAACACCGACTCTACGTATCCATGCACTAGACTCCAAAAATCCAACACTTCTACAAAGACATCAGTCACTGATCAATCACATTTCTGTTGAGGGTCTTATATACAAATCATGATCATTGTAACCTATTCAGCAATCACATCCAGACCGCATGGATCTTTTCATGGATGTATTTATCTACTAAATCTCGTTGTTACTATAAGATTCATATCCTTTCTTTTCACATTTCAAGCAAATCATGCCCCTAACCATCCCCACAAGACAATACATTCACAGAGCATATAGTTCACAAGATCACACACTTAGTTCACACTAAACATTGTAGCTATCTCATCACATCTAGAACTCTTGTAGCTATCTCATCACGTCTATCTCATCATTGAATTTATGTGTGTATTGTTATAATATGTGTTGGAAAGATGAAATGTGTGCAGCATTTTATTTTCATATAGTCGTTCCGCAAAATACTGTCAGCCTATTAGTATCCCTAAAATCTCAAGGAGAAATTAGTGGCTTTATTCAATCTAGGCAATCTGTGACAAAGGAGATGAGTGGCTTCCCTCTTGTGCAATCCACATCGCACCACATTTCACCTGCTGACTCATTGGTAACTTTCGGAATAATAATCCAAAAGCATCAAGGTACAACTCAAAATTGAAGAGAATTTGCAAAGTTCTCCCCCATCCTCTTTTGCATCAAGAGCCGAAAAGTGCCCTTGAACAAATTATCCAGTGCACCTAGTTTACTTTCCTGTTCTCTTTTCTTCGGCCCTATGACCTGTCGATAGCCCTGCTAGCCTCCCTTGTCCATTGGCACCTCAATCTAAACTCGGAATTCTTTGATGAACTATCAGTTGATTCACTTGCTTCTTCAGAACTCTTTGATGAATTATCAGCTCATTCCCTTGCTTCCTTGGAATTCTCTGATGAACTATCATCTAGTTCCCTTGGTTCTTTCTTTTCCTTGAAAGATTCTTGCCCCATTGAGATGGACGCTTGCATATCCGTAGGATAGGTCAATGAGTTGGCATGCATATCAAAACCTTGCTTGGCATGTCCAATAACTCTCTGAATGGGGTCAAACTTCTTTTAAAGACAATACCGTCTCTTTTGGCAATCTACAACAGAACCACTCAATTTGGTCGTTTACAGTAGACCACCGTGTCTGGGCGTTTCCTTTCATGTAAGATGCCGCCCTTTGTAGCTTGGAGCATTTCAAAAAGTGAACTCTTGAAAAGCCGATGTCAAATTGCTGTATGAATTCACGGGTTCTATGGGTGTTTGATAGACTGAAAATGTGTCAAACTTGACTGCTTGTGTCACCAAGAGGTGTATTTTTCAGAATGGCTATTTTGGGGCCTGGAACGCTGGAACGGTGTTCCGACCGGCATTGCGTGGAACGTCCCAGAACGGACTGCCGTTCGGACAGGCAGGTCATCACCAAAACGTGGGGGGGAACGACACTGGAACAGCCCGCCGACCGGTCTCCAACGGTCACATCCGGCCAAGGGTCAGAAACGGGCAGAAACTTGAAAAAATGAGCAGACAGGGCCTTATAAATTGTCCCACCCCCTCACCCCTTTCCTTCACAAAGCTCTCAAGCTCTCTATTGCTCTCAACTTCTGAAGGCTCTCTCCCTTGCTCTCAACCTCTACGCCGCTACAGTCTACTCAAGCTCTCAAGCCTCAAGGCTCTCTCCCTTGCTCAACATCTACGCCGCTACGGTCTACTCAAGCTCTCAAGCCTCAAGGCCCTCAAGCTCTCTCTTGCTCTCAAGGCTTCAAGCTCTCTCTCCCTTGGTCTCAACTTCTCAAAAAGTGAAGCCTCTCTCAAGATCTCTATCGCGATTCTCAAGCTTTGAAGGAGTCGTGGCTCAAGCGGCATTGGGCAAGCCTCTCTCTCAACTCTCAACTTTGAAGCCCTCTCTCTCAACTTTCAAGCTCTCTCTCTCAAAGTTCAAACCCTCAAGCCGATTTAGGGTCAAGCTCTCTCTCTTTCTCGGATAATCCATCATCCATGGCCTCTTCTTCTCGTAGAACCCCCTTCGTTCATGCAGGTATTACTCAAAAGGCGAAGGAATGGTCGTGGTGGGATAAAGTGACCTCAGAGGACACCTTGTCGGCGGCAAGAGGTTCTCGTGCATGGGCATGCAAGTTATGCTCTTACACACGGAAAGGGGGGCATGACAAAGTGAGGGCACACTTTCACGAGTGTCGGGACATGAGGTGAAATTTTGCACCAACGTAAGCGTCGAGAAGAGGAAGAAGCTTGAGAAAAAGGATCGGCAATTAAATCATAAATCCAAGCCCACACGCAAAGGTATCGACCCGAAGACCCTCATTTTCCCTTCTTCTTCTCTACCTGGTGTCGGTGCCAGTGGATCTTCATCGGGTCCAATTCGCCGCCAAAGGACCCTTGCCACCTCTTGGGGCCCAGAGAAGAAAGAAGAAGTGGATGCCGCCGTGGCCCGATTCTTCTATCACGACCATATCCCATTTGTCGCGGGGAGGTATGTTTTATCAATCTTCTCTCTCATTTCTTCCGTTATCGTCGTTTCCGCCTTTTTGATACTAACCTCTTCTATGTGTGATCGAAATAGGTTGGAGTATTGGAAAGTTATGGTGCAACGGATAGGAGAGTATGGCATCGGCTATGTGCCGCCGTCTTCAAAGGCTCTTCGAACCACTTTGCTCGATCGAGAGAAGGCGATTGTGGAGCAAGCAACACTCAATATTCAACGGCTTTGGGAAAAATATGGCGTTTCCCTCATTGCCGACGGGTGGAGCCATACAAGGAAGAGATCTATCCATGGCCTCATCACATACTCGAGTAGAAAGTTGTACTTTGTGCACTCTCATGATGCTAGCGAGAGTGGAAAGTTCGCCGATGTCCTCTCTACATAGTGGACAACGGCCATAGAAACGATCTGAGAGCAACACGTGGTGGCCTTTGTCACAGATGAGGAGGCATCAAACAGGGCAGCAACAACTATTGTAGAGGGCGGGCAACAACAACTATTGTAGAGGGCCACTATCCGCATGTGACAGTGTGCTTTTGCATGGCACACTACTTGAACAACCTTCTAAAAGACACCGGCAAGCTAGATTAATCGCTCCAGCCATTGCTCATGCAGTGAAGATTGTTACTTTCATCAACGATCACAACTTGGTTCCGAGTGAGTACCTCAAGAGGTTAGGCGGCAAAGTGCTTCTAAAGTATTCAGACACCTGCTTCACATTCAACTTTCTTCTTGTGCGCAAGTTGTTTGAGTGTCAAAATGCGTAGGGATTTTGTGCAAGGATAAGGCAGAGGATCTTGAGTTCTGGAGAGACAGTACACAGAGATGCGGGGGTCATTTGGCAGTCCAGATGCTCAGATTGATCGCAGAAAGATAGGTTCAGTGCTATGGTGGGAGGACTATGGTTATGATGACCCTGAGCTTCAGAGATTCGCGATCCGTATTCTCAGCCAATCAGTTAGTACCTCATGCTTGGAGCAATTGTGGAGTACCTTTAGCCACATTGCTTCCAAGAAGAGAAATCGGCTTGGAGTGGAGAAGGCAAATGATCTTATCTTTGTCAGTGCAAATTTGAAAATGCTTTGTAAGAGTACATGCAAACAAACAGATCCTTTTACATAGTGGGAAATGGAGCAAGAGGCTCCTCAGGCAAGTGGAGATGCAGAGCCGCTGACACCAGATACTTCATCCATGGCTGAGATCGAGTCGGGCCTAGAGCTCGATGATGAGGAATGGGAGGATGTCCATGATGTACAGCCGGCTACTACGAATTGGGAAGCCTCTCAGGCTAGTCGCTCTTGAGTCTTGAGTCTTGAGACTTGAGAGTTGCGACTCTAGGACTTCCATTATCCTTACCCTTTTGTATGGCTGCATGCCCTCTTTGTAGCATTGTCACCTTTAGTCTTTTGGTATTGTGGTCACTGGTTTGGCTCCCTTGTAGTCTCATGATGGTATATGTCACCGTTGGTTTTTTTGTAGCGCCTTGGCGGGCCTTGTTAGCCAAAATTAAGCAAAAAGTATTATTTCTGACTTCTACTCTTGCAATTATTTGAGAGCTCTAATCTGTGATTACATGTGTTATTGTGTATGGGCATTGTGTTTGTTCAATGTTGTGTATGTACCATCATCCATGGCCGTGGCGCCGCACATCCCAATCAAGTCATAATAAGGTTGAATGGTCTTCGAATTGTGTTTTTTGTGGGTATTAGAGTCAAAGGACTCTAGTACTACTTGTATTCAAACACATAATGCTAAAAATAGCATTATTTGGGTGTTTTTTAAGCCTCCTGTTCCGGACCCGTTCCCGTTCCCCCATTCCGCGGGGAGGCCCATCGTCGTTCCCGTTTCGCGTTCCGGGTAACTATGGTATTTTTCCTGTTGCCTTCTTTAAATATGTACTATGTATTTTTATTTATTTTCTTTTTACGTGTTTCCCCAAGAACCCTTGAAAAGGTGCAAGTGGACATTGCATGGCGAGTATGAAACGGCCGAATAGGTTTCTCACATCGGGAGTCTAGGTCGGGCGGTCTGGGACTGGTTAGGCCAGTTAGCACTAAATTCTAATGAGTATGGAAACCTGCGGGCGCCAAAAGAAAATCTGGGACACTCGGCAAATCACTTACAACTTTATGAGCTGGTGGGAACTAGGGAATTAAGCCAAAGGGGTAAACTGGACACTGGCAGAAGGAGAGCAACCTGCAGGACACCTCAGTAAGAGGGGGCACCCAAATGAGGGTTGAGGCTGATTTGAACTACATTGTGACCTACAGTGTGTGTGAGTAGTGGGTACAGGTTCACAGCTTTAATGGAAAGCTTGCCTTCTCCTTTGTCTCATGTAGCGCGATGATTTGTTCTCGTGCATCTCTCTCTCCCCTTCGCACATACGGTAATGCCCCACTAGTTGGGCTACTCAAATGATCATGTACAGTTCTTAGGTTTTATGCGCGTTTGCCAAGGCAAGAGCCTTCTGAGTAGGAACCGGATTAGCTACTTGCTAATCCCCCACATGTACGCACAATTCCATCGCAAAAGATTGCGAATTTGGAGAGTTTTCTTGCGTGAAAAATTGTCCAATTTCCAAAGGAACTGTCCCATTGCGTGCAGGAGCCCTTACGACACGCGTAAACGTGTTCGCTCCGCTAAAAAAGATCCAAAACAGAGAATTACAGCTTGCTGTGTTTTTCTGCAAGTTTAGAGTTTCGCACCGAAACTGCAAGAAAACACCAGGGGAGCCCCAGGAAAGCCTTGGGATGTGTGCACAAGGTTTTGGCCACCCAACAGTGGAAAAACAGAGAATTGCAGCACGCTGAATTCTGTTACAGCTCACCAAAAAGCTTCTAAATTGCGAGGGAATCCGTCCTAGACAAGTACTTTTGACCTAGAGGGATTCTAGCACTGCCAAAATCAAGTCGGAAACCTGAGTTTTCAGCCCTCGCAAGGTTTTCACAGCTTTGTGAGAGTTTGATCTAAGTGTTCGGATCATCTACTTCCAATTGAATAAAAAAATACCGAAAGGGCCGCCAATCTTTGGGGCCTACTGGGTGTTGGTCGTGTGTGCGCAGTGACATTCTAGTCGTTGGACGCATCTGCGTTCTCTTTTTTTCATAGTGCTTTGTGTAAAGTTAACAGGTAATTGAAATAGTACCGCCCTCTACTGTGTACAGGCCGGTTATATAGTTCCATCGACGGGATAGCCAATTTTTCTTCAAAAAGTGGAGTATGGATTGTTGTGGGTGAAAGCAACACAAAGCTTGTTGTTATGGCAGAGAAAAGAGACCAAGTTCCTGAAGAGGGATCTTCCTTACACAGCACAGAGAAAGTTCCTTCAACTCTTCAAGAAGAGGACGGGTTGTTCAGAACTCAACTGCATAGTTGCATGGAAATGTTTCAGCAATTGGCTAACATCCCAAGGATGTAGGAGTTCTTGCATGCTTTGACGCAGGGTTTTCGAGCTCCGACACGAGGCATGACAGAGCCGTTGCAGGAAAAGGAGATTTCCAATGCACAGAGGACTCGTGATGCTTGAGGGAAAGCCCATGTGATTGAGCAACGAGCGATGTCCATTAATCCCAAGCAATTTTCTTTAGTTGGATAGGAACCATTTGTAATGGTCAAGGGAGTAATGAACAGGCTATGTGTTGGACCCTTCCGTTGCCTACTTCATATCCTGCTAGTTTGGAGGCGGTTCAATGTTCAAGCTATGGTTGGACCTTCCACAGGTTATATGCCAGGGAAAGTGTTTGGGACAATGGAGCATGGGTACCCAACCAAATTTTCAAGGTGCCTATGGTCAATTTTGAATGCCTGGAACACGGTTTGGTATGGCTGGTGTTTTGCAGCCATATGCCCAAAATGCAGATATGACAGGTAAAACGGGTGACGTGAGTGCTGGAATGGTCAATTCTGGAGCACCACTTTTATGGGCACCTATTTATGACAATTTGACTCCTTTGAGTCAGCCTAAGGAAAAGGAAAGGCAAGAAACGTTTGTTTCCAAAGCTCGATATGCGATATTATGGTCCTTTTCAGATTTCAAAAAAGATCAACGACGTAGCTTACAGGTTGAAGCTACCAGAAGGTTGGAAAATACAGAATGCTTTTCATGTCAGCCTTCTTAGGCCCTTTGTTGGTGATGTGCCAGAGAATATGCTTGATGAGCAATAGCCCAAAGTGGAAATTGGATGAGATTCTTGTTCCTAAACAGATATTGGCACATAAGGAAAGGAAGGTTAGAGGAAAGGTTGCAAGACATTACCTAGTGAAGTTCAAGAACTATCCATCCTTAGATGCTAAATGGATGGAAGAGTCCGAATTGGCTGATTCACCTCAACTAATGCAACTATATCTTGAAGCCTTTCAGATGGAACCCACAGTGACTTGATGTAGCCCTTTGGAGCCAAGTGAGAGCATGGTTCATAATGCTCAAAGGAGTAGTTAAGCAATTGTTTCTACTCTTTCCATACAAAATTTGTATATGTGATATCAGGAGATATCCGCATGTATTTTTGGCATGCAAGAGAGGTTGCTTGCAGTATTTTAAGGGTGGGGTGTGTCACCAAGAGGTGTATTTTTTCTGTTGCCTTCTTTAAATATGTACTACATATTTTGGTTTTTTTTTTTTTTACTTGTTTTCCCCAGAACCCTTAAAAAGGTGTAAGTGGACATTGCATGACCAGTGTGAAACGGCTGCGGCCGAATAGGGGTTGAGGCTGATTTGAACTACATTGTGACCTACAGTGTGTGTGTGAGTAGTGGGTGCAGGACACCTCAGCAAGAGGGGGAGCCCAAATAAGGGTTGAGGCTGATTTGAACTACATTGTGACCTACAGTGTGTGTGAGTAGTGGGTGCAGGTTCACAGCTTTAATGGAAAGCTTGCCTTTTCCTTTGTCTTTTGTAGCGCGATGATTTGCTCTCGTGCATCTCTCTCCCCTTTGCACATATGGTAATGCCTTACTAGTTGGGCTACTCAGATGATCATGTACAGTTCTGAGGATTTTATGTGCGTTTGCCAAGGCAAGAGCCTTCTGAAGAGGAACCGGATTAGCTAATTGCTTTCACAAATTGCTGACGTGCGAAAGCCCTAAAGAATGGAGCCAACTTGCAAATGTCAACCGAGGGGCCTAAACCCTAAGAAGAACAAGTAACAGAAGAAGAAGTCCTACCAACTTATGGGGACCCCGTCCGATGGGGCCCCGAGTGACATAAAGGATTCAAATAAAGCTGGACTCTCACACACACACAAAAGACTTGTGCAAACTGAT
Source organism: Adiantum capillus-veneris (assembly GCF_014529385.1). Classification (NCBI taxonomy): domain Eukaryota; kingdom Viridiplantae; phylum Streptophyta; class Polypodiopsida; order Polypodiales; family Pteridaceae; genus Adiantum; species Adiantum capillus-veneris. The sequence goes on along the minus strand of NC_140945.1, from coordinate 108,587,721 downwards.
GACGTGGCAGATTTTCAAAAATTGCGTTGACATGATGACTTGGCAAGCTGTACGGATTTCTGCGTTTTGCACTGATCGCTGTACGGACTTCCGCGATTTACCCTGGTAGCTTTTTGGCATTGCTTTTGGACCAGAAGCTTTTGAGTTTGAAGGCTTTTTATGTAAACTGCTTTTCATAGGCCAAGGGCCTATAAATATGTGCTAAGGGCTCTTTCTCTGGCATGCTTCCTAGAGAAGGTGCAGAGTTTCAAGTACCGGCTCGTATTGTGTTGATGCAATATAAAGAAATACTGAAAGGGGCACCGAGGTTTGGGGCCAATACTCTATGGGGTGAAATTCCGCCACTCCGTGTCGCGTGTCGTCACTCTCTCTCTCAATTCATTTGTTATTGAAGTGCTAAAAGTCTGTTCAGTCTGTTCTTTCTATGGGCACGTGGTGCCCGTCTTATGACAGTGGTATCACAGCATCACGTGTGTGCTTTTCTGAAAGCACACCGGTCCTACCAAAGAGCAGACAGAGCAAGATCGCACTTCCAAAGTTCATTGGAAATTTTAGTTTCGTGCTTCGACCTTGGACTTACTAGCCACTCCCACCCTTACTTCATCGTGCATAGGGCACGCTCCCGTCTTCATCGCTCTGTCTTACAGGGCATAAGCCATAAAGAACCCAAGACATAGAACTCATGGATTCAATAGAATATTTGCAGTTTCTGCTCACCTCATGTACTTTGATTTGTCTCATAGGCCGACTTCGGCCTTTTTATAGATCTCTCTCTCTCTCTCTCTCTCTCAAGTGTGGTAGAATGGTTATGCCATTTCCCTCTTGAATAACAAGTCTTGAGTTCAACTCTCCTCGTCGGATAGATCTTTAAGGCCTCTTGGGATAGTTTCCTACGACGTTAAAATTCTCTCTCTCTCTCTCTCTCTCTCTCTCTCTCTCTCTCTCCGCAACTTTTCTCTCCACAAGTCAACCCTCTTTCTATTCTTGACCCATCAGAAAGTGCCCTTGATTGCCCCTATTCTCAATGGAGAAAGCATGGAGCAGTCGTGTATCCCAAAGGCCTGCCCCCACCTAGAAAAGTAGCCCCTCTCCCCTCTCTCAGCATCAATTCTAGCACCCAACTTATCCAAGAGACCCTACAATGTTTACACCATGATGCAAGTTCAAGTTTACGGGAGGAGCTTGTTAGAGGACACCCACCTCATGTACTTTGATCTGTCTCATAGGCCAACTTCGGCCTTTATAGACGTTAAAAAATCTTTCTCTCGCTCGAATTGAGGAAAAACAGCCCCAACCCCGATCATGGACATGTAAGATGCAAATAGATAAGAAGCAAGCATATGCAACATGCCTAGACAGGAAACTTGCTCAAGAATGTATGCCATCTAACATTGAAAACACCTGGCAAATTTTCAAACAAGCATTATGCGAAGCAGTAGAGGAAACAATGGGGAAAACATACAGAAAAGGGAAGAGCGGGAAAGGGTTACCACACAACCCCTGGTTCGATGAGGAATGCAAAAATGCAAAGAAAGAGTTGCGGCTAACACCCCAAACAGCCAATGCATGGGTAGATTTAGCAAAGATCTACAATACTCTCAAGCGAAGGAAGAGAAGAGAATATGAGTTGCACACTGAAACACAGGCCATAGCGAATTTCAAAAAGAACCCCAAGGGGGAATGGCTGAGAATGAAAGGAAAGCGGCAGGACACTATCGGAGACATAAGTCCAGAAGACATGTATGCATATGTGGAACAATTGTATGTACATGAAGACGCACAGGGGATGCCAGATATGCGCCATGAAATTCCAATAAAAGAGCCTTTCGATTTCACAACAGTGACCAAAGACATACAAAAATTAGCCAATGGTAAAGCACCCGATACGCTACACTTCAATTCCGAAATGCTTAAATGGTCAGGCAACATTGCACGGGAATGGATACATGGATTAATTAATAAGGCAATCACACTAGGGCTGCCAGCAGATTGGCAAAGAAATTGGATAAAAGCACTTTTCAAAAAAGGGGATGTAAATCAGCCCACTAATTACCGAACCATGCCAAAATACCCTAAAAAATGGGCTTTTTACTTAAGGCGCGCAAGGAGGCATTCTAAAATTCTAGAATGCCCCTCTGCGCGCCGTTAGTACAAAGCTTCTTTTAGTGATTTTTGGACAATTATCTTTCAAGAAAGCCCTTTTTTAGAGGTTTTTTGACATTTTCCTCTCAAAAAGCTCCCTAAAAGAGGAAAAAAGGGGCTTTTTACTAACGGCGCGCGAGGAGGCATTCCAAAATCTTGGAATGCCCCCTCGCGCGCCATTAGTAAAGCGCGCAATAGGACAAGCAGGTTTTAGACCCAAGCATAGTACGATTGACCACCTTATTTCACTCAGGGTCTTAATGGAAGAGAGCCGGCTAAAAGGGAAAACCTTGTACTGTTGTTTTGTTGATTTCACAAAAGCATTCGACACGGTCCCAAGAACTGGCCTATGGCAAAGAATGGAAAGTATCGGGGTACCACTCCATCTCAGAATTGCAGTGGCACATCTTTACCAAAGAGTTCTATGCCAGCTAAAAACACATGTAGGTATGTCCAAGGAATTCTCAAGCAACATGGGAGTTAAACAAGGATGCCCTTTATCCCCAACTCTCTTCGGGCTATGCATAGACCAGATTGAGGACTTCATACCCCAGGCACTCGCAGAAGAACCAGATGGACCGGCCATCGGAATGCTCACACTTCTGCTACTCATATATGCAGATGATGTTGCTCTTTTTGCACATGATATAGTATCTCTTCAAAAATTGGTAGATGCCATGCATACCTTTTGTGAAAACACGGGGCTCTCAATCAATGTAAACAAGACAAAGTTTATGCTAGTGAGGACTCAAAAAAGACAGGAAATTCAACCAACTCTCATGTACCAAGGGAAGCAAATTGAAAGAGTAGACAGCTTTATGTACTTGGGAATGGATATACCATCTAATTATGCTTGGGGACAATGCGCACGAAATAGAATTGATGTGGGGCATGCCAAATATTACCAACTTGAAAACATGTATACACAAAAAGTCATCAAGAGATGGGAAATTAAAGCAATTATATTTGAGACGTGTGTAGTACAGGCCATCCTATACGGAGTAGAAATTTGGGGAGCTAGTATCTCAGCCCACCCATGGAATGAGATTGAAAAGATACAAAAGAAGTTCCTATGTAGACATCTGGGAGTCAAAAAAACTACACCGTATTCAGTGTTGCTTTTGGAAACAGGCAAAAGACCCCTCGAAATGAAAGCCCTACAAAGAATGTCTACATACATTATGAAAGTTAAACTGATGCCCTCCACTCGAATCCCCCACATAGCATGGAAGGCCGGATGTGCACTACAAAAGACTAAGAAAAGTAAATTCTTAACATCGAGTCTTATCCAAGACATAAGGAAGTGGTTTGCAAAATGGAATGTAGAGGCATATGTGGACATCCCCATTGTCAAGGGGGAAGAAGGGGAATGTATGCTGAATTTTGAAATAGCACTACTTGAATGCCTTCACAATAAATGGCGAACGACCACACATCGGTCCAAGTTCGAATATTATTGCAAACATGTCAACACAAAATACTCGGAGCTCTACAGCACAAGCAAGCCGGAAGCCCAAGTACACATCCAAACGCCTATGCCCCATATGGCAAGAAAAGCCATAACTCTGATGCATACAAGATCACACTTGCTTAAGATAGAAACAGGCGGCTGGCTGAAAATTGATGCTCAGAAAAGAATATGCACATCATGTACTATGCGAGCCCTTGAAGATGAAGCACATGTGACGTTAGAATGCCCAGCATACGCACATATTCGAGCTGATTTTCAGCAGCTCATACACGGATGCCATACTCTCGCCGAGTTGCTCTCAAAAACGGACCCCTCCCCTACAGCTCTCGGGACATATCTTGCCCGCATACTAGAACACCACAAAACACTCACAGAAGACACAAAAAAGTCACACGAGTAACACACCCTCGAAAGAGGAGAATGTCTAAAAGGTCCCATGGGTCATTTTGGCCCCCCGTGGACGTGAATATCAAATCAAATCAAATCAAATCTCTCTCTCTCTCTCTCTCCACCCACGCCTATAGAGGACCCAGCAGTATGGCATGCATATGCAGAGACACTCTATCAGGTGCCAGCTCAGCCCCCCCTTCCACACCCGGTGGCTCCCCAACCTACAGCTCTCACTCTCTTTACCATAGACATGGTGAGACGAGGCATTCAGAGTCTATAGCACCGCCGAGCCGCGGACCACACCGAACTTCAAGGTGAGCATTTTATATACACTACACACACTTTGGCTCCATTGATTGCACACCTATTCAACAGGGCATTGGCAGAGGGATTTCCAGAGAGCTGGACTATGCATACTATTGTGCCTTTAAATAAGGCTGGAGACCGCATGGATCCAGCCAACTACACGACTATCATGATTGGTCATATGATGGCCAAGATTTATGGAGGAGTTTTAAAGTCAGAGTTGAGCAGATATGCAAAGACCGAGGGGCTACGCGCCTCCGGACAGGCGAGCTTCAGACGCACATTCTCTACTGTGGACCACATCTTCACTCTCAGATGCCTGATAGAGCAGTCACGGAGCCAAAGAAGACACCTCTATTGTTGCTTTGTGGACTTCCGCAAAACCTTTGACACAGTCCCCAGAGAGAGACTACTACAGCGACTCATATCTCTTGGGATATCCCCGGACATGATATGGGCCATATATGCTTTGTATGAGAGAGTGTCAGGCAAGGTCAGATGCCCAAGAGGACTATCAGATAGCATCACTAGCACCATCGGGGTGACACAGGGGTGTCCACTCTCCCCTACTCTATTTGGTATGTACATAGATGAGATGGAGGCCTACATCCGACAGAGAGGAGGAGCAGGCGCCGACCTATCAGGCACTCAGGTACATATTATGCTATATGCTGATGACATTATTTTACTCGCAGAGTAACAGGAGGATCTCCAGCTCCACATACAAGCTCTAGACTTATTTTGTACACAGAGAGGAGTGACAATGAACCTTGGCAAGACCAAGGTTTTGATATTCCACACATCAGGCATTGTTCGGAGGAGATCAGTTTTACCTTTTGAGGGCAGCCAGATTGAGGTAGTAGAGTCATATGTATACTTGGGCATCACCTTTACAGCCAGGATTGGCCGCTTCTCTATGGCACAGGCAGCCCGAGATCGCAACTCTAGCCATACTTCAGAGGGGATGCCATCAGACACATTTCCAGGAGCCCCGCACGAAGAGCTAGGTATTTGACACTTTGGTGACACCAGCTCTTCTATACACTTCCCCCGTGTGGACCCCAGGATTATTAGAGCAGGCTTGGAGCATACTCGAGAGGCCACAAATATTGCTGCTTGCCCGGATGATCCGGAGCAAGCCATCAGTCCCACATGATATTGTGAGAGCAGAGTTCGGTGCCCCGCCCATGGTAGTGGAGGCGCTATTTCAGACATTGGGATACCTCCACAGGCTGCGAGACATGAGGGCAGATAGACTACCTTGCCTTGCTCTTGAGGCCTCCCACGGGCTAGCAGACTCTGGGGATGAGAGATCATGGTACACGAGTGTGACTAGATGGCTTCAAGCATACGGCTACTCTATGAACAGATTGCATCCCTCACAGTATGATCCAGATGCACCACGCCAGGCCCTCTCACACACTGAGAGGAACACAGTTGTCAGATATGAGCTAATACAGAGGCATGTAGAGCAGACTTGGCTCACACCTTCGCGGCCATTGGCCACGAAGATGGCATATTACAGAGATCATTTCCTTATGCTCACAGAGGACAGGTTCATACAGAGGCCCCATTACCTGGATATATATCTACCACATGGCATGAGGGTAGCCATCGGACAGCTCAGAGTGTCATCCCACCGGCTTGAGATTCAGAGCGGCAGAGCAGCACGGGTCCCACGCGAGGCCAGGATATGCAGATTATGAAAGCAGGAGGTAGAGTGTGGGAGCCACTTCTTATGCAGATGCCCACACTATGCGGAGATCAGATCACGGTACCCCACTCTATTTGATAGGCTAGAGGTCTCATTACAGACAGTGATGACATCATTTGATCAGAGAGTACTTGGGAGACTCTTGGTGGAGATGCACCAGCATAGAGAGAGAGCCCTCCAGACGGGGGAAGGTGGAGAATCGGACAGGTAGACACATCTTACAGACTACTTCCAGGCTAGAGTACCTATGCAGCCACAGCCATCCACACATCAGGGGATGACTTTGATACGAGCTAAGGAGGCCAGAGCTAGGCGGCGACCACGACTACCAGGATATCGCTCTAGGGCCTCTCAAAGACACAGACGAGAGGTCCAGGTCATCAGGGATCGACATACAACATATATTCAGAGGAGGGCAGAGCAGACACTAGACATGGCGGGCATAGCCAGAGTCCTCACATCAGGCTCACGGATGTACCAGATACTACACCCTGCCATCACTACTGGATGGAGCTGATGTACCACACCACACCACCCCCCTCCCTCCTCCCCTCACTCTCACTACACATATACATGCCTCTTTATGTACACCGGATGTTTTGTTATTACCCGGTCACCTCCACATCCACACAGCGGATACTTTGTTATTACCCGGTCACTTACCACACTACACTTTGTACACCCGATGCTAGTATTACCCAGTCATTTTGCACATACCAGATATCCAGAGGATATTTACATTTTTGTACATAGATCTGTCTCATAGGCCAGTTTTCTTTGGAATTTTGAAGACGTAAATAAAATATCTCTCTCTCTCTCTCTCTCTCTCTCTCTCTCTCTCTCTCATCATCAGACAATAATTTATGATACTTCAGAGGAGATGCTGCGAGAGTTGGATGTTGCAGAGACGGGCCTATCCAGACTATCACAGGATGGAGAACATACTGAGTATGGACGACACTTGATAGACATGGGGACTGCACATGGATTGGCCATCTTGAATGGCCTACAGAGATTTCCCGCTGCGCGGGGTTTTACATGCTTTCCACACAGACATGGAGCCAGCACAAAGGATTATGTCATGGCATAGCCGAGCCTCATCTCTAGTATCCAGGATCTCACGGTTGGACCCAGACCTATTGGTGTGGCAGTGGACCATGCTCTTGTGTCGTTGACCATCTCTTTTTAGTTTAGTGTAGCACACAGGCTACGGGCAGCAACCCCTACTCGCTACACCTTCACGCGGGAGACGAAATCTGTATACATAGATGGGATCTACAGACGCTTGTGCACAGAGGAGCCAGGGGGACCTCTAGAGGAGCTTACTACTTTACTGAGATAGACACTACACGATGCAGCAACAGAGGCATACCCAGAGCCCACATACCCAGCCTGAGCAGAGACGCCGTTCGGGGAGCATGCCCTAGAATAGTTGGTATGATGAGGAATGCCGGGACACTAGAGCTAGACTTTAGAGGGAGGTGCTTTTGGGGGACATCACTCACAGACAGTCACAGATTGACTTCCGACGCCTAGTGCGGCGGAAGAAGAGGGCTTTTTTGGCTCGCCTAGAGCACGATCTATACCAGCTATTCTTGAGTCAGGACTCACGTGAGGCATGGCGGCTCTTTCATGAGCACTCCCCCCCACCCTGCTATCACTTCTACAGAGGCCTGGGGCCAATATGCATCATCTCTATACACAGTTCCTGAGCAGCCCCCCCTTCCCGACACCCCCGATCCATGCCCACACACATGTGCTTTTTTCACCGCTGAGATGATGAGGAAGGCCATTGACAGGATGAGGACTGGGAGAGCATATGATCATGAGGGCTTGCCGAATACTTGGAGCCTATCTACTATTGTACCTATCTTCAAGTCGGGAGACCCTATGGAGCCTGGGAATTATCGCACTATCATGATTGGACACACATTGGCACGGTTGTACGCATATTCTTGAGCAGCAGCTGAGTAGATGGGCAGAGAGGAAGGGGATACGGGCAGGCAGGTTTCAGGAGGGGTTTTTCTACTCTTGACCATATCTTGACACTTAGAGCCATCATTGAGGAGGGCATATTGCGTGGGAGACGGATCTATTGTAGCTTTGTGGATTTCCGCAAAGCATTTGACACAGTGCCCATAGCTAGATTGATGCGCAGATTACAGCAGATGGGAGTACCCATAGAGCTCATTTGGGGGGTCATGGCATTATACAGGTCAGTAGTGGGGCATGTACGCACCCCAGAGGGTCTATCCACACCGGTTTACTCCACTATTGGGGTGAAGCAGGGCTGCCCGCTCTCTCCTACTCTATTTGGTATGTATGTGGATGAGGTTTCTGACTAAATTGAGAGAAATGGTGATAGAGGTGCACAATTGGCAGGGACATGGATTCCACTATTGTTATATGCTGAAAATATTGTGTTGATCTCCGACTCTCCGGAGGGGATGCAACATCACTTGGATGCTTTGCATAGGTTTGCCCAAGAAAGTGGTTTGTCCGTCAACCTTGGTAAAACCAAGGTCATGGTATTTAATACCACCCCACAGTGGATCAGGAGGTCAGCGCCCGCATTCAAATACGGCCAGGAGAAGGTGGAGTATACAGATGCTTACACTTAGCTTGGAGTGGTTTTTAGTGGGCCAGCATTTTCATTGAGGAGGGCAGCAGAGAGTAGATTGACCAGAGCCCATGCAACATTGGGTAGATTAATAAGGATGTGTTCATAGGTTCAGATTCAGGAGCCTCGGTCGAAGCTCTGGCTCTTTGACACTTTGGTGGCTTCTGCATTGCTTTATGGAGCTGAGATTTGGGGACCTTCACTGGATCATCACGGGAGGATAGGCCGCAGTGATGGATGGGGGGACATGGAGAAGCCTCTGGTCTCTATGATCTCGCGGCTCATTAGAGCGAAGGCTTCAGTACCACGTGCTATTGTACGAGCAGAGCTAGCTACCCCCCCACTAGTGGTTGAGGCGCTCACCAGATCTGTCTCCTTCACACACCGCATGTGGGAACTTCCCAGAGACAGATATGCACGCCTTGCACTTGAGTCCTCTCGACAGTTAGCCATGCAGGGAGATACAACATGCTGGTATGGGGAGATGAAATCATGGTTTCAGGTGCATGGGTTCAACATAGACAGATTGCCTCCCTTGCAGTACTCACTGGATGCGCCCTCTCTGACTCTTACATAGTCCGAGATCACCAGGCTCAATTTGCCAGGACTTGACTAAGCTAGACACCAAGAGGACATGGATACAGCCAGCACAGGAGCTAGGCACGAAGATGGCTTTCTATAGAGAGCATCTCCTCCAGCTTACGGAGGATGGTTTTGTGACGAGGCCCAGATACATGGACACCCACTTGTCTCATGGGATATGATGCGCTATTGGCCAAATACGCACATCTTCACACCAACTGCGGATCTAGATTGGGAGATACAGCGGAGTACCAGCAGAGGCCAGGACATGCCCCCTGTGTGACATCGAGCCTGAGACATAGTTGCACTACACGTGCCACTGCCCCGTCTACTACGAGATACGAGGACGCTTCCATTGCTTGTTCAGAGAGGGCTTTAGACCATTCTCTAGAGTCATGCCGTACGAGGATGAGAGATGCCTGGGTTTGTTTTTGCTCAAGCTGCGCAAACACAGAGAGAGCCTGATGAGAGGAGAGGCTAGCCAGTCTCAGAGACAGATCACAGACTTCTTTAGAGCTGCCACTGGACACCCGGAGGAGTTACTACCATAGCAGAGCTCGTCGCCTTACACCAGAGGCACACTGATCGACCGAGCGACTGAGCTGGAGAGATCCAGACGCCCACGAGTGCGGAGGACTACAGCATCGACGGAGGCTGTATCAGAGGATTCGGATCACTTTGGCTCGACATGCACGATGCCCGATCAGACTACTGACCATGGAGGAGATTGATGAGATCCGCCAGCGACGACCGATGCTGGATCTCCTGTGATCTAGCTATCCCAGCTAGCTATTTAGCTGCTTAGTTCACACCTAGCAGTTTAGGATTCCATAGTATTTTATTTTGTTATTTTGTCATTCTGTCATTTTGTCATCTTGTTACTCTGACTTTGTATCGGATCCGCCACATTGTAACTTTCTGGTCGCATAGGTCACTTTGGCCTTTTGAAGACATTAATATAACATTTCATTTCATTTCATCTCTCTCTCTCTCTCTCTCTCTCTCTCTCTCTCTCTCTCAGTTCAGTTGTTGTTGAAGTGCTAAAAGTCTGCTCAGTCTGGTCTTTTCCGTTGGCACGTGGTGCCTGTCTCGTGACAAGTCGTGTGTAGCCGAGAGTAGTTAGGCGTTTGCTTAGGATTTTGGGTGAAGGAAACATAAAGTGGTGATAGGATGTGTTGTAGATGCCACCCTCTGAATCCATCACACCGCAAGCAGAGCAGCGTTTCAATTTTTATGCCGATCATTGTCTTTGTGGATTTCTTTGCAAAGGTTGATGTGAAAGTCTCTAGAACAATGATGTGCAAAAGAAGAGGGAGAGATATATGCTTTGCGTAAAAGGAGGCTTGGAGAAATGAGAGCATGCATTCTATTTTTCTCCTCTTCATCTGATGAAGAAGAAATTGACTAGAGGCAAGGACATAACATACTTCTATTGTGTGCAAGGATGGTTTGTTGTGTAAGTGTGCTAAAAGAAGTCGACAGGCTGATAAATCACAAAGCCTCTCCTCACGATTGTCACACGATATAAGCTCTGTTGGAACTTGTAAAGAATGCCTTATAATTTTCAAGAGTATCTCACCCGATGCTCTGCAGCTGGTGTCCAACCACCATAGACTGAGTATGCAAGCCCCTCTTTGGATCTGACCTGCAAGAAAAATCTAACCATAAGCCGAATAAATTATCAAATACAAAAAACTGCCAAAAAATGCACTACAATGAGCCCAATCAACAACATGTTTTCTAGAGGTTAACCTTGTAAGATTGTTTGTTATATAACAAAATGATGAAAATCTAAATAGGTACCTTGCACAACCCTCACCTATTTTATTTATCTGGTTTTTTGGCTCCACAAAGTTTCTAGAAGAGAGATTATGCTATTGACATCAAGTTTATTCCAGAAATTTAAGCAAAAACAGGATATTCCAACTGCCATAATAAAGGCATTCCACAAAAAATAAGAAGATCAAAGTAACGACATGTCAATTGAGAACCACAATTTTGTCCATTTGGCTCATCGAATATACACGAGAATTGCGTTTAGATTTGTTAAAACATCATTCACATTGTCGAAGGAGAATGGCACTAATTTGTCCATCTCCTTTGTGAGCTCAGGTACCAAGAGGAAAGTGTTCAAAAAAGACCTGCTTTTTCCCTAGATTCACTTATGCACCTCAATTGGGGCTCGTATCTTAGCAATGAGGATTCCTATGTGATCCTGTTGTCCACACCAGTATGGCCATGTTTTATCAAGAACCAGATAAAAAAAATGGTTTACCATATTGACATCTGCGGAAGGCTAAGCAGGCCTAAACAACAAAGTGTGTCTAGCAATATTCATCTCACTGTGCATCTAAACAGAAATCCAAACATTTTTGTCATGTTGGAAGGTTTAGGTGCCCATGCATCCAATGTAGTCATGTTGTCAGCAAGCTACAAGATGAGGATTTTGGGAAAAATGAGAATCCTATGAAGTTCCATTGGTTGCCTCTGCCGAAGCCGGAGGTGGAGCAAGAAGAAGATTGAGTTCCTATACCACTCTAATCACTCACCGAATAGATGACTCACCGAATACAAAAATCAAAACTCAAGAGAACCAAGAAAATCACACTTGCACTTGGTAGACGACACGAGAGCGGTGATGTTTCGCTCTATAGAGTATTGGCCCTCAAGTGGAGCACCCCGAACAATATTTCTTTTTGAATTTAGACAGAGAATTTAGAACTGAGTGACCACACACTATTCTTTGCAAAGGCCCTTTACCTCGTATTTATAGGTTCTTTGGTGTCTTGCTTTTATAAAGCCTTAAGAGTATCATAATCGGTCCAAAAGCGCAAAAGTCATTGCTTTCATAGAAACTTCATAGACATTGCACACATCGAATATATCGCGGATATCGCACATATTGGATATATAAGGGATATCGCGTATATCAAAGATATCACACATATGTTAGCATCTGTTGTTGTGTGTACATATATAGATTGGTTCGCTCTTCCACATCACCAAGTCGTCATAGCGTGGACCCTAATCACCCCAACCCCCTGTCAATGTGTGTTCTCGTGGCCAAGGGCTAGGGGTCTATACTGTTGGAAATACGCATATAGGAATGCAGACGAAGATGAAGAAGATGAGGGAGAAGCTCAAGAGCGCACAACACACGAAGTAATATTACTGAGTGTGCTAATACAAAGATAAGGCTTGCCCTAGAATGATAGGCTTATATACAAACCGGTCCAAAAAAACCTCCTAGTGAGGGAAAAAAATATCCCATAGCAACAGCAATAGGTTTACAATCTTCAAGTTCCGAACCTACGTACCAATGTCTTGATGTACTTTGTTTGACACAAAGCGATACCTCCATCAGTCTGCTAAAACTATGTGCTCACATGATAATGCAAAAGCCCCAAGTCTTACGTTTCAAAAAAGCATTTAGATAGCCTTACAATCAACAGTGTTTTTCATTTGGTTCAGTGACCAACATTTGACATACAAAGTGCTCTCCATTGAACTATTTGAAAAGCATGCACAACCAAAGAAGCATGTATCTTTTCATACCAAGTACACCGAGCTAGGTTCAGACCATACAAAGCCTTCTTAGGGATATGAACCTTGTTTTTCTACCCTTTTTCACAAAAACCACAAGGCTCCACTACACATACTTCTAATGCAAATCACCATTCAAAAATGTAGCCCTTATGTCCAATTGACGAACATTACAACCATTATCAACTGTCAATTTACAAATGGTGTAAATGGTAGTCATATGTGGGAGCCAAAGTGTTGTCAAAATCAATGCCCTTCTCTTGGGCATACCCTTTTGCCACAAGTCTAGCCTTATAGCGATCAACAGTACCATGAGGCTTACGTTTCAGATTATAAACCCACTTAATAAGTCACACAAAGACCATGGGCCATTATTCACAATAGCAGCATACTCGCATTGCATTGAGACCAATGAATTTTTTGAATTTTGAGATTCATCATGATGAGAAAGATTCTTCCTCATCATACATATAACATAACAATTTGATGCATAAGAGGCGTGTTAAGCACCTAAACAAGTACGATTAGACAAAGGTACACCCAATTTACTATCACGCAAAGTCTGCACCAGCTATTTTCGCATACCTCTAGCCTCCTCATTTTCAGCCATATCCTCATCAATTATTTCTTGAACATCTGCATCAGTAAATTGCTCATTTGCAACGTCATTTAAAACCCACATAAGTAGTACATGTGCATCATTAGGACTTACATTCGTATTCCCATAAGTAAAAAGAGTTAGTCGAGATACGCTTCATTTGCGGATGATAAAACCTGTAAGCTTTTCTTTCTAGAATGTAGCAAAAAATAAAAGACATTTCATAGCCTCGCCATCCAAATGTCTACATTGTTGCTCAGGCATCAAAGAATAAGCAAGCAATCAAAGACACACAAATGTCTATAGACGGTTTCTTGTCATGCCAGTCTCATATGGAGTGATAGATTGTAATTCTTTGGTGGGACTCATATTTGATACATATGCATCACACATGACAACCTAAACTTTAAAGCCAAAATGCTTTTGACCATACATCGTGCCATCTCCATAAGTGACCTGTTTTCCTCTTGGCAACATCATTTTGTCGAGGGGTATACAAAATTACATATTGGTGTTTTATCCCACAACCTGCCAAAAATGCATTGAACTCTTTAGACAAACAGCCCTCCCCTCAATGAGAACGGAGTACAACGAGATTCATTTTTAGCCATAAGCAAAAATTGTTTAAAGCACATAAACACTCAAACTTTGCCTTAAGCGGAAGTACTCATGCAACCCTGGAGTAACCATCAATAAAATTCACAAAAGTGATAACAAAATCGTTTAGTGAAATGTAATAAGGAAGAGCGCGCTGCTCGCTGCTGTTGTACGCTGCCCCTCCGCCATCGCTGAACACCCCCCTTTCGCCCTCGCGCTGCCCTCTGCCCTGCGCGTTAGTGCTGCCCGCCCTTGCGCGCAGCTTGCCTCCCCCGCTCGCTGCCTCCATCTCCCCCTTCCCGCTTCTCCCTCGCCCCCTCCCGCCCCCCGCCCCCCGCCCCCCGCGGCCTGTGCCGTCGGTTTCTCCTTGCGCCTCGACCTTGAGGGCTTCCTCGACCTGAGGAGGGAGTATCTTCCGCTCCTTTCTAGGATAGGCTAAGAGATTGGGACTGTCCTAGAGACACCTCGCATGGCAGCCTCTGTAGCTGCCAAGGCGGCTGGCATTCCCAAAGTACGTGTTTTGTTTTGGGACACCCACACTCTCCCGAAGGTCATTAGACTACCTCGGGTGAGTGGCGGTTGGTTCTATCAAAGCGTTGAGTATTCGGGCCTCCCGAATCAGTGTTTTATTTGTCATCAGATGGGCCATCTTGCGAAGGCCTGTCCACGAAGGAGACCCCAACCTTCACCTCAAGTCAGCCCGAGCCTCCAAGGGCTGGCCAGCAGCAGCAGACAGAGTCACAGGGTACGCAGGCAGAGCCACCGTCCTAGCCGCGGGCTCAGGCAGAGGAGACCTTGCAGCAGGTTCGTGGTCGGCGTCGACAGGGGCCACCACGCCAGCCTGGTGTAGCTAGGCTACAGAGTCACTCTATATAGAAAGACAATTACAGTTGGTCGTGAGTTCACACTTGGTCGTGGGTTCACACTCGTGGACTTGACACATGGCAGGAGTGGTGGTTAGGATGACACCATGGTCCTTTCTTCTCCGCCACAGTTTAGGGATATGTGCAACTGGAGAGTTAGAGATATTTGATGTTATGTGTTGGCTACCTTTTTGGGAGTGGATATATTCTCACATTGCTTCAGTCGTGGTAGTGCTGGGTATAGTTTTGAGTCTGGCGTCAAGTCAGTCCACGTCACACACAACACCCTACCTGCACATCTTGAGCCTCGACACCCCCATTGTACCTGTGAGTTCTGGGCTTGGAGCAGAGGGTATGCTGCCATGACAGAGTCTCTATTGGTCCACCTGAGTTAGTCGAGTCCCATGTTGTTCACGTTCTATGTTGAGTCTGTTGTTCTATTGAGTTACTTGTTGTTACATTATTCATCGTCTCCAGTGTAGTGTTTTCATTCTGTTGGAGTGAGATTTCATGCACATTGCACTGAGGAGTATCCACAGTAGAGAGCACGACACATTATTCTCGCTACAGGTGCTCTCATTTTGGCACGCCCGATGGGACCTCAACTGAAGTTTCACTCCACTCCACTATGCCTACAAGTCGAGAAGCTAGGTCGTTTAAGCTCTCGCCTGTGTTGGTCTGGACTAGAGTAGTCCAGCGTGGTCTGTCCAGCTCACTACTAGACCACCTAGTCTAGTCACTCGTCTGGGCTCGTCTTGGTCTAGTCACTCGCCTTGGTCCAGAGGTCTAGTCACTCACCCTGGTCTAGTAGAGTCTGGTCTAGTCGCTCGCCCTAGTCCAGGTCTAGCTAAGAAGTCTAGTCACTCACCCTGGTCTAGTAGAGTCTGGACCATGTGCAGTAAGTAAAGGTCTTCTTGCTCACATCTTGGAAGGGCTTTTGGGTACTGCATGACACACACAAGGCAATCAAAAGCGACAAAGCCCACTACTAAGCCTTTTGAAGTACTACCACAAAAAGCGTCAACCCTTCTTGCCAAGCAAAAGTCCACCCGCCCCATTACCCCTACCTTCCCCCTCAACCACTTCCACACCTCCCCAGTCACCCTCATCAATAAACCTCTCATCCACTGTGTTACAGCAAGGTCCAGTACAACAAGCTCCTGCACAAACAGCCATGGAGGAGCTCACTAGCGTTCTCGATAAAATGAATATTAAGTTTCTGACTTTCAAGGGTCTCTCCACAGAGGATACTGATGATCATGCCCGAAGGTTTGTTTCTCTCTGCAGAGGTCGTGGCCTCAACCGAGAAGATGCCTACTTAGTACTCTTCCCATCTTCCTTGGATGGACTAGAAGACAAGTGGTACAGTCAATTTGCAAAGAACCACTTTACTACTTGGGCTACATTAAGACAACAATTTTGTGAAGCTTTCAGACCAGGCGACTTCCAAGAAAGAGTTCTGGATGAGTTGGCCAACCTGATGCTTCAGCCCAAAGAGACTTTTGCAGAATTCATGACGCACAAAGTCTCTTGTTGCCGAGCGTCCTCAGCAACCAGGGGAGTTTATGGTCAAGAAATGGGTCGAGAAGGCTCTTCCAAAAACTTCTCAGGCAAAACTCAAAGAGAATCTTCGACCTGACGCCAACCTGGAGGAGTTTGTTGTGGCTGCTACTAGGATAGAGGGGCCAAGGAAACTGTTTATCGACTCCTCTCAGATAGGGACTGCCTCTATACTCGTGGAGAGTCCATCTGACCCTTTGAATTCTTTACGTAGGGAGCTGGAAGCCCTAAAACTACAATGCGCTCTTCAAGAAGAGAAATCAATCTCTCTCAGACAGGAGAAGCCTCCACATCACGAGGCTTTGGATCAAATCAAGAGAGAGCTAGAAGAGCTTAGGCTTAGCAGGAGACTAAGGCTATGGTATGGTGCAGCTCATGACGCTCTCCAAGACACCCTCCACAGGACTGTCCCCTTCGTGCTTATTGCCACTTCTGCGAAAAGTCTGGACATGAAGACAAGGATTGCTACTATATCAAGGGGTTGTGGCAAATACAACAAAGTCTCGGTCCTTCTCTCCAACAAGGGCTAGCACCAACATCCAATATGGTTTCCCCATATGGCCATCCAAATTACATGCCACCTTTGCTCAATACCCCCACTGCACAAGGTATGTCAGGTACTTTTCCGTCTCAAAATTTTTATCATACTCATGCTCCCTCAGCCGCCCCTCAGAGCTTCTACACCTCAGCTTCCAACTCCATGCAACAAGAGCAGAGACCACCTCGTCCCCCGTTTCGTCCATCAAATCGGCCCATCTTATGCTACAGATGTGGAGAATATGGGCATTACCAAAGCAAGTGTCCTTTACCTGAAGGGTCTCCTCCTTGCCGTCATTGTCTGGAGTCTAAAGACCACTACAGTAAGGATTGTCCCAAGCAACGGGCATCCTCATCTTCAAGCCCAACTCAGAACCAACAAGAATTCACATTCCTGAAGATCAATCTGATCACAGTGAACACCATCCCTCAGCCATAACCTGCTACTAATACGGTTAGGCCACAACAAGTGGGGGAGCCCGCTAGCATCCTCACTCGGGCACAAAGAGCAGCTCTTGGTCTCACATGCCAAAAGGTTCATCTCGTCCATCTCCACTTCCACAACCTGACCCAACTGACGAGCCTTTCATTGGTGCTAGGAGCAGGCCAGTCTCTATGCTTTCGGACATTGATGGAGCCTTCTTAGAAGCAATGGCTGACTTGGAACAGGTCAAAGTTCCATAGGAAGCCCAGATTGCAAGAGCTAAGCCCACAGCGGAAGCAATCTTTAAGAACACCTTTCAAAAAGTGTCCCTTTACGATATGCTCCAGCTCGATGCAACCCTCAGAAGTGACACCCTCTCAGTCATTCAGCATCTGTACTCGGGTGCCGGGAATAGTGGCGGGCACCTCCCCGTACAGCCCTCAGAGTCTTACATGATTTCTTATCCAGCTGCTCCCCTCACCGATTGCAAAAGTCCTCATCTCATTATATCTATTCTTGGACATCAATTCTCAGGCGTCATAGTGGATGGTGGATCTGGGATCAATCTGATGCCAAAGTTCACTATGGTGGCTTTAGGTCTTTAGCCTACCTGCCCTGCTCCATTCACTATTACATTGGCCGACCAGAGGACAGTCTATCCAATGGGCATAGTAGATAAGGTGCCTCTGAGGTACAAGACTTCACCTTTAGCTTGGATTTTGTGGTGGTCAGTCTTCCCCAAGTGGAGGGAGGATTACCTTTGCTTATTGGTAGACCATGGTTGAGGTAGACTAAGGCACTTCATGATTGGGGAAACGACGCCATGTGGATACATACTCTTGGTTCTCCATGCAACCAATTCGACTCGAAGGAGGTATGGATCCAATTATTCATCACAGCTCTTTGGCAGCACAGTCCAACCCCGACCTCGAGCAACCTACCCCACTTGACGGGTCTGACGAACCCCTATTGCAGTGGTTAGAAGCTACTAGATCGATGCCCTGCTATGTAGTCTCTATTCAAGCCTTGCCTGTGGATACACCCTCTTTCCCGGAACCTCAAGCTGAAACGGTTGACCCAAGTCATCCAGAAGAAAGTGTGTCAATCCAAGATGCAAGTGTGTTAGTTCCTCTTGATGATCATTCCCTGATGGAAGTCGTCGGTCTTGGTGAACCTACAACACATCATAGAAGGGGAAAGAAATCTCCTCTGCATGAGTTCACCAACGTTCCACCTTTTCCCTCAACATCCCATGGGTCTGACGCCCCGCCCACTCCAAAGCACTCTGCTATGTCTGAAGACTTATCCTTCGACGAGCTTCCACCAGGATGGTTACAAGAGGAGTATGCGGAGTATCCAATCGATCAAACACCAGCCCATGATGTCTCAAAGCTCCAAGAGGCAGCTCACTCTTCATTTTCTCAGGCGCCCTCTCCAGCTACACCTCCTGATCCAGTCAAAGAAGTCAACCTAGGTGATCCTGACACCCCTAAGAATATCCTCTTAGCCGCTTGGTTATGGGAGCATCCCGTGTTACTCGATTTGGTAGTCTCTTTCATGCACTCTTTTAAAGATGTTTTTGCCATAGTTACACGGGACGGGGGGGACGGGCCCTAGGGCCGGGGGACGGCCGTAACCGGGCCGGTGACGGCTGGGAACGCCGAGGGATAGACGGAAAACGGGCCGGACGGGCGGGTCACAGGGGGGACGGACCGGGGACGGCCGGGGCCGGACGGGGACGGCAGGGGTTGGCCGGGGTCGGATTCAAAAAAATGGCCGTTTTTGACCGTTTGCAACGGCTCTGTGCAGCCCCAACTGCCATATTTTTTAAGCCTTGGCCCTTGGGAGGCTATAAAAGGCTCCCTTGGGCCTCTTAATACTCATAGTCTCAATGCTCAATGCTCATTCCATTTCCCTCAAGCTCAAGGCTCAAGCTCATTCCATTTCCCTCAAGCTCAAGGCTCAAGTTTGAACTTTGAAGCTCTCCTCTCCCTCTTCTACCCACTTTGAAGCTCTCCTTTACTCTCTCTCCACACAAGCTCTTCTCTAACCCTTCTAACTTCTAAGCTCTACTCTCTCGAGTCTCTCCACCATCATGTCATCTCAAGCCAACTCCACTTCTCAAGCCGCTTCTTCTCGAAGGAGGCCCGCCATGCAAACGTGGTTGTGGTGGGATGAAGTCGACTTTAGCTCGCGTGGCAAAGGTGGCGGTGCAAGACCATGGACGTGCAAGCTATGTCCATACAAGAGATCGGGTGGTTCAAACAATTCTCAAAGAGGAGCCACTTGTCTTTGCTCAAATATTCAGAGACAAGATTTGCATTCAATTGGCTTATGCTAGGCCGCTTGTCTACATGTGGAGGAGCCTTAAGGGGCCTCTTTCTCAGTGATGAGTTCCAAGCATAGTTACCAGGGAACGCGTTCCGCAGGCCCTAGAAGGCCGGAACGCCGTTCCCTCCCCCTCTGCCAAGCTGGAACGCCCCGGAACGTTTTGCCGTTCCGGGTGACCACATGATACCGGAATGGCCGGCCGGGACGGCCCGGAACGGTCCAGAACGGCCTCGGAACGGCCAACTCTCAAAAATGGGAAGAAATAGGCAGTTTTTTGCAAATTTGCAATGAACATTAGGTGTTTTTTTAGTGTGCAAGGACTCAAAAATTAAAATGCACCCTCTCACACCCATTCCCTTCTCAAGCATTATTTGGGTGTTTTTTATGCCTCTCGTTCCGTGTCGTTCCCGTTCCGGACCCCTAGCCGTTCCCCCGTTCTGCGAGGGTCCCCGTCGCCGTTCCTGTTCCGCGTTCCGGGTAACTCTGGTTCCAGGCCATGCCGGAGTCTACATCAGCAGTAGGATTGAAATGCCGAGAATGGGCCGACAACGCCGCTTGGTGGGAGGAGGTGAAGACTCTTGACGCCATGGTCAAGCCTATTCTACACCTACTTCGAGTGGTGGATGGCTTGCAGCCATGCATTGGCAAAGTCTACGAAGCCATGGATCGGATGATAGAGGCACTTGAGAAGCTTGTGCCTGACCCTGTTCAGTATGCGGAGATTCATGGCTTGTGCGAGTCGAGGTGGAATGGATACTACTCTCCACTTCATGCGGCAGCTTATGTGCTTGACCCTGAGTTTCAAGGAAGGCGTCAAGAGACCGACAAGGAGGTGAGCAAAGGATGGCGGCTTGCATTGGAGCGCCTTGAGCCCAGCAGTGACATTAGGCGCAAGATTAGAGACGAGCTACTCAACTACAGGCAAAAGAAGGGCTCCTATGGATGTGTAGATGCACAGCTTGATCGCAACAAGATTGGCTCGGTTTTGTGGTGGGAGGACTATGGAGGAGATGGCCCACATTTGCAGCGCTTGGCTGTTCGTGTCCTTAGCCAAGCATGTACCACTAGTTGCTTGGAGCAACTATGGAGTGTGTACAGCCACATTGCCTCTAAGAAGAGGAATCGCCTTGGGGTTCAGAGGGCCAATGATTTGGTGTTTGTGAGCGCTAACTTGCGCATGCTTGCCAAGAGCGTCACACACAAGGCAGATCCTTTCACTGAGTGGGAGATGGCACAAGAGAATCCATCTATGGCCGATACTCTTTTGGAGGAGCTAGAGGAGGATTTCGAGCCTCAATGCGAGCCTCCCGAGCCGGAGCCCTCATACGTTGCTGACGACCTCGACTACGACGACGATGTGGAGATTCAGCAGGCGAGCACTTCTTGAGTTTGATGATCATTGATCACTCGACTCTCGAGTCTAGATTCTTGAGTCTACGACTCTACCTACTACATAGCCCTTTGTACTTTTTGTTATCCTTGAGGCCTCAGGCTTGTCCTAAGTCCTTTAGGCTTTTTGACTCTTGAGCCCTTGTGGCATGCACTTCTCATTTTGTATCCATCGATCATTGATGTTTTATTAGCACATTTCAGCCTATATGACTCGTGTTCTTTGGTCTATTTAGTGTAAATTTATGGTCAAAGTGATGCTCTATGTGTGTGGCATGTGTGTAGGTCAAAAAATGCAAAAAAAACTTTTTCTTTTTTTTGCCGTTCCGACCCCCGTCCTCGTTTCCTGACTTTTGCCGTCCCGACCCCGTTCCCGACCCCGACCCGCCGTCCCATGAAACTATGGTTTTTGCTTGGTCCTACAAGGATTTGGAAGGGATCCCACCAGAATTGGGTGTCCATACTATCCCTCTGGTTGAAGGGGCTAAGCCTGTCATCAGAGGCCGAGCTTACAAGCTCAACCCAAAGTATGCGGAAGCTGTGAAGTCCGAGCTAGAAAAAATGGAACAGGCAGGGATCATTGTACCTGTGGAGCACTCTGAGTGGCTATCACCCATGGTGATAGCGCCTAAGAACCAATAAAACCCGTGTGTGCGTAGATTATCGTGCTCTAAACAAGGTATCCCACACCTTTCACTAAGCGTGTGCTCGAAGATGTAGCAGGGCATATATTGTACACTTTCATGGATGGGTTCAGTGGATACAATCAGTTGGGCATCCATCCAGATGATCAGATCAAGACGGTGTTTGTGACTCCATGGGGTATTTTTATCTACACTAGAATGTCGTTTGGGTTGAAAAATGCTCCACGTTCCTTCAATCGCACAGTATATCTCATATTCTGTCCCTTGCTTACGGATCATCTTCACATCTTCATGGATGATTTGTCAACCTTCTCGGGTGCTCAGTGTTCAACCCCAGTGGAAAATCTAGAGGAGCATCTTGCTCAGCTCTCTGGTGTCTTTCTCAGGTGCAGAGAGGCACGCCTAAAGCTCAATCCAAACAAATGTCATTTTTTGGTCACTGAGGGCACACTTCTAAGCCATGTGGTGTCTGCTAAAGGTTTAGTGCCTGACCCGGAGAAGATAGTGGCCATCTTGAAGTTACCACCTCCGATCAACCCAAAAGATGTTCAGACCTTTGTAGGCCACACAAGATATCATCGCAGGTTTATACGCATGTATGCACAAGTGGGTCAACCATTGACCCGACTCACTAGTGCTATTGTACCCTTCCAATGGTCAAAACCTGAGGCTGAAGCATTTGCATACCTCAAAAAACGCCTCACTGAAGCACCTATTCTAGTGGCTCCCGATTGGTCCATCCCTTTTCATGTGCATACTGATGCCAGTCAACTGGCTGTGGGTGCTGTGCTCACTCAGCCTAGTAAGGAGTACAACCTAGATCGCCCTGTTCACTATGCGCGTCGCCTGCTCACCAAAGCAAAGCGCAACTATAGCACCACAAAAAGGGAAGGTTTGGCTATTGTGTATGCTTTACAAAAATTTCGCCATTATTTGTTAGGGGTCCACTTCACAATTATTACTGATCACCATCCCCTGCGCTATTTGCTTAATAAGCCGCAAGTTGCAGGTCGAGTATGGCAGTGGCTACTCTTATTTCAAGAGTTTGATTTCGAGGTGGTACTTAGACCCGGCAAACATCATGTCCTTGCTGACCACCTCTCTCGCATTCCAACTGGTGAAGCAGCTATAGGGGTTGCGGATGACTTTCACGATAGCAGTCTCTTTAAGGTGGATACCACTCCGGAATGGTACGGTGATGTCTTGCATTTGCTATCTACTGGCATGTACCCAGAGAATGTGTCTTCATTGTAGAAGAGACGACTGTTGTTGAAGTCTAGGGTCATTCTCTCTGATTGGAGGCCAACTCTACAAGTCAGGACCAGATGGTATTCTGAGGCGGTGTGTCTCCCCTCATGAAGTTGAGTATATTCTGGAGGATGCCCACAGTGGTCCCACTGGTGGCCATTACCCTGGTTATATCACAGCCCAGAAGATTCTTCAGAGTGGTCTATGGTGGCCCTATGTTTTTCGGGATGCAATCGCCTATGTAAAAGTCTGTGATGTGTGTCAGTGATGTGGACCTAAACCAAGCAAGCAGTCCAACCGTCCTCTGCACGTCTCTATGGAATGGCAACCCTTTGAGAGATGGGGCATGGATTTTGTCGGTCCAATTGCTCCCCCCGCCCAACAAGGTAATCAGAAGTATCTGCTGGTGGCTACAGATTTTGCAACCAAGTGGGCAGAGGTACTGGCGACAATTGATTGCACCGGAAATATTGTAGCCAAATTTTTGTATGAAAATATTTTGTGCAGGTTTGGATGTCCCCTAGAGATCACCAGTGATAGGGGCATTCACTTTGTTAATGAAATCATTTCAACCTTGCCCGCCAACTACAAGATTTTTCATCGTAAGTCTTATTCCTATTATCCTAGAGCAAATGGGCAGGCCGAGAGCACCAACAAGGTTCTGATAGCCCTTCTATGGAAAGCATGTCATCTCCATCCAACGTCTTGGGCTCAAGCTATTCACGGCACCCTTTGGGCATACCACACTTCTTTCAAAGCCACAACCAACCACACCCCATTTCAATTAGCTTTCGGTTTGGAAGCGATAGCACCCTTCAAATTCAACTCAAGATCTCCGCGAGTAGGCAATCTGCGTGCCAATGGGGGTTTGGGGTCTGCCTCTGTCTCTCGTCTCTACCTTTTGGAAGAAAGCCAAAGATTGGCTTCTCAGGCTCTGCAAGCAGAGCAACTTCGTCGCAAAGCATGGCATGATCGCCATCTCTGTAAGGCAAAAATCATGCACGGATCACTCGTGCTACTTTATCAAGCTCGATATCGGAAAAAAGGAAAGAAGTTGGTCCTAGCATGGCAAGGACCATACAAGGTGTAGGAGATTCTACCCCAAGGGGCTGTACAATTATCCACCCTACAAGGAGTTCCGCTTCCCTTAGTCAATGGGTCTAGGATCAAATGCTATCATTTTGTAAGCTGACGGTAAAAATGGTTCTCGAATCAGGTGTTGATCTCACTAGCCGCCTCCTCAACCCTAAACTCTTAACAAGATAAGGACCGAACCACGCACGCTTGCTGCTGCTGCTGTAAACTCCACGTTGCGCCATCGCCACCCACACCCCCCCCCCCCAGCGCTGCCCTCAGCCCCCACTACCCCCCACTCGCCTGCCCCCTCCCGCCTGCCCTCAGCCCCCGCTGCACCCCCTCGCGCTACCCCTGTCCCAGCCCGTCCGCCCGCCCTGAGCCCCAGCTTTTTTCGCCGCCTGCCCACTTGCCCAGCAAGCTTTATCCTCCACCCCCCCCCGCCTCGGCCCGTTCGCCCGCTAGTTTGGGTCCTCCTCCTCGGATACACCCTGCAGTTCGGCACTTTCGGCACTTGTTTTCAACTCCTTGGAGCAATGTTGGCGCGCCCAATTGCAGCACCCTTCCGTCGTCCCCTCCTTACGCCACAGCAGTAGACACAAATGGAGGCTCCAGCTTCGCCACTGAGGGACTCGCCAGAAGCCCCCTCGCCCGACCCCGCTGAGCCCACCATTCGACTTGCTCTCTAGCCTACAGAGCAAGCGAGCCTTGCCGCAGAGGTAGAGCGATTGCAGGCGACCTCGGTCATCTGCAAGATTCTCGGCACCCAACCTAGTAGAGGAGAGCTATGAGACCTTCTCCAGGCCCGCCTTCTCGCAGAGGTGGGAAAGATTTTGGATGTCCAGATTCTCGAACGGGGTTACTATCAGATCGAGTTTGAGTCCTCCGAGATGGCGTCCAAGGTCATAGCTATGAGTCCACTGGCCATCCAAGCATCATGTGCCCACTTTCGACAGTGGCGACATGGTTTTGACCCAGCTTCGGATGTTCTAGTAGAGGAGGCAGACATCCCCATCTCAGTCTGCTTTCCGGGTTTACGGAGGGAGTAACTACCACTTCTTTCCAGGATCGGTTCCGCCATTGGGACTGTCCTGGGGACACCTCACACGGCAGCATCAGTAGCTGCCAAGGCGGCTGACATTCCCTCAGTTCGAGTTTTGGTCAGAGATACCCATACGTTCCCGAAGGTTATCCTTTTACCTCGGGTGAGTGGGGGTTGGTTTCGAAAGAGTGTGGAGTACTCGGGCCTCCCGAACCAGTGCTTCATTTGCCAACAGATGGGCCATCTAGCGAAGGCCTGTCCACGGAGGAGGCCGCGACCTGCACCACAGCCTCAGCCCCAGCCTGCCAGGGCTGGCCCGCAGCCACAGCCAGCGGCACAGCGTACAGATGCAGAGCCACCCTCCGAGCCTGGGGCTCCAGCGGAGGAGGGGTGGCAGCAGGCCCGTGGCCGCCGACGCCAGGGGCCAGAGCGTCAGCCTGGCACTCAGAGTGGTCCTCAGGTGCCTACTCAGCAACAGTGGGTTCCCACGAGGGACTGTTTTGGTCCTCTTGAGCAGGAGGAGATCCCTGTGCCAGCCCCCACCTCCGCTTCTCCATCGACAGCGGCTCCCCCCCCCCCCCCCCCCCCCCCAAGAGTTCCCCCCCTTTGCCTCATCCTCCCCGCCTTCTGCTCTTGTCGCCTCTCCACCTCGCCCCTCTCCCTCTGTCGCCCCATCCCGCCCCTCTTTTCCTCCACTCTCCCCAGCCCCTTCTCCCCCCCCTCCTGCTCCAATTTCTCAGTCGGCTCAGGAGACTGGTCCCTCTCCGGCGGCTAGGAGATCTCTTGGCAGCGCCTTTGCCGCGAGTCGCCTAGCGAGAGAGGGTCAGCCCTTCTTGCGGCCCCCTCTGCAGATTCAGACATCCTCCCTTGCAGCCATCCCTCGTGGGTTGACGAGCATTGACATCCGACGCCGCTGGGACTTCTTCGACTACGGGTTCACTCGTTTTCTCGATGATTCCGCTATAGACCATGAGGCAACCTGTTTCAGGGTCCATGTTTCGTTCCTCGCCGCTAGGGGGACAGAGGCCCTGGACTCAGTAGTTGGTTTCTCCTTCCCCCTCTATGGTAGGGCCGAGACAGAGTGGTCCATTGACTCAGTGGTGGGATGGTTGCATACACAGGTCTTAGAGTTCTCTCACCACATGGGAGAACTTGGAGTTACAGATATGCTGCAGACTTTGTGGCCATTGGCCAAGTTTGCGGTGACACCCCCAGACTCAGCAGGATGTAGGCACATTGTGGTGTACTTCTTTGCTGATACGCAGTGTTTGCCTTGCTATGTATACATTCATGAGGACTCCTGGACAGAGGAGGTTGCGTTACGCACGGCTCGCTCTGCTTGGGCTTGAGCTAGGCACTCACTGCATTCACGCCTATCTAGAGGACGTTCGGATGGGGATTACTCCCCATCCAAGCCTGCCTCGAAGATAGCCCGTCTTGCTGCTGCGGCAGCATCTGTTCTCTCTCGCTCCCCATGAGGATAGTCGCATGGAACATGCACGGACTAGGTGGGCCCCAGTTTCAATGACAGCGGGGCCGATTGCGTCAGGAGCTTCAGCGTTGCCTTGTGGGAGGAGAGATTGATCTCCTTATGCTGCAAGAGCACTATCTGTGTGAGAGCCGCATTCGGCGATGTGGCCAGATTTTGCGTGGACGTTATGATACCTTTTGGTCAGCTGCTTTTGGACCTGGAGGCATCCAGGGTGGGGTATGTATGACTATTGCGGACTCATTGCAGCAGGCCATTGTGGGCAGAGGGATTATTGTGCCAGGCAGGGCTCAGTGGATTACTATGCAGGTTCAGGGTGGCCTTGTGGGCTTCCTGAACATCTATGCGCCCAATGTCGCGAGTGCTCGTGCAGAGTTTTGGTCACAGATTGTTGAGTCTTTGCCGCAGGCCGATCATTGGTGTATAGGAGGGGACTTCAACATGTTGGAGGGCCCTTCTGACAGGATTGGTGGCAGCCATGCTACTGTGCATGGAGTCGAGTTGGCAGCTTGGGAGAGGTTTTGTATGACTCTGAGGGTCTCGAATACATGGCAGCACTCTAGATACAGACTGTCTCGGATACAGACAGTCTTGCCTTCTCTAGATCGGACCGCAGAGTGGGAGGAGTGAATCTATCGCGGATAGATTGCTTCTACACTAGTGACCACTTCAGTGACTTGGGGGGTTCAGTGGGCATCCTGGCAGGGACTTCCTTCTCGGACCATGCACCAGTGATCCTCACGGTGGCAGACATGCACAGGATTGGGAGCACGATGCTTCGCATCCCAGAGAGGGTCTTGTTGGACTCAGCACTCAGAGAGAGGGTAAAAGCTCTCTGGACAGAGGGCATGGACAGCCAGTCTCTCTTGCAGACAGAGTGGCCTCAGGCCTAGCTCAGCTTAGCCACTTTTTTCTTCAGGAGTCTCTGGCTCGCCGGGCTGCAGCGAGGGAGGCGGAGCAGCGTCTCAGACGAGGCATTGCTTCACTACAGACGATGCAGGAGCAACATCCAGACAGTCCATGGTTGGAGGAGCAATTACAGCAGGCTCGACAGGAGCTTGCTAGCACAGAGGAGAGGCGTCATGAGTTTGCCTTTCACCGACAGGCATCTCAGTGGACTCAGGTGGGTGACAGAGTGACTGGTGCTTTTTTTGAGACAAGGGGACCTCGGCACTCGCATGCCAAGGTCATTCAGTTGAGGAGGCTCGATGGGTCAGTTGCTTGTGAGCCCGAGGATATGCGTGCAATTGCTACTGACTTTTACCGTGAGTTACTGTCGGCTGAGCCTCAGCCAGAGCGGCAGGATGCGTGCAGGGAGTAGGTTTGGGCACAGATGCCATGTCTTGTGACAAAGGAGATGCGCCAGAGGCTAGAGATGCCACTTCAGCTTGAGGAGCTGCACACATCTCTGAGGGCCCTCCCTCGTGGTAGCTGTCCAGGTGAGGATGGGTTGACTCCCAGCTTTTTCTTGGAGTACTCGGACCTGCTTGGCCCACATCTTTGTAGTGCTTTTCGGTACATTTTGCACACAGGAGTGATGCCTGACAGCATGAGTGAGGGCCTGATCTACCTCATTCCCAAGGAGGGTGGCTCCTTGGATGAGATTCGACAGTGGCGCCCCATCACCATCCTCAACTCAGCCTACAAAATTCTTGCCAAGGCTTTGAGTTTGAGGATTCAGCCACTTTAAGAGAGCCTTATACATGGGACTCAAACAGGCTTTGTCAAGGAACGCAATATCCTTGACAATATCTTTACTTTCTGGGAGGCTTCTGCCCTGGCACGGCTCCGTGGTGAGGACCTTGTGATTCTTCTTCTCGATTTTAAGAAGGCATACGACCGAGTTGACTGGGACTTTCTAGAGGGCACTCTCCGCAGGATGGGCTTCTCAGATGCTTGTATCAGAGGGGTGTCAGCTTTGTACAGACAGGCTCACAGTCAGGTGCTTTTGGCAGGGGGGAGAGATGAGCGCTTCATGCTCACACGCTCGGTCAAACAAGGTTGTCCTCTTGCCCCCTTTCTCTTTCTGTTCTATGCGGAGGCGATGAGCAGATTTTTGGTGTCACAACAGGTTGGTCTTCGGGGCTTAGCACTCCCTATTCGGGGAAAGGAGCTACTGGACGCTGAGTTTGCCGATGACTCAGCCTTGTACTTAGATGGCCAGGAGGCCAATCTTCACAGATGTGAGCAGGCTCTGGAGACCTTATGTTGTGCATCGGGCGCACTGATCAACTGGAGAAAGACAGTGGCTTTCTCGGTTGGTAGTGCTCATGTGCCAGATTGGATGCCAGGAGAGGGTTTCAGGTGGATTCCCCCAGGGACTGCAGTTCGGTACTTGGGTTGTCAGGTTGGTTTGGACTTGTCTCCCGAGCAGCAGATTGCTCCTCTTCTCCTGTCCATCAGGAGAAAGCTGTTACATTGCAGCTCAGCACGTCTGTCGCTGGCTGGTAGAGTAGTAGTTGCCAACCAGGTGCTGTTGGCGATTATGTGGTACATCACTTCCTGCTGGATCTTCTCGAGTTCTTGTATCAGCCAGGTAGAGAGGCTGATCAGGAACTTCCTTTGGTCTGGACGTGACACTCAGATGGCCTGAGCCAAGGTGGCTTGGTCGGTCATCACGCTTCCTTGTTCTCAGAGAGGGCTTGGGAACATTGATCCAGCACAACAGAGCAGAGCCCTTCTAGGGAAGTTCATAGTCAGAGGACTTCTTCCAGGTGAGGAGCCCTGGAAGGAGTTCTTGTTGCAGAGGCTTCGTGCCAGGGTGCCTCAGTCAGGAGGCCCTTGGCAACCTTCGACCAGATGGATCTTTACAGAGATGCACCGAGTTGGTTTGAGCAGGAGACTGGAGGACCGCTTCGTTGTGAGTTTGCTTTGTTCTTGGGAGCTCTTACGGCGTGGCTTGGAGCAGCGACAGCCGATGTGCACGGAGGAGCGCCTACGGCAGCCCCTCGTCTGAAACCCCATGGTTAGCACTCAGAGAGGCCACTTGGTTGGTAGTCGCCCTCATGTTTCCTGGGGTCCCATGGCAGTAGGTCAAGCGTGCTCTCTAGGTGACTGGCTAGAGTTCACAGGTTTGTTAGAGGAGGTGCAAGGTTTCTAGTTGCAGAACATGAGAGGGGTGTAGAGCATGTGTCAGGACATCTCAGAGTCAGTTCCAGCTGAGTGGCTCACGCCTCTCGAGCCAGTAGCACCCCGGTGGATGGGAGCCTTCACACGACTAGAGGTTCTCATTTTAGTCAAGGCCGTCCCAGCCCTGTTCTTCGAGCTTCAGGGTGGGGGACAATTACAGCGAGTTGCAGTAGAGGCCCCGCAGGTAGCAGAGTGCTGTTTTCAGAGGATCCGAGTTGTGGGCATCTGTGGGAGGACTTGCGTCATAGACCCTGACCCAGCAGCTCTTGAGACTGGACACTGGAGGCTATGGGCTTGGGAGTGTTGTCCACTGGCACGAGTACAGTGGGATCCTTGTGAGTGGCTATGGAGGGACCCCGCCTCCTCTGCAGACCACCCAAGAGTCCCCTTCTTTCAGTACACTGTTCGGCTTGGACGTCATATACTTGCAGCACAGAGAGAGGCCCGCCCCGCTGCAGCACGTCATTGGCAGGAGGAGGGCCTCACAGTCGAGTTCTTGGCAGCCTTTTGGCAGAGGCTGTGGGACTCCAGACAGCCGAGGCGCGTCACTTTGTTTCAGTGGCTGGTTGCACATAGAGCTACAGCAGTAAGGAGCTGGCTTGTGCATAGTGGTCTCTTGGCCGCATGTGCAGCCTGTGACCAGTTGGTGGAGAGTCAGCATCATTGTCTTTGGGACTGTCCCTCGGCCCAGCAGGTGTGGCTACGAGTTCTTCGGCTGATGCCTACTCTCTCCACGGCTAGACAGTACACTTGGGGGGCAGCGGCTTGGTCCACTCTCTCGGGCCCGGCACTTCAGTTTGAGCTATCTTCCACCAGCAGGATGATAGTGATACAAGGGGGGCGTCCTACACTCCAGCCTGCTACAGAGCTTGCTCCACAGGAGTGGTGCAGTGAGAGAGAGGAGTGTTGGGAGCTCATCAGTGGCCTGACACTGTGGTTAATCTGGCGGGCCCGCTGTTTCCGCATTTTTGAGGCCCGCTCTGTGCCGCCAGCAGAGACTGTTCGTGACTTTTGGCTAGAGCTGATCCATACTCTCAGAGGACAGCTTGAGGGACTACAGGGCAGCTCCGACTGCATACGGGAGTGCCGCGAGGCTTTCCTTCGACTCTGGTGCCCTGGGCCTTTCTATACCATTGTCCAGGGTGTGCTCAAATGGCACTACCGACCACCTGCATGGCTCTTCCCTCCTCCCATCCCTTGATTTAGCCTCATTATATATGTTGTTCTTTCATTGGGAGAGTCTCCCCATCATGTTTGTTGTAGCCCTCTCTTGCAGAGGTGGTTGTAGCCCTACGGTCAGCTTTCATTAACTAATAGAAAGATCTTTTTCTCGGAAAAGAAAAAACCCTAAACTCGATCTTTATATCTCCATCACTCTCTATCTCAGATACCCTCTCCTTCTGCTGCTATGGTGGGCATGGTTCTAGATGTTGTATGACTCTTTCCTTCACACTTTCTTTGTGCGCTGGTCGTATTAAATTTCATCACTCTTGTTGTGGTTCGTTTTGAGGTCCTCCATTGTAGTTGGTTGTTCTTCGATTAACTCTGCTCGCTTCGTTGACTTTTGTTTGGCTTACCCACTCTCTCAACCCTTACTAATGCCTTACGCTTCTGATGATCTCTAGCGCTCCTCACATGGCAGTAAGTTCTCTTGCTCTTTATATAGGTCTCTTTGCGCTTCATTTGATTTGGTATCTTGTGGGTGTGCCATTTACATGTTCATTAGCAATTTAGCTTTGCATTTTCATTACCACCGAATTAAATACTCACGTTACCCATATCTTGAAATGAGTTAGATTACCTTATTCTCTACCTTCCCTGTTAATCTTTCCATGCTTCCATGCTGTTGCTAGTCCGTTTGCCTGCTGCTTGATCCTTCTGGTGTACTCACAAATTACTCTAGGAATAATCGCATCTTCCTCTCCTTCCCACCTTCTAGCTTGCTGGTATGACCGTGCTCGCCCAAGGCCTCGCCCTTGGTCTGGTTTCATCCTCGCCCTTGTCTCGCTAGGTCCTAGACCTGGGCCTCGACCTCGCCCCTGGCCTCGACCTTGCCCTGCTGGCCTCGCCCTCGCCCTCGGCTGTGCTCTCGCCCTCGACCTCCCTTGCCTCGTCCTCGCCCTGCATCGCCCTCGTCAAATTTTTTGCCTTTGCAAGCCACGTAAAGTCAAAAGCTGACCTGGCATTTATTTTTACCTCAGCCAAAGTAAGCCAAGCCAGCATATCAAATTAGGCCGTCGTCTCAAAGTTCACGCAGTTTCACTGCATACGATTTTCAGCCCGGGCCTGCATCTTACGATACCTCTCAGCTTCCATCGCCAGGCCTCCACTCTCTCCGTGCTCCCTGGCCACCCGAGCACTGAATAGCACACTGAAACTGGCAGCTTTTGAACAACGTTAAATTCACACTTGACCTTGCTACAGTAAAGTGGTACCTGTACGATTTATTTGGGTGTGGTTGAGAACATGTATATGGGTGTGGTTTAGGGTGCTAGCTCTACTCAACTCAATTGCGGGAAATAGTGGTATAT
Organism: Adiantum capillus-veneris; assembly: GCF_014529385.1. Taxonomy (NCBI): domain Eukaryota; kingdom Viridiplantae; phylum Streptophyta; class Polypodiopsida; order Polypodiales; family Pteridaceae; genus Adiantum; species Adiantum capillus-veneris. The sequence goes on along the minus strand of NC_140945.1, from coordinate 108,555,497 downwards.
GTATCCCGGTGCGGATTGAGCAGCACAGGTTTTAAAAGATTCATCAATTACAGACTTGAGTTACAAATAAATTCTCTGGTACATTTCATCATTATGGTTCGTACTCGGAATCGCGAACAGCATCTCTAGTCGGAGCAGGAGCAAGAGTCCTCTGCCTCCTCTGGGGATAGCAGTGAAAGTAAATCAGACTATACCCCGAGTTCGGAGCAACTGTCCGAGGAAACTTCGGAGGAAGATTCACCCCAATCAGTCACTCCTGGAAAGGTCACCACTCTCCAGGTGCCCTGCCCTTCTGGTGCCATCTCGAAGGTACCCTTACTAATGATATATCACTTACACGCGCCCAAGCCCCAACCCAATTCTCAAAGATGTTTTTTCTCAGGAGCAGTTACTACACCTTGGCCTCCAAAATCTGGCTCATGCCGATGTGTCTTGCACCATTTCCAGTGCCAAGCTGAGTGCCCTTTTACTCATGTTTTCGAAACTAAATGGAGTTACTCTTACAGTGGAGGATGTTGGGCGTGCGATGGGGATACTAAATGTGCTTGCACCTTTGCCCACCACTAAAACCTTCTCCAATCTCTCCCCTAAAGACATTGCTAATGCTTGCCAAGAGTTGTTGCTACACTCACATGCGGACTATCACAGGAATCAGCAGCTGTACTCCATTCTATAGTATTACTTTTTACTGCGCGCACTGGAAAGAGCAGTGGTTCCTTCCTCTCCATTTATATGTGATGCATTTTTTTGTCACTGCCACTGTCTGCCCTATCCGTTTCACCATCTGCTCTTTAAGGCGCTGCAGGACAGGGCAAAGCGATTTCGGACCCAACGAAAGGGAAAAGCTGAGAGGTTTAATTGCTATGTAACCCCCATTATGTATTGGGTTAGTGCAATCTATGCAGCATAAAGCAAATGATGCCATAGAACAGTCAAGCCCATCCAAAATGTCCAAAGGGAAAGGCACTTTATGCAAGAGGGCTAAAGTACAAAAGGACTCGATCGAAGAGCTAGCAACAATACCATTCTCTGAATCACAGGTTTAAATCTCTGACGTCAATACTACAAAGCCAAGATATGTGAGCATGATCACTTCCGTGGCCACCTCTACATTTACATCACCTATTGTTAGTGTTGCAGGCGCCCAAACACACGCTCCAATTGTGTCGGCAGTACCACCTACTACTACTCCTACTACTATTACTACTAGTGCAAGGGCACATAGGAGTAGTGCAGGGACACCTAGCTCTGGGCAACCTGACATGTTTGCCAACTTTTCACCTCAGGTCGACAAACTTCTAGATGCGGACAATAGAGCAATTTCAACTATTATAGATGCAGCCATCTCCTTGCAGGGTATCAACGGCTTGCATCCCGCTGTATATGATAGTATGCATAGGAAAGTGCGCAACCACCTTCAACGATTGATGGATAGGGATATGTTAATTGCTCAGACTCAAGATCGCATAAGAATTCTCACTCAATAGGTACAGGACCTGAAACACATAGTCCGTACTTTATAAATGTAGCTAAAAGAAGCAAATGATATGGCCGCAGTTCACGAACTTTCCCCTGTGGTAAATTCAGTGTGTCCTTCCTGTGCCCAGCATCAGTCTATAGCCGTCTCACAAACAACTACAGCTACAGTTCCAAGTTCTACGCAAGTTCTTGCTAGGGCACTACAAGCAGACGTTTCCAAAGCTCATTCGGGGGATTCTCAAGCAGCCAAAAAACCACCATCTGCTATAGAGTCTGGGCACCCAGGGTCAGCTTCCTCACAATTTCATGGACCCTCCATGGCCTCCCTCTCCTAGTCCACCTCGTTCCCTCCTCCCTTCTACAGAGGCTTCCCTGGAAACAGAGGCTTCCCTGGGTTTCCACCAACTGTCCCACCTTCTCACCCTACTCAGTCTGCGACTCATGGGGTTGCTACTCCCTATCCAATGTATCCTCCTCATGGCCACTACCCTCCACCATACACCTGGCCTCCATCTCCTTACCCACCTTTCTACCCGCCTCTCCCCCTTCCCCTCCATCATTGGACCACCAGTAGATATCACCTCTTAGTTGCAGCTCGTTCAATTCTCCACTCTCTGAGACGGGGAGTGGTCTTGTGGCGGGCAACATGTAGCTAGGCTACAGAGGCACTCTATACGGAAAGACGGTTACAGATGATCGTGGATTCACAATTGGCGGACTTAACACTTGGTCGTGGGTTCACACTCGTGGACTTGACACGTGGCAGGAGTGGTGGTTACGACGACATCGTGGCCCTTTCTTCTCCGCCACACTTTAGGGATATGTGCAACTGGACAGTCAGAGATATTTGATGTTATCTGTTGGTTACCTTTTTGGGAGTGGATATATTCTCACATTGCTTCAGTTGAGGTAGTGCTAGGTATAGTTTTGAGTCTAGCGTCAAGTCAGTCACGTCACACACAACAACCTCCCTGCACATCTTGAGCCTCGACACCCCCATTGTACCTGTGAGTTCTAGGCTTGGAGCAGAGGGTATGCTGCCATGCCAGAGTCTGTACTGGTCCACAAGAGTTAGTCGAGTCCCATACTATTCAGGTTCTACGTTGAGTCTGTTGTTCTACTGAGTTACTTGTTGTTACGATATATATAGTCTACAGTGTAGTGTTTTCATTCTGTTGGAGTGAGATTTCATGCACATTGCACTGACGAGTATCCACGGTAGAGAGCACGACACATTACTCTCGCTACAGCTGGCACTCAGAGTGGTCCCAAAGCTTCAGGCCAGCAACAGTGGGTTCCCACAAGGAACCATTTCGACCCTCTTCAGCAGGACGAGGTTCCAGCTCCACCTCCACCTCCGACAAGACCTCCCCCCCCCCCCCGAGTTCCCCTCCGCCCCTCCGCCCTCCTCCCATCCTCGCCCTTCTCCCTCTGCTGCCCCCCCTCCCAAAACCGACTCCTCCTTCTCCCGCTAGCCCCCCTGCTTCCACATCTCCTCACGCTCCTACCCCACAGCCGACCCAAGGGGCAGGACCATCCTCGGCTGCTAAGAGATCTCTTGGCATCGCTTTTGCCACGAGTCGCTTGGCGAGAGAGGAACAACCTTTCTTGCGAAACCCCCTTCTGGTGCAGACGTCTCCCTTTGCAGCAGTTCCTCGTGGACTGACGAGCTTTGACATTCGTCGTCCGTGGGAATTCTTTGCCTATGACTTCACACATTTTCTCAGCGACCCTTCACCAGACTTTGAGGTAGTTTGCTTCAGAGTTCATGTACTGTTCCTTGCAGCTAGAGGGATAGAGGCCCTGGACTCGGCGGTTGGCTTCTCTTTTCCCTTATGTGGAAGGAACCAGCCTGAGTGGACTTTGGACTCAGTTATCTCTCGCTCTCCATTAGGATCATCTCATGGAACGTGCACGGATTAGGTGGGCCCCAGTTTCAACGCCAGAGGGGCCGATTGCATCAGAAGCTTCAGCGTTGCCTTGTGGGAGGAGAGATTGATCTTCTTTTGCTACAGGAGCATCATCTGTGTGAGAGCCGCATTAGACGATGTGGTCAGCTTTTGCGAGCGATATGAGACATTTTGGTCAACTGCATTTGGACCTGGTGGTATCCAAGGAGGGTATGTATGAACATTGCGAACTCTTGGCAGAAAGCCATTGTGGACAAAGATATTATTGTGCCTGGTAGCGCTGAGTGGATTACTATGCAGGTTTAGGGTTGCCTCTTGGGCTTCCTGAACATCTATGCGCATAAGGCTGTAGCACGGATAATGCGTCGTGCTCTCTACAGTGTGGGTGCCCCTCAGTGCAATGTGCGTGACAATCTCACTCAAACAAATGAAAACTCTCTCAAACAGAATGAAACACAGAAATAACGGATAACAACAGAGACACAACAGTGGACCAGAACATGTGGACTCGACTAGCTCAAAGAACCATGTACAGACTCTGGCGTGGCAACACACTCCGCTCCAGCCCAGGACTCACAGGTACAAATGGGGTGTCGAGGCTCAGATGTGCAGGGATGGTGAAGCAGTGCTCTGTGTAAGACTCTCTAGACGACTACGTGCAAGATAAGATAGAACTGCCTCCAAAACACGACTACTCATATGTACCATCATAAAGGGCCACCAACGGCTCATAAATGTCAGCCATGTGGTGACCTGGCCACGATGTCCACTAGCGTCGGTACCCTGCCACTGCCACGTGTCACTCCCAGCCCAGAGGGTCCGTCCAGTGTGAAACAACCTAGACCAACTGTACACAGCCTAGACCAACTGTACTAATTGTCCAATTGTCTGCCTTCCTGTGAAGTGACACTGTAGCAGGCTACAAAGGCGAGTGCACGTGCAGAGTTTTGGTCTCACATTGTAGAGTCTCAACCGGAGGCAGAGCAATGGTGCATTGGGGGTGACTTCAACATGCTGGAGGACCCCTCTCACAGGATTGGAGGTAGCCATGCTACTGTGCATGGAGCTTAGTTGGCAGCTTGGGAGAGGCTATGTGACTTGGAGGGTTTCAGATGTTTGGCAGCAATCTGGCTTTGTGAGGCCCCCAGACAGTCCGGCCTTCTCTCACTCGGACCGTAGAGTGGGAGGAGTGAATCTATCTCAGATAGATCACTTCTACGCTAGTGACCACATCTATGACTTGGGTGGGACAGTTTGCATTCTAGCTGGGACATCTTTTCTGAACCATGCACCAATGATCCCCACAGTGACAGATAGACGGAGGAGGGGGAGCACGATGGTACGCATCCCTAAGAGGATCTTGATGGACTTTGAGCTCATAGAGCGAGTGGTGGCTCTTTGGACAGAGGGCTTGGACACGTAGGACTCTCCTCTTGACAGAGTGGCCTCTGGACTTGCTCAGCTTAGTCGGTTCTTTCTTTGGGAGTCTACGGCCTGCCTGGCTGCAACGAGAGAGGAGGAGCAGCGTCTCTGACGGGGCGTTGCTTCGTTGCAGAGGACGCAAGAGCAGCACCCAGACAGCCCCTAGTTGGAGGAGCAGTTGTAGCACGCTCACCAGGAGCTTGCCAGCACAAAGGAGAGGCGTCGTGAGTTTGCTTTCCATCGACAGGCATCTTAGTGGACCAAGGTGGATGACAGAGTGACGGGGGCGTTCTTTGAGACACTGGGACCCGGCAAGCCGGTGTCAGCTAGTTGAGGAGGCCTGACGGGTCAGTTGCTTCAGAGCCAGAGGACATGCGTGCAATTGCTACTAACTTTTAGCGTAACCTCTTGTCTCAGCACAGCCTCAGTCAGAGCGTCTGGATGCATGCAGAGAGCAAATTTGGGCATAGATGCCTTGTCTTGTGACTAACGAGATGCTCCAGAGGCTTGAGCTACCTCTTCAGCTAGAGAAGCTCCACGCGGCCCTCAGAGCACTTCCCCGTGGTAGCGGTCTTGGTGAGGATGGTTTGACTCCCAGTTTTTTTTAGAGTACTGGGAGGTCTCAATAGAGGCCCCACAGGTTGCAAAGTGTTGTTTTCAAAGGATCCGAGTTGTGGGCATTTGTGGGAGGACTTGTGTCATAGATCCTCACCCAGCAGCTCTTGAGATGGGCCACTCGAGGCTGTGGGCTTGGGAGAGTTGCCCCACTGGCGCGAGTACAGTGGGATCCTGGAGAGTGGTTTTGGAGGGACCCTTTCTCCTCAGCCGACCATCCAAGGGTCCCTTTCTTGCAGTACACTGTTCAACTGGGACGTCACATACTGGCAGCACGGAGAGAGGCTCCTCTTGCTACAGCACCTCATTGGCAGGAGGGTCTGACAACTGAGTTCTTGTCAGCTTTTTGGGCGAGGTTGTGGGAGGCCAGGCAGCTGCGGCAAGTCACGTTGTTCCAGTGGCTGGTTGCACATAGAGCTACAACAATGGAGAGCTGGCTAGTACATAGTGGCCTTTCAACAGCATGTGCAGCTTGTGACCATCCTTTGGAGAGTTAGCATCACTATCTATGGGACTACCCTATGGCACAGCAAGTTTGGTTTCGGGTCCTTTGGCTGATGCCAACTCTTTCCACAGTACGACATTACACTCGGGGGGCAGCTGCTTGGTCCACTCTCACGGGCCTTGCGTTACAGTTTGAGCTATCCTCCACCAATAGGATGACAGTGATACACGGGGTCAACCTATACTCCAACTTGCTACAGAGCTTATTCCACATGAGTGGTGTAGTGAGAGAGAGGTGTGTTGGGAGCTCGTCTGTGGCCTGACACTCTGGTTCATCTTGCGGGCCCACTGCTTCCGCATCTTTGAGGCTCGCCTTGTGCCACCAGCGGAGACTATTCGAGATTTTTGGCTGGAGCTGATCGATACTCTCAGGGGACAGTTCGAAACACTTCAGGGTAGCTCCGACCGCATGCGGTTGTAGAGAGGCGTTCCTTCGACTCTGGCGCCCTGAGCCTTTCTTCACCATGGTCCGGGGTGTGCTCAGATGGCACCACCATCCACCTATGTGGCTTTTCCCTCCTCCCATCTCCTGATTTATCCCTCATTGTACACATGCTGTTTTTTCATTGGGAGGGTCTCCCCTTATGATTGTTGTAGCCCTCTCTAGTAGAGGTGGTTGTAGCCCTATGGGCAATTTCATTAACTAATAGAAGGATCTTTTTTTCGGAAACAAATTTCACAAAAGTATAAATGATTCCCAAAAGAGGGAGTATGCATCGACAAAAATCATAGTGGACCAACTGCAATCTGTGAATAATCCACACAAAACCATCCTTAAGAGGCTTAGCACGCTCCTTTTTGCCCAAAATAGAGCCTTCACATGTATTTTTTTAGTGGTGCCTCAAGAGAGGCAACAAGGAAACCATATTATATTTTTAAAAACAAAACAACTAACAAAATTCAGACGACCAAAACGTGCAAACCAAAGTTTTGCATATGAAACAACCTTCAAATCAGAAACTGCACATACTGAATCTTCCACACGTTTCTAGTAAGCAGGCCACTCAGCCAGAATCTGTATGTTGATAATAACTTCTTCAACTTCTTCCATTAGGGTTTGGGCCCCTCGCCTGCTCGTTACACCATGCCACATCATCAGTTTGTGACAATTGACTCTAAGCGGCAGAATTCCACTTCTAGATGCAATGGCCCCAAAAACTGGCACCTCTTTTGGTATTTTTTTCTTTATTGCTTGTTCACAAAATACAACACCCAAGGGTCATACTCTCTACCAGCTTCTACTACTTCTCGATGTCAAAGAGCCTCAAGGACACACTTATAAAGAGTACATGAGGCCCTTGATACTAGGCATCCCAAAAGGCATCTGATCCTAAAAGCACATGCTCCAAAAGCCGGCACTCAAAACCCTTGCACAAAACCTGCCCAAAAGCTTCATATGAAAATCTGCCATGTTTAGCAGATTCGCAATTTTAGGCTTTTTCTGGTTTTTGGAGGTTATGTCCACTTGCAAGGGGTCCCTTAGGGGCCCTACTATGCCATGTCAACAACATGTGACACCATATCAGTATGCTTCTGTCAACAAGATCCGTGGTAACAGTGAACAGGCAGAATGTGACCTAAATATACCGAAACGGCGTCCGTCTCTTGTAATGGAGTCAGGATCGAAACGCCATTCCGGAACGGGGTGTAACCAAAATGGTGACCCGAAACGGAATGGAATAGAGCAGAACAGCATCAAGAACCGCGGAATGGGCATTCAAAACGGTCAACTAAAAAGTCAATGTTTTTTAAACTAGCCATTTGGGGTTGTTTGGAGACAGATTTGAGGCTATTTGGGGGTAGGCTTGGGGCTATTTGGAGGGTAGATTTGGGGCTGTTTGGAGGCTCGTCTCAAGCTCCTCCTCCTTAAGCTCTCAACATCTCTCTCTACTGAGCTACTCTCCTTGCCAGATCTTTAAGCTTGGACATGGAGCTCTAGCTTCTACCTCTTCTTTTTTTGCAGAAATGTTCAGAGACTACAAACCAGTTTTTGCAAGTACAGATATAGGCAAATTGATCCCGGGTACATACAACACGTCAGCAAGTTTTTCCAGCAAGTGTGGAAAAATTGGCACTTGCAGCAATAAGCACAATCTTTCCAACTCCCTTAATTAGACAAGAGACATTGTTGACTATCATAACCATATTCTTGTTAGAGACAATCTCAAGAGAATGAACAAATCACAATGAGAGACGTAATGTGCTTAGTTGCAACTTGCACCACTATCAAAGTACCACACATGATCCACAAATTTTGTAATATCTACATCATGGACAAAAGATTCATATAGACACTAAGCATCAAAAGCCCATTGTGCATCCTGCACAACATTCCCTGAATTTGCATTTGAAGAAGCATCAGCAATGGCTACATTTGCCTCTTTTTTGCAAGCCTCTTTAGCCTTAAGCTTACAACATTGCTTAATGAGATTATCATTTGCCTTACAATGATGGTGTTTCATCTATATTAATCGCCATACTTCTCATAACTATTGTTGTTTAAAGAAGCAACTGTGGGGCATGCCTGCTCATTGAAGAAGCATTGGAGGTACATACAACGCATCAGCAAGTGTGTAAAACTGGCACTTACAACAGTAAGCACAATCTTTCAACCTCCTTTAATTGGAAAAAAGACACAGTTGGCTAGCGTGACCGCATTCCTCTTACTGACGATCTCAAGAGAATGAACAAATTACGATGAGACGTAATGTCGTTAGTTGCAACTTGCACCGCTATCAAAGTACCACACATGATCGACAAATTCTGCGATACATACACCATGGACAAAATAGTCATATGGACACTACACACTAAAATCCAATTATGCATCCTTTGCACAACATTTGCCGAATTTGCATTTGAACAAGCATTTGCAATGACCGCATTTGCCTCTTTCTTGCATGCCTCTTTAGCCTTAAGCTTAGAACATTGCTTAATGAGATGATCATTTTCCTTACAGCAATGGTGTTTCTTCTTCTTTTTGTGTTAATCGCCATACTTCTCATACCTATAATTGTTTTAAGGAGCAGCTACAAGGCATGCCCGCTACTTGAAGAAGCATTGGAGTTGGCCACAATGGTATTCTTCTTTTTTTGTGTAACCACAAATGCTTGTTCAACTATACGCTGCTTAGCCCTATTTTTTCTAGACTAGGCATCTGCGAGCAATTCAAAAAAAGACCATAAATTTCACATCATCAGGCTTATGTGCTGACACAAGTCTCCAGGTGGAGGCAAAAGTTTGATAAGAATATGGCAAAGCATCAAGAACTGTATGCACAAGAGAACTAACATATTAACCTAACCAATGGCAGTAAAGCAATTAACTACTCGTTGAGACATCTAATGTCTGCAAGAAATACACCTATATCATCCTCCTCGTACAAAACCTTTGACTTTAACTCCTTACGCAGTTAAGCAATTTTTGTCAGATTAGGACCTGCATACAAAGAAGCTAGTCTATCACATGTCTGTTTTGTTGCAAAGTAATAGAACGCTTAACAAGAAGAGTAAGCAATGCACGAGCATGTGCATCTTTAGCATCCCAGAATGCTTGCTCACTCTAGCAATGGAACTGCTTGCACCATCATCCACAGAATTCGATCTTACATCATATACCCGCGCAATGCTCTAGACGCCCTTACCAACAAGAACATGTTGGATTATGTATGCCCATTGAAAGCCAAGGTGGATGTTGCAGTTCACTCTCTTTTTGGGCGGATTCTCAATGGAAGGATGCTAGGGCATTCTCCCACTCGCTCTAGCATTCATGATTGACTTCAATCTTCTCTTACAATGATTATGCAGCTTTCTTATCTGCCTCCTGACTGTTGATGTTTACTCCTTGCTTTGCAAGGGCTGATGGGAATAAAACTCCTCCACAAAGAATCTAGATACAATTTCTTCCCACAATAACTTGAAAGCAATACATATCTTCTTAAGTTCGAAAAAGTTTTGAGCTTATGCACTAAAAGAGCTCAAACATTTACAGAAACTCAAGACATAGAAGGAAGAGGATAATGAAACTAGGCTAATCCAAAATTTATGTTAGATTTTTGAAATAAAATATAAAGACAAAAACCAAAACAACCATTGCAAATAAACCAGCTCCGACAAATCGGACAACAGCTATGGCAACCCTATTCATGTCATCAGTTTTCAAGAACAAATGCAGGTTCATAATGAGATAGTTCAAGAAAAGAACTTACTTTGTAAAACCAACAAGCTGAGCTTTTATCATACACCGGAGGCGATACGAAAACTCAGTCACGCTAAAGGCAAGCAAAAATGCTGAACATATGAAAACAACAACAGAGCTAAATACAAAAGAAAGTTTCACTAAGCTGAACATAAATGGGCTTCGCTGCTCCCCACATTTATTGAATTTTTTACTATTTATTTTAAACAATCCAAAGGAAGAAAAGTTGAAAACAAACTTCCTACCTTTTGAACGAGCATCATTAAGAAAAGAAAGAAGTTGACTATTCTGAACAAAAAAGCGAATTCAGTGGAACAAAAACGAGAAAATCCAAATAACCGAGAACAAATTAAACAATATCTATCACCATTCAAGTTTACACCTCAATCTGAGGTGCATTTTTAGCTACAACAAACTGTTATTGTCAAAACAAAATGGTTGGTGAATTGAGTATTGGCTAGGTATTTGAATGTTGAACAACAAGCCCCCTGTCAGTTGGCAATCAATATAGCCACCCAATTAATTAGACAGGAGGCCCTGGTGACAAATAATACATACAGAGAGTTCCAGAACCAATAAGACAACTTAAAAAAACAGTGAGCATTCGACACAAAGCATTCACACTATACATTATCTTTTCTGAGAAGATTGTCAGTTGTGCAGATTCAATGAAACTATATAAGCTCATGAAATCACTTGTTTTCTACATTTGTACCTGGTTAAAAAGAAATCCTCCAAACCCATTCAGAATGTCATTAAGCACATCCAAAGCAAAAACATCCGGATCTGATATTGTGGTCCCAAGTTCTCCCATTCGCACAAACCTTGACACAAAGTTTCAATAAATAAATGAGCTTCAGAATGCACATTCTGACGACAGCCTATTAAGTTCTCAATCATGACAAGATCAGCAATTGTCTACATGAGCGTACCCTTGGTTTAGACCAGGTTTATTGACGATGTATATGTGTGGTTCAAGAAAGCTATAGCCAACCTCCAGTTGTGAAAGGGAATCCAACTGTGCACCCTGAACAGATGAAGCACGATTGGCGTTCCAGCTTCCCAACGTATGTGAAATGAGTGCTTTTACTCTCTCCGTGTCAAAATCTCCCCAGATTCCCAAGATTGAAGAGGTCGGCCTGCAACCATTACAACCCAAACAGAAAAATTCTAAGTCTTTGATAATTCTGACAATCCATTTAACTCATGAGGCTATAAATTGAGATGTTGCTTATACAATTTATGACACCATGATCATGCTCACCACGATGGCTTATTCCACAGCCTTGTGTTTAATAGAAGAACACTTTCAAAACCATTATTTGCAACCACCCCTACTATCCTTCACGCAAGAATCAAGTACTCCACCAGAAATACTATTTCATCCTTCCGGATTGAGCACTGATAGAGTGCAATGGGGCGTGGTCAACAAACTAATAAGACCCTGCCCACTAGAAAACCCCATAAGTTGTGAGGTGAGGGTGGTGAAAATATCGGGTGGGGATGGTGATGATGGAGCTGTAAATTTAGGAGTATGAAAACTGTCTGCTCAGAAGGTACAATCATGAGAGGCATGTATCTAGCTAGCACCATTCGGTACCAAAGATATGATGCATAGGTGGATAGGGGTTGTTGTGGTAATTAGTCAATACTATGTTTTGTGGTATTTAGTCACAAGAACTTCGCCTTAATATCGCCCAATTTGCAAAGCAATTCTCAGCAAATTTACTGTACCATTTGTCTCCTAAGCTATCCAAGGTCCAACAAAAAAAACACCAGGTAAGCATCCTCACAGTTGAGGCTATGACATGGAAGCGAGAGAAAAACCTCAGATCGCCATCTGCATCCTCTTTAGAAAGACCTCTGAAGGCAGGAAACATGATTTTTACTTTGGCTAGAATGCCTGTCAGTTCTTCCATCATTGCCTGGTTCTAGAGAGAGCAAAGGAGGCTGCAGAAAGTGTGGCAGAGACGGTGATAAAGGTGATGGAGGAGTGATTGATATGGATGCCTGAGGAGGTAGTGGAAGTGGGGGTGGAGGACTTCTTCTAGGTAAGAAATGTGGGCGTTTTCTGTGGCAGTAATGCAAAGGACTCTTTGGAGGGCTAGAAAGGTCTTTAAATGGGCTTGTATGTGTCATGCATGAGCACCCTAAGAGTCAACCAGCTTAGCGGGAATAGAACTTCCAGCACTAGTAGACTTCTGGCTTGCTCAACACTCAACCTGCCAACTAGACCTGCTAGACCAAGTCGACCTGCAAGACCCTCTTGACTGGCTGGACCAGGTCGACCTGCTAGACACACTGACCAGCTGGCCCAAGTCGACCCGCTGGACCTAATCGCCCAGCTAGATCAAACCCAATACTAGACCTAATCGCCCAGCTAGATCAAACCCAATACTAGACCTCTCACCTAGCTAGCCCAAGTCGACCAGTAAGACTACGTTGACCAACATAACCAGGTCACCCTACTAACCTAGCCTGCACTAGTCGAGCTAGCCGACCCCATTTTTTCACCTTGGTTAGTTCTTCCACAGTGCAATGAGCAATGGAGTGAGACTTCAATGAGGATCCCACCGGGCATGCCAAAAATGAGAGCACCTGTAGCAGGAAAACAATGCCGTGCTCCCTATTGTGGGTGCTCCTCAATGCAATATGCAAGAAACCTCAATCCATGGCGCATACTAGATAATTGAAATGCAACATAGAATAGAAATGTATATAACTAGATGAATCTAGGATAAGCCCAGATTCACCCTTAAAGGAAAATGCAAGGTGAAGACTCATGGTAGTCACCCACAAGACAATATAACTATTAGTTCCATCATGCATAGTATTAATTAAATACCACAACATCCCCACTAATGCAAGGTGAAGACTCATGGTAGTCACCCACAAGACAATGTAACCATTAGCTCCATCATGCATAGTATTGACTAAATACCACAACATCCCCACTAACGTCGTCAGTGCCCAGTAGTGGGTGTAGAACTAGGTACTAACGGATGCCGAGTTTGCTGATCTAACTCGCTGCTGCTGACCCTCGCTCGCCATCGCTTATCCCCCCCTGCCCGCTAACCCCCATCCCAGCAGCCCGCCACCCCCCTCTCTCCCACCTCGCGCTGCCCCCTGCATCCCGACAGCCCCCCCTCTCCCGCCTCATGCTCCCCTCTCCCTGCTCACCCGCCCCATTTTCCCTCTTCACTTCGCCGTTCTCCCACTCCCCCCTCTTTCAGTTTCAGGCTCGTTGGGTTGCTTTCGACCCTGTTCTGCAGCGACGCCGACTTACCCTACCCTCCCCACCGTCAACACTCGACGCCATAGATCCACCCGCCCTCGCCTTCACAGTTACAGACACGGATGGAGGGCTCTGCTTCGCCTTTTAGAGGGACTCGACCGAAGTCCCCCTCACCCGACCCCGCGGAACCCACCATCTGACTTCCATTCCTAGTATCCCAGTCAATTTTAATTTTTGACTATAGCCATTAATCAAACCCCTTCATATGAGGAAGACTGAAATCATGGAGAAAGGAAATTACAAATAATGGAGAAAGCAAGCAAAGTGATAAATAGCATGTGCCTAGCTCTACCAAGCATTGACTTTAACATAAATCACGAACTTCAAACTGCACCTTTAACATTATTGGACACCAACTATTGGAGAACCATACCTGAATGTATCCTTATGAAAGGCTATTAAATCATCTCTTGTTACGCGCTTCAATGTATCCTCCGTTAAATATCGTGAGTACGCACTTTTTTCTCCATAAAGCAGCTTCGAAAACTCCCTTGCTGCGATACCCCCTGGCTGTAAGCAAAGGTTTTGCTTCACTGGCTTTAAAAAATGCTACTACAACTAAAAGTAATAGCGAATTGGTGTTACATTATCTCGTCGTCGCTTGATAGATCCCAATAGCTGTGTCCGTACCAGATTCAACTTATTTGTCGGCATTAAAGGGCTTTGGACAACTGCAGAACCATCAAAGGTGATCACAATGGACCAAAAACAATGTAAATCTTCATGTGGTTCAATAGAACACGGAAAGGGATCGAAACAGACAGAGAACATAATCAAAAAAAGATTCCAGACCGTCAGAGAACAAGGGCATAATCTCTGTCAAATCTTCTGATAAGCATCGAAAGCCCACACTCATTTCTGAAACGCCTGATGAGGATTCAATGCGTGCTGCAGTCTCCTGAAATCTATGACTGACGTAAGTGGTGCATCCCATCATACATATAAAGCTTCCCTTTCTTAAAAACAAGCAGAGAGAGCATTCCATTGAATGTACTCGACGTTTCATTTCACAGAAAACTGATACTTCCAGCACACAAACAGAAAAACGGCTAGGAAAAATAAGCAAGCAAGTTTCAAAGTAAAACTTGGCACAAAAAATTTAACAATCAAGGCACAAACCGAGCCTGCACCCCATGAAAAAGTGGCAAGATGCATGTCACTGGGTGATAAAGTTGCTTATCCACCCGCAACATCCTCGCTGATTCACTTCAAACAAGATGCCAAATCAAATCATCTACGTTCTGTGAGCACCCAAATCATGATCGACAGTTAGCAAAAGCATGTACATATGTGATGTATCCTCTGTCATCCCAAAAAGGGAAAAGCAGAACTGAAAATAAAGACTATAGTTAAAGCTAGCTAATAAACTAGTCATCTGGGGAGTACAATGAGGTGAAGACCACGACGGATAGATTGAGGATGGAGCTCAGAATGCAGAATCATATGCAAAGGGAATACAAGTATGATATGTACTCTAGCTAGCCCCATCATGTACTATACTGGGGGTGAAGTGTGGTATACATCAAAGATGGGAGGTCAGCAGCTCCTGGAGAATATGCATGGGTCTGATCTAAGCTGAGCCAGGTGCTCTTTGGTTGCAGCCACCTGCCTAATAGCTATACTTGCCGTTAGTCCTGCTGTGTCGACAATCGAAGGAGGTTCACACCTTACACCACCGCCTTTTGGTTTGCATCCCAGTAATTGAAGTTGTCCGCAATCTACTGCCCAACCCGGCTTGGGGCTGCCCGACTTGGCTACAGTTTGAGAGAGTTGCCTTGCCGGCTGCACCAGCAAGTGCGCCTATCTCGCAAGGAATAGTTGAGAACAGATTGACCTCCTGGATATCGCCATCGCCAGCCTCAACCATTTCCTCTGCTTCGGCCACCCCTTGAAAGGCTTCCCGGTCCCGGCTTCAGCCGCAGGGCTGATGTGCACCTTGAAGGCAATGGCGCCCTGCATTGCAATGTCTTCCTGGTTATGCCACTGGCTTGGCTATTGCCCTAAGTCAGCTTCCCATGCAGCTTTTGGTTTGGAAAGGTAGTGTTTTGGCTTTTTTCTTTTCTTTTCCCAGTTGATTTGTCTTCCTTTGTCGTTTTAATCTTCTATTATTTGTTTAGGTGCGCGCACGTGTGTGTGCCTGTGGCGACAGTGTAATGGCTATATGTTCCATCACATTCATACAGATCCCTTGCCTTTTTTCAAGATTTCCCTTCGGCAGTCTTTGCGGCTCGCCTTGGAAGTTGGTGATATCACGGCAGAGATACATCAGCTTTCTTATGAATGCTTTTAGAAATTTTGTACAGCCGAACACTGTTGTGTTCCTTTCATTGTACAACTTTTTGGTGGGTTTTCCTCTCTTTGAGGTTTCCCACAGATAAATAAATCAAATTGATTTACCAAAAAAAAAAAAGAGTGTGTGTGTGTGTGTGTGTGTGTGTGTTTTGGGTTGGCAGCTGGTTTGCATATCAACTTCAAAAAGTCCATTTTGCTGGCTCTTAATTCTTGTGACTGGCACTCTATTTTATGGCTTGGAGATGTGATACGTCACCTTGGTTATCCAATTGGTTGGTTCATTACAGCGACACAACAAATGGAATGGGTGACTACTAAGCTTGCACAGAAACTGAGATATTGGAAATTGTCCACTTGGCCTCTTCATGTACAACTGCGAATAGTACAATCCATTGTGATGGCACATGTTCAATTCTATTTGCCGTGGCTATCTTGGACGCATAAAGACATTTCAGCCTTTATGTCGCAGGCAATGGAATTGTTATGGAAGACATCCCAAACGCAAATCTTTACGCTTGTTGAGAATGCAATCTACTTGTACACCAAGATCGCATGGTGGGCTTAATATATTGAACATACATTTCCATCCTTTGGCACGCAAAGCCACACTGCTGGCTGATTTTTTTGCGCAAGTACAACCTTGGTCACGCATGCTAGCTACTATGTGCAGTTGGCCCTGCTCGCCCCTTCTTGTGCAACCAACTGGCGGGCTCCCCCCTGGCTGCTTTGCATGCGAAAATGCCCCCAAACCTTCTCACAATCGGCTCCTACAGACCTTTGCCAACTTGCTGCTCATCGCCTTTGCAACACTCAGTCTCCTCTCCTATCCGGAGCTCAGTGCTCCTCTGCATGGCCCGTCACAGAGCCGTCACAAACCTGGCATCACTCTCCTTGAGCAGACAGCCTCACCCTCCCTGAAGCCGGCTCCTCCTTCCAAAAAGCTGCAGGCAGCCCTCGGCCCTGCTCCGAGTTGCTATAGCCCCCCCTGAACTACTGTCCACCCCTCTTTTTTCATTGCCTTCTATGGAGCGCTCTCTAACACTCGCTCTCCCCTATGAACACAAAGGCATATGGTAATTGGATCACTGATCAATGGGAAGTTGTATTGGGTCGCTTTGAAGGTACCATACTTGGCTGCCCTCCCTCTACAAGATTGATATTGGATTGGAAACATGTACTTTCTCAGATTAAGTGGTCCGGGCAATCCTCTTTGAATGGTAACTCATTGCGGAAAGAAAGCCTTCACTGGTCTGCTGTATTTCCTTTTCCCTTGGCAGTTACTCAACCGGTCAAGGCTTACAACTTGATGAAAATGGGTATCAGACGTATTGAGGATGTTGTGGATGAAAATGGTTGTGTTATATCTTTTCCCCGTGCTTGTCAGACACTTAATTTGGGCATGCACCATCGGCCAATTTGGAGGGACATATGTGCTTTGCTTGCTCCTCTTATACCTATACCAATACTCAATGAGGAGGATAGGCTTAAAGATTGGGAACTCATTGGTAATTCCCCAGGTTCCAAACCTGTTTCTATGCAGAATTGGACTTCAAGGCAAATTTACAGAGCTATTGTGCCTCCTCCGTGGATACAGTCTCATGGCAATTTGCTTTGGCACATGCATAAGTCAATGCGGTGGTGGAAAATGGTTCTTTCCATCAATTGGAAAAGCAAGTTGCCATTAAAACAAAGAGTGTTTCTATGGAGATGCATGCTTGGCATATTACCGGTGGGTAAGATTTTGGCTTCTCGTCGCATTGCCTCTTCATCTTGCCGAAGATGCTCGAATCGAATGGAATCAGTTCCTCATCTTCTTTGGTTTTGCCCCGACTCTCGGGATTTCTTGCTTGTGCTTTCAAGGCAATTGCGTTCGAGGTTTCCTTCTGCTGCATTTGGGAAACTTTTCTGGGTTTTCGGAAAACTCACACTACAATTGCGTCCGCATGCAATTTTCATGCATTGGGTCAGATTTTGGGCCTTCTCCTCGATCTGGTCCAAAAGAATGTTACTCTTTTTGAATCTCGACAGTTTCAGCTCTACGCTCGCTTTAGAGGCTCTCTACGGCAATCCTTGTTTGACTGCTGTAGACTAAATGACATAGACATCAAAACTTTGACACTTTTCTATGACTGTTTCTAGTTTGGAAGTTTGCTCCTATATGGAGTGACTTCCTCATGTTCGGTTGTATAGATCTTTATGGTGGGTTTTCCTCACGTTGAGGCTTCCCACATGTTAATTAATTCAATAGATTTACAAAAAAAAAGTGTGTGTGTGTGTGTGTGTGTGTTTTTGGTTAACGCCAACAAGAATGTATCATTTAAGCAGCTTCCCTGCAATGACAATCCACGTTGATTAACGCTTGGGAAAAGCGATGCACTCTTATAAGGATGTACTTTTGGGTGAGGCTTCCGCTTCTCAAGCGGTTTCTATGGATAAATTTCCTGCTTTGACTCAGCGGACGGATTCTGGCATGGAGGTGGCGGATGGAGATGTCCATATGGGCATCTCGACTTGATCCCTGTCTTTCTTGCAGTTGTAAATATGGTTTTCAATGCATAGTCGCATTGAATGCATTTCATATAATGTGCGTGGGTTATGTAACCTTGATAAATGGCGATTGACCTGGCACTATGTACATACATGTAAGGCAGATATCCTGGTTTTGCAAGAGCACAACCAGCATGACTTTGCTGGTCAATGCTCTTATTTTGCAGGTTACTGGATTGCATATGCTGGTTTGCAAGATTACTCAGGTTTATTGATGCTGGTTCGGCATGAGCTTCATGCCAGTTCTCTTGTTTAATGATCCGCACGGCCGCTGAATGGTGATTCAATGCTTGTTGAACGGTCAGGTGTATGAATTTGGAGGCATTTATGAGTATACATCATCTGGACAAAGAGCTGCTCTATGGCGAGACATCTCTTCTCTCCCATGGACCTCGAATGCATTCCTTTGCGGGGATTTTAATAATACACCTGAGATGGATGATAGTACTACTGGCAATTCACATATGTTGTTTGCGGAAAAGCAAGAATGGGATAATCATTTTGCTTCTACTCAAATGATTGATTTATGGCGGCATTTGCATCCAAATGCCTCTGGTTTTACTTTTCAGCATGTTGCCCACTCTTCTTATCGAGCACGGTTGGATAGATGGTATTTGCTTAATTTGCAACAATATGAGGAATTTGTATGTGAGGTCAACATCGACTACACCTTGCAGCTATCGGATCATTACCCTGTTTTGTTGGATGTGAGTTTTGGGCTGACTCGTTGTGATCGGGCTCTTCCTAGGAAACGCCTGCTAATGGTTAATAATGCTTATCTCACACATGAGGTTTTTTGTGACATGATTTCGGAGGTTATTTCCCCTCTGCTTGCTCATATGCATCTTGATCTTGATGCTGCCTGGTATCGTTTTTTCATGAGGTTGCAAAGTGTTATTTGTGACTATGGCACGCACTTCATGCAATGCACTCAAGGGGATGTCAAAGATGCGAAGCATACTTGTCAATGACTGCAAGCGTTGGCTGATTTGCGGCCTCTGTCTAATTCTGAGATGTCAGAGTTATGTGAAGCTTCCGTGTGTATTCAGCGTAATGACAAGCGAAAGCTTGCTAAATGGCAGACGCGTGCCCGTCAACAGGCTTTCATGGATAAAGGCTGTGCTTCGAAGCAATTCTATAAGCGTTTGCATCATTCGAGACTCTCACAGGCCATCAAGCGGGTTATGCTTTCTTCAAGTGTTTGGACTTCTTTAAAGAAAGAACTTGCGGATACCATGGTTTTGCATTATAGACAGGTGTTTGCTGCTCCCTCTCAAGCATCTTCGGCTGCTTGTCATGCGCATCAATTGATGCTTTCCTTTGTTGCTCCGATCATATCCCCGCAAGATGCATGTGGCCTTGAGGACCCCTTCACTGCTTCAGAATTGCATAGTGCGTTGCTTGCTTGGGGCCGTTGGCGTTCTCCTGGCTGGGACGGGCTTATTGTGGAATTTTTCCTCTCCTTCTGGGAGGATCTTGAGCATCCACTGCTTTTCATGATAAATGCGGCGTGGGAGAAACAGGATTTGCCTCTATCTTAGAAAGAAGGTTTACTTAAACTGTTGCCTAAGCAAGCGCTCTGTGAGCGATTTTCTCATTGGCGCCCGATTACTTTGATGCCGGTGGTTTATAAGATACTGGCTAAGATGTTGGTGCACCGCATCGAGGACCATCTTTTTGCAGGACTCCATCAGGCTCAATATGGTTTCATTCCACGTCGCCAAATTATGGATAATCTGGCTAATGTTATGATTGGCATGGAGTATGCTAAGTACACTCAACAGGATGTGCTGGTTATGCAAGTTGACATTGAAAAGGCCTTTGACACTCTGCAGTGGGATTTCATTGCCGCCACGATGAGATGCCTAGGGTTTGATCCTAAATTCGCCAATGTGGTTTATTTTTTGTATGCATGTAGCACGTCTTCAGGGATCTTGGAAGGTGAATTAACTGAATCTTGGCCTCTTGGTTGTTCGGTTAGGCAGGGTTGCCCCCTTAGTGCTATGTTGTATGCTATTGCTACTCACCCGTTGTTGACTTATCTTGATCACTTGACCTCTACTAAGCGTCTTCATGGTCTGCGGTTACCTTCGGGCCGTACATTCGTTGGCCACGCTTACGCTGATGATTCATTGTTTATGCCCCGTAATCAGCAGGCGGATGTCAAAGTGATTATGGAAGCCTTGGAACTTTTTGGCAGTGCGGCTAGGCTTAGAGTCAACTTTTGTAAATCAAAGCTTTTGCCTCTCTGTTCGTATGATTGGCATAGTTTGTGATGGCCAGGGAAGATTGTGTCGTCAAATGTGATTACTAGGCATTTGGGTTATCCTATTGGATAGAATGTTACTCGCTCTCAAAAAGTCAATTGGGTCATGCAACGTTTGAATGTCAAATTGCATTACTGGAAGTTATCTACTTGGCCCTTGCATGTTCGTCTGCCAATTGTTCATAGTATTTTGTTGGCACACGTTCAGTTCTTTTTGCCACTGATGCATTGGCCTCGCCGTTGTCTTGATTCTCTCATGTCGGATATTATGTCCCATTTGTGGCGGACTCATGCTCTGAAGAAAGGATTGCGCTTGATGTCGATGGAGAAGCTTTGCACTCCGAAACGTCTTGGTGGACTTAATATCTTGGATTTGCGCCGGCATGTTCTTGCGAGGAAAGCTATGCTGTTGCCTACTCTTGTGCAACAAATTCAGCCCTGGACTCTGATGTTTGCATTCCTCGGTCAACATGTTGTTACTTCTGCTTTTGGCCATTGGCAACCCTCTATCTGGGAGGTGGTTTTTGGCAAGATGGAAGGGCACATTCCTCGATGTCCTCTTGCTTCCACTTTACTATCTGCCTGGAAAGAGGTTACAATGCATTTATCGTGGAATCCTCGGTAGGAAGGTGATTCAATTCGTTTGGAAAGTCTCCACTGGAGCCGAGCATTCTCTCTTACTTTGGTCGACCGCTCCCCTCGTCAGGCTTACTTTCTCTTTGGACGTGGCATTCGTGTGGTTGAGGATGTGGTAGATGAGGCTGGATATACTTTTGAGTTTCCCGTTGCTACTCGCTGCTTTGGATTGGGCATGCATTACCGTCAATTTTGGAGAGAGCTTCAGAGCATGCTGCTCGACTTTTTGCCTGTTTCATCCTTGCCTGATGGTGACCGCATGTTTGATTGGGCCCTTCGGGAAACGCCTTTTCGAGATATTTCTACAGGTCGAATTTACGCTCTTCTTCTACCTCAACCATGGCTTCATGGTCATTGTAATGCCCTTTGGTGCATGCACAAATCTGATCTTTGGTGGAGGAGGCGCCTATCTGCCTTGTGGAAAAGCCATTTGCCTTTGACAGAACGCCTCTTCCTTTGGCGCTGTTTGTTTGGAGTGCTTCCGGTCGGCACTTTTCTTCGGGCGCGTCATATTCGTCCTTCTTCTTGCGTTCGTTGCTCGACTGCAGAAGAGGACATTTCTCACTTGCTGTGGGATTGTTGCATTATCAGAGACTTCCTTTGTTGTGTGTCGGCCTGTATGCGGCTCTGTTTTCCTGGGGTTGTCTTTCACAAAAGGTTCTGGGCATTTGGCATTTTTTCACCGTCACTGCAGCGTTTTGCGGTCTTCTTTATGTGGGTCAGATACTGGGCTTGCTGGACTTTGTGGAGTCAGCGTAATGCTTACATGTTCAATCGTACTCAAGCAGACCCATTCCCTCTCTTCAAGCTTTCTCTTAGGCAATCGTTACGGTTTGCTTTGGAAGTTGGTGATATCACCTCAGAGATGCATCAGCTTTCCTATGAATGTTTCTAGCTACTCTATACAGCAGAGTAGTTATGTGCTCTTCCCCTTGTATATGACTCTTTCAGTGGGTTTTCCTCGCTTTGAGGTTTCCCACTAGTAAATTAATCAAATCGATTTACAAAAAAGAACATGTGTGTGTGTGTGTGTGTGCGCGCGCGCATTCGGTTGTGCTTGCAATCCCTCATGTCCAATATTTTAGAGCATTTTTGGCGGACCTCGTCTACCAAGAAGGGTCTTCGGCTTCTCTCTATGGACAAGCTGTGTTCTCCCAAGCGGCTTGGAGGGTTAAAAATTTTGGACTTGCGACGTCAACGTTTGGCTTGGAAAGCTATGTTGTTGTGGAGCAGCAACAACCCTAGGCTCTCATGGTCACACATTTGTGTACGCACATTGTCACCCCAACTTTTGGTCATTGGCAACCGACTTATTGGGATGTTGTGTTTGGGAAGCTTGAAGGACACATTCCTGGATGTCCCTTTACTTCTTCTCTCATTGTTGATTGGAAGGTTGTGACTTCGCATTTGGCTTGGAATGGTCGACAATTCGATGTGGGTAACTCTCTTCGTTTGGAGAGTCTGCATTGGAGCAGGGCCTTCGCTTCGACTTTGGTTCAACGGTCTCCTCGCCAAGCATATTTTCATTCCCAAAAAGGAATCTGTCAGGTGCATCAGGTGCTTGATGACTTGGGTTATGTTCTTTCGTTCGCTGATATTGTGTCCCGCTTTCGGTTGGATCCTCACTATTCTTCTCTCTGGTGGAAAATTCAAAGGATGCTTGCTGATCACTCACTGTAAGGTGCAGCGGAATGAATGTTGAACTTTGCTCAAGATGAGTGCTCCGAACTGTGCTCAAGGTTCCTTTTACTTATGGAAGGAAGAGCCTTCCGTTCTTAATGAGAGAGTGCAATGGACATAAACAAAGTGAATGGACACTGTGCGTGAAAGTGCATAAGACTGAGAGATAGAGAGAGAAGAGAATACGACACCAGAGACGTTGTAAAACCCTCCTCCAAGGGCCCCACTCTCGATGGCGGGAGTGGTCTACTATTGATTGCACAATCTGGTACAATGACTGAATGCAAATCTAATGGGCTATGTCGATGTCGACGGTGTGGACGACGAGACCATGGCTGAAAACTGAGTGCTTCGAGTTGGTATCTGTGTCACCAAGTCGAAGGGTGCTATGCGAACTTGATGGCTGAAAACTGAATGCTTCGTATGGCTGAGACCACTGTTTCTTATGGCTTGAAAACGCTAGACAGCATGTGCAAGAACGTTGCCCTAAAGCTGTCCCCAAACGCTGAGTTGTATTGCTTCAAAAACGCTAATAAGGCTCTCAAAAACACTGGGTTTGCTGGCTGTAAATGCTATGAAATCACTACTGGCTGGCCAAGGTGGTACCAAACGTATTGTACGTGGCGTATATGTACGTATTGTACGTTGTTCCGTACAGGAAAAAAATTTATGTACGTAAAAATATGTACTCTTGTAAAAAAATCGCAAAGTACTAAATTTTCTAGGACATTTTTAATAAAAAACAAGAGAGAAGCCAAAAACTTATAGAGAAATTCAAAGACACGTTTTACAAGACAACCACATACTGTGTAACTATTGAAAGAGACTTCGATTTTTATTTTAAATCAGCACAGTACGGGCTTCCCACCCAAAATTTATTTATTAAATTTATTTAAAAGGGAAAAAAACCACCCCAAAAAGAAAACAGCGTACGGTACGGAACCGATCCGTACGTACGTTTTGATCCAACCTTGTGGCTGGCTGATCTTGACATCGCTTTCTGCTTGTCTTTCCTTGCTGAATGTGGCTGCCAGAAAACGCCAATGACAGGGCTGTTAGGCGCCAAGAGCAGGGCTGAATCTGTGATGAAATCAATGATGCAATGATGTTGAAAACGTTGAGGATCAGAGCTGATGTAGCTTGGGAAAAACGCCAGCTGTTGTGTTCTGGTTCTTGCTTGAGAAGGGACCTGTTGAGGAAGGTGCTAGCTCTAGTTTGCTTATATATTATCTTAGCAAAATTGCCCTACCTACTTCCCAACAAAAGTCACTTAATAAATAAGTGAAAAATGTCAAAAATAGGGAAAATAGGTTTAATGCACTGGAAAATTCCCCTGATGGATTCTGATGGGAATGCTTATGATCATGATGTGTGCAACCAGATGATATGCATCTAATCTAAGTGACTGGTCATGCACGGTCTACGAACAGACTCACAAAAGTTGTCAGATCACTTCCTATTCTAGACTGACTTGACTGATTGATGAACCCTGGTCATGCTGTAGCTTGTCCATGGACACAGGGTTGGATTGTGTCACCTGACACACCCATTCCTCCTTTGGATGTGGACTCTCGCATCTCTGATTGGAATCTGGCTACTACTAGATTGGATTGGATTTGAATCTGTCAGGTGCATCAGGTGGTTGATGATTCGGGTTATGTTCTTCTTTCGTTGATGCCGTCTCCCGCTTTCGGTTGGGCCTTCACTATTCTCCTCTCTGGCGGGAGATCAAAGGATGCTTGCTGCTCATTCAACCATTCCTCCTCTGGATGTGGACTCTCGCTTCTCTGATTGGAATCTCGCTACTACTAGATTGGATTGCATCTCAGCTGCCAGTGTCTATGCCATCCTTCAGTCTGATGTATGTATTGTGCATCGGGGTAATCAGCTGTAGTCGCTTTCCGAGTCATCCTTGTGGTGGCAACACACATTGTCTCGCATTTGGCAAAGTCATCTGCCTTTGAAGGAACGTGTTTTCTTGTGGCGGTGCTTGGTGGGAGCTCTACCTGTTGGCAGTGTGTTGCATGCTCAGCATATTGCGCCTTCCCACTGCCCCAGATGCCTTGAAGCTGAGGAGACCGTGCCACACTTACTATGGTGTTGTCGTCACTCCAGAGCCTTCATTCGGCAAGTGTCGACTGCGTTTTCCTTCCGGCTCTTTTCACAGACAATTTTGGCTTTTTGGGGTGCTTCAGTCACCACAATCTCAATTTGCGGTCTTCTTCACATGGGTCAGATTTTGGACTATGTGGGCCATCTGGCATCATACGAACTCCTTAATGTTCCAGGGCACTTTTGTTGATCCCTTTCCCTATTTCAAATTATCTCTTGGTCAAGCGCTGCATTTTGCCTATGACGTTGGAGACATCACTCTTGATACCTACAGGATTTACTTTGACAGTTTCTAGCCTTCGGAGCCTCATAGTGCTCCGTGTTTTGTATCCCTTTCTTTTCGTGGGTTTTCCTCGCTTTGAGGTTTTCCACTTGTAAATTAATCAAAGCAGATTTACAAAAAAATGTGTGTGTGTGTGTGTGTGTGTGTGTGTGTGTGTGTGTGTGTGTGTGTGTGTGTGTGTGTGTGTGTGTGTGTGTGTTTTTGGCCAATCTTGCATGTAGGTGTGTGGGCGAGTGTGTGCGGACACGATTGTGTGTGTGTGGGGGGGTAATTTTCATTCAATTACGCCATTTCCTCTTAAGGTCCCTGGGATTTCTACTCGAACCCTCAGTTTCAGCCTGCCACAAGTTCAATTCTTTGCTCTGGCCATTAGGTCCCTTTTCAGCAGAGAATTTTCAAGGTAGTGCTCAATTGTCTGATGTATGCCCTCTGTGGTTGGATATACATAGTGTGGAGGTTTCTGTACAGAGTTTAAAGCAATCAAAAATAAAAAAACACCAAAAAAGAGTGTGTGTGTGCGCGCGCGCCACAGGACTAGAGCGTGATTGCGTCGTCTGATGAATCCGCCAGAACAGTGCATTAACAAACGCCGGAAAGCTATGGAGAATTCGGCTATGGATGCCTTGACCCTCATCAAAGACTCTTTACATGAGGATTTTGAAGATGCGCACCAAACCTGAGAAGGGATTGCTCCTATCATGGAAGTGCGCATTCCGGCGCATGAACTTATGGACCCCGTTGCTCAATATGCCCTAAATGCAGTAATTCTCTTCTTCCCGAGCAAAATGCCTATTGCCCAAGATGTAGGCTAATGGGTTGATTTCCTGCAACAATTCGGGGGGTTTACTTTGGCGCGAGAGGATTTTTTATGAAGTTTTGTTAGCAGATATGGATGTTAGGGATGCTTTGCTTGAAATTCTCCTCTCTTCTTCAATACGCAAATGACTCATATTTTGCCCCGGGTTCTCACCAAGGATTATCAGAGCCTTATTCGTCACAAGTGCCCCGGTTGGGTTGAGGTGGTTGACTTTCCTTGCACTTCGCATCACTTGCTTCCAGTGTTGGCTGCCCAATTTGGCAAAGTCATTTGCGCTCCTAAGTTGGATGCAAACACAAATCGTTTCTGTGTTCTGTGGGATACGGACATCCCCACACCAGTAGGCATTTCGGTCGATACAGTGATTAGAAAGCGACCATTCAAACTCAAATGGGGTAAATTTGCAAACTCTTGCTTCGGTTGTGGCAAATTTGGTCTTGTGCAATCCGAATGTCCGGAACCAAATCTGCAACCACCTCCTTCAGTTGTCCCTACCCCTCAATCTCCCTCACCTTCAAAATCTTCTCCTAAGGTACAAACCAAAGGTGCTTCAACTTCTTCCAAGACAGCTAGGGTGAATAAAGGCAAAGGGAAGCAAGTACAATTGCCTTCACTTCCTGTTTCTCCCAATGTTAAAGAAAAAGGGAGAGAACAGGTTTCAACCTCTAAGGCTTGGATAGTGCCCAAGAAAACTATTAAAGCTCATATTCTGGCATTTTCTTGTAACTATGTGTCCCCTTTGAAGAATGTTACTCAAAAAAAAACTCACTTCTTTGGCTGAAGCCTAGGACAAGGTTGTTCGCTCCTACAAGGAAGCTTGTTATAGGAGAAGTCTCTTCGTCACAAGGTGCCCTTATTATCCTCCTCGTCTAGGTTTTGACTCGACTCCTCATGTACCTACAGCTGGAGAGGATGTGCCAATGTGCACTAGTTCCTAAGTCTCTTTTTTCCACTTTCCTCGCCCACTGTATATACCATATAGGATGTATACTTCTGTAAATTGCATCTCCTATGATGCGTGTGGGTTATGAAATCACGACAAGTAGCCGCTTACCTGGCACTATGTACATACATGTCGCGCGGACATACTGGTTCTTCAAGAGCACAACCAGCATCAATTTGCCAGACAAACGTCTTACTTGGCGGGCTATTGGATAGCTTATGCAAGTTCAGCTGGCTATTCTAGAGTGCTTCTGCTTGTTCGACATGAGCTCTTTCCTACCTTGGCCATGAATGATCCGGATGGGCGATGGATGGTCATCCAAGGTATTGTTAATGGGAAAGTCTTTGAATTTGGCGGATTGTATGCATACACAACCTCTACTGATTGGGCACGGTTGTGGAGTGTTGTCTCCTCGTATTGTTGGCATTCCAATGCATTTCTCTATGGGGATTTTAATAATGCACCAAACCTTGTGGATAATACTACTGAAACTCTCACATGCTTCATATGGAACGACAATCATGGGATCAGTTTATGTTGACTTGTAATGGATTGGATTTGTGACCCCTTTTGCATGCAGATGATTGAGGATTCACTTTTCAACATAGTGCTCGATCTATGTATCACGCTCCACTGGTTCGTTGATATCTTTTTCACATGCACCACTATGATGACTTTGTATGTGATATGCGGATTGATTATGCTATGTGTCTCTCGGATCATCTTCCCACATCCATTTTGGCTCCTTTTCTGTCAATGACTCCCTACTCAAGAAGAGACTTTTGCATGTCAATAATGCTTATCTCAAGCATGAACTTTTTCGCACCATGATCGTTGACATTATCCCGCCTTCGACCTCTCAGTTGCATGTTGATATGGATACAGCCTGCAACCTGCTTTTTCTTTGTTGTGCCAGACAAACGTCTTACTTTTTGGGCTATTGGATAGCTTATGCAAGTTCAGCTGGCTATTCTCGAGTGCTTATGCTTGTTCGACATGAGCTCTTCCCGACCTTGGTCATCAATGACCCAGCTGGGCGATGGATGATCATCCAAGGTATTGTTAATTGGAAAGTCTTTGAATTTGGCGGATTGTATGCATACACAGCCTCTACTGATTGGGCACGGTTGTGGAGTGTTGTCTCCTCATATTGTTGGCATTCCAATGCATTTCTCTATAGGGATTTAATAATGCACCAAACCTTGTGGATAATACTATTGGGCACTCTCACATGCTTCATATGGAACGACAATCATGGGATCACTTTATGTTGACTTGTAATGGATTGGATTTGTGACCCCCTTTTGCATGCAGATGATTTGAGGATTCACTTTTCAACATAACGCTCGATCTATGTATCGCGCTCCACTGTTTTGTTGGTATCCTTTTCACATGCAGCACTATGACAACTTTGTATGTGATATGCGGATTGATTATGCTATGTGTCCCTCAGATCATCTTCCCACATGATTGAAACTCCATTTTGGCCCCTTTTCTGTCAATGACTCCCTACGCAGGGAGAGACTTTTGCATGTCAATAATGCTTTTATCTCAAGCATGAACTTTTTCGCACCATGATCGTTGACATTATCCCGCCTTTGACCTCTTAGATGCATGTTGATATGGATACAGCCTGCTTTCACTTTGTTATGCGTGTTCACTGTGTTATCCAAGATTATGGCGGGTATTATTTGTCACAATCGAGAGAACAGGTTACACAAGCAAAGGATAGTTGTGGTAGATTGATGCACTTCGCTAACAATTCCTCTCTTACTGAGTCTCAAATGACTGAGTTGCTCTCTGCTCGCACTATATTGTGGCATAACGATGAGAGGAAACTGGCCAGCCGCCAAATGGCAGACTCGAGCTCGCCAACAGCCTTTTGCAGATAAAGGATGTGCCTCTAAACAATTCTTCAAGCATTTACATCATTCTAGGCAGTCTCAAGCTATACGGAGAGTTAAACTATCGTCGGGGGAGTAGACCTCCTCCTTACGAGAGCTTGTTCATGCCCTGCACTCTCATTATGGCACGATATAAAAGGCTCCTTCTTCTCCCACGCAAGAAGTTCCCCAAGCGCGTCGCTTGTTTCTATCTCATGTTACTCCCATCTTTCAATGTAGCAGGCTCAAGACTTGGTAGTTGTTTTCACTAAGACGGAATTGTATGCCAGCTTGCTTGATTAGGGCCGGTGGAAAACTCCCGGTTGGGATGGTCTTACTATGAAATTTTTCTTGTCTTTTTTGGATTATGTAAAGCTGCCACTTTTGATCATGATGAGTACAGCCTGAGAGTAGCAAGAATTGCCCTCCTCTTGGAAAGAAAGCTTGCTTAAGTTAATACCCAAGCATGCATTATATGAAGAATTTTCTCATTGGCAGCCGGACCTATTACGCTCATGCCTGTAGTATATAAATTGATGGCCAAAATGCTTGTTAACCGACTCAGGTGCTTTTTGCATCAAGGCTTACATCAATCGCAATACGGTTTCATTCCACGACGTCAAATTACTAATAACCTCGCCAATGTCATCATTGGAATGGAATATGCAAAATACACTCAACAGGATGTCTTGGTTATGCAAGTTGACATTGAAAAGGCATTTGATATTATTCTTTGGGATTACATTGCGAATACCATGCAACACTTGGGATTTGGGCCTAGGCTATCCTGTGTCATGTTTTTCTTGTGTGCACACGGATGGATTTCTTACAGAACCTTGGCCTTTGGGACGTTCAGTAAGGCAGGGATGTCCTCTCAATGCTTTGCTTTGTGCAATTGCTACACGCCCCTTGCCTAGGTATTTGGTCCACTGGCAGATTTCATGGCCTAACATTACCATCTAGAAAGCATTTTCTCGGTCAAGCCTATGTGAATGATTCTTTATTTATGCTTCACAATCGCTATGAGGATGTGCAGCACATTATGCATACTCTTCACTTGTTTGTATTGGCAGCAAGCCTCAAAGTTAATTTTCGTAAATCCAAGCCATTACCTTTGGGATTGGCATCAGATATTGTGGCCAAGGAGATTGTTTCTTCGCATACCATAGTTCGTTATCCGCTAGCTTGGGATGTATCGGCCGCGCAAAAACTGGACTAGGTGAAACCGGCCCCTAGGGCGGTAGACTTTAGCTCTCACCCCATCTTTACTCTGTTTAACTTTACTTGAATTTTACGACACAAAGGGACTTCACGATAAGCTTGTGACTGGAATTTACACTTCAAACATAACATGGCTTGGCAGCTAGAGCGCTTCCAAGCACACGACACCTTGTAGGCCCCAAAGACTGGCGCCCCTTTCGGTATCTCTTTATTCTTATTACACTTGAGAAAAACATGTAAACCTCTTGTCACAAACTGATGACGTGGTAGTGCCCACACACACACAGACACATGCTGACGTGGCAGCCAGTACGGACGTGCGGATAATGCATTGGCATGCTGACGTGGCACGCTAAACAGAAATCCCGCTTTTTGCACTGACACTCTGACGTGGCAGTTGTACGGAGGTACGAAAATCTGCTTTTAGCGCTGGCTGGTTTTTATTGGCAGATTTTGACCAGTTGCTTTTGGAGATTATTGCTTCGGAGTTTGAAACTTTGGGGGCTCTATTTTTAGCATCCCTTGTATTCTTTATAAGTGACCCTAGGGGCTCACTCTCCAAAGCATCTGGACGCAGAGTCTAAGAGCAAGCACCCGCGGGTCGGTTGTACTTAGCTCAAAGATTAATATAAAAATAAATACCGAAAGGCGCGCCACTCTTTGGGGCCAATATCTCTTGCCACGGAACTATGCCGGGCCGTGTCGACTCTCTTGTGATCTATGAATTAATTTGAAGTGAATCTCTGCTGTGTCGCGGTAGAATCTTGACTTGGGGTGACCAAGTTTATTACAGTGGTATCAGAGCACGGCCGATTTCTCTTCTACCAGGAAATCCGATCCCTTATATCGCAACACTTATAGATTCCGAAAAGAATCAATTTACTTCTTCTGCAACCGTTGAGGCGAGAGGAGACCACGCAAAAGATTTAAACGAATTAACAGAAGCAGAGTACGGGCCACCTCGGCCTACTCGGTATGAACTTCAAGAGATGCAGCGTCGACAGCAGGTTAACGAGTGCACAAAGCAGATGATTCAGTTTGCGAAAGACCCTCAGTTTGAAATTTTTTTGTCTTAGCAATCCATCGCTGAAGTGGACACTCAGTGGTAGCAAGCCATCGAACCACCAATCGAATTGGCAATCAAGAAACCTCCTTCTCCGAGGATGTTTACAGAACAAGAACTTCAAGAGGTGGTTCAGACTCAGATCAGTCACCTTTTGGACATGAAGAATCAATCCAAAAAGCGATTGAAAAAGCGCAAGAAAACGACTGACTACCCTGGTTATTCGGGTCGTTAGCCTTCTTTTGCATCTACAAGAAAGCAGAAGAAGCTGCAAGAAAGCAGAAGAAGCGTGTACGCTCTGAAGGACTCTCCAGTTCTTCTTCTTTCTCTTCTTCTGGCAATTCTTCTAGCTCTTCTCACTCGAGCGAGGAGGACAGAAAGGGCAAAAAGCGAAGCAAAAAGCAAATCTTCGGAAACGGCAAGAAAAAGGCAAAGAAACTCAAATTCCGCCCACTTTCTGATAGCTCTGCGAGGAGTCATCCTCTGACAGTTCGGACTCGGATGACCATATGTTTTATGCAAAGAAGAAGCACTTCTACAGAGCCAACCAATATGACTTCCTCAAAGACAAGAGCAAGAAAACAAAAGAATTTAAAGAAGGTGGACAGTCGATAAAATTTGAATCCTTTTTTGGATTCCGAGATGCTCCGAGGGCCTTGGCCTTCATCCATCAGTTTGACATAGCCTTCTCTAAAGGGCACTACTCAGAGCACTCCAAGATTAGGAGGGCTGCATCTTTTCTCAAAGGAAATGCTCGAACATGGTGGTCCACTCTTCTTCTGAGGAAAGAAGCTCTAGTCAAGTGGTTGAAATTTAAAAGGCTCTTTATTTCTTCTTGACTGACCCGGGAATATGAACGGGATGTAAGGACCGCTTGGAACCATCTTCGGATGACCAAGGGGAACAAGGGTACATCTCCGCAAAGTGCCCCAAAAAGGCACAGCAAGGACAGACAAAAGACAGGCTAGAGAGTTCTAGAGCAGTACAGGAACATGGTAGAAAAAGCAAGATGAAAGCAAGACTGGTACCAGATTGCATGGGTACTGACCCAAGCCAGATAGATAAAAGTATAGAACTTTGCCGAGCTTGGGGCAAAGTGAAAGATCAAGAAGCCCTTATTTTCTTCAATGGAGGAGCCAAGGCCAACTTCATTTCACCTGAATTGGCGGCACGGCTCGAGATTACACCCGACACGATGGGACCACCAGCAGAGGCAATTCTAGCGACGCCCGGGCGGGACATAGCCATTACGCCTGTCATTGGCAAACTTCGTTTGCATTGTCATGGGTATATAGGACACGAGGACTCTTACATCGTGCCTTTGGAAGGGCGTGACGTCCTCCTAGGAGTCCCTTGGTACCATAAGAACAAGGCTGTGGTCGACTATCGGGCTAAGAAAGCGACTTTGACTAATGAAAAGGGCTGAAAATTTGTACTTGATGTAAAACTGAAGGGCGAATTCATCCCTATTGTATCAACTTGGCCATTTCCAAATTAATGAAATCCAGTCTCTTTGTTTACTCGAACTATTTGAAAGAGTTCTTTGAATGATGAACACAGAACGAACATGTCTGAACTTAACAAAGAACGCCAAGATTTTCTCCACACACATGTTGATTGTTTCTCTGAGGGCCTGCCAGGCGAGTTACCCCCATCTCGTCCAGAGGAAGACACTATTGATCTGATTCCTAGAAGCACACCATCGACCGGCCACCTTATCGTGTTAGCCGAGCCCAGAATGAAGAGATCATGAACCAAGTGAAAGACCTCCTGGAAAAGCGTCTTATCCAGCCGAGTACTTCACCCTACTGCTCTCCGGTGTTGTTGGTATTAAAGAAAGACGGATCTTGGAGAATGTGCATTGATTACAGAGCTCTCAATAAAATCACTATCAAAAATAGATTTCCGATTCCAAGGATCGACAATATTCTTGACCCACTACATGTTTCAACAGGATTGATTTGAAAAGCGGATATCATCATATCAGAATCGCTCAAGGATATGTCTACAAGACAGCCTTTCGAACAAGTTTCGGTTTGTCTGAAATTTTGGTGATGCCTTTTGGCCTTACCAATGCTCCAGCGACTTTCAACCGAATGATGGATAGGATTTTCCAAGAGTATCGATCTTTTGTCGGCACTTTCTTTAATGACATCATAGTCTTCTCCAAAGATGAAGCAGAACATCGACACCATCTGCTACAGGTCTTTCAGGCATTGCGTGATCACAAATTAGTTATCAATGCCAAAAAGAATGAATTTTTCTTGCCGGAGATACACTTTTTGGGACACATCGTCTCGACAGCAGGAGTACAGATGGACCCGGCCAAGATTGAGACTATACGTGACTGGTCAGATTTAAAGAATGTTCATAAAGTTAGAAGCTTCTTGGGCTTGTGTTCTTACTACCAGCGGTTCATTCGAAAGTTTGCAAAGGTAGCTTTCCCTTTGCACATATTGACTCAGAAAGAAGTCCCTTTCTCGTGGGGACCGACATAGATGACAGCCTTTCAGACACTTAAAGAAAAACTGACTACTGGACAAGTGTTGACTTTGCCGGACTTGCAAAATTCATTTGAAGTATATTGTGATGCTTGTGGTTGTGGTGTGGGAGCGGTCTTAATGTAAGAAGGCCATGTGGCTGCCTATGATAGCCGATTGTTTTCAAGGCCAGAATTGACAATACAGATTTATGAGAAAGAGCTTTTGGCAGTGATCGGTGGCAACATTACCTACTCGGAGCCGATTTCACGGACTTCATTGATCATCAGAGTTTACGCTACTTCTTGTCACAGAAGCAGCTTTCGGAAAAGCAAATGCGGTGGGCTAACATCTTGTCACAGTTACACTACCAGATTGTCTCCGAAGCCCGGAGTCTTGGCTATTTCCGCGATTCATCATAGAAGTTTCAAGGACATGGTTGATCAGTACGCATTCACGCAAATACAAAATGGGGAGATAGTAGCGGGATATTCCATACGGGATGGCTACTTGATGAAGAAAACAATGTTGTGCGTCACACAGCCGTTGAGAGAAAAGGTTTTGACTGAGTACCATTGTCCACCTTTTATGGGTCATCGCGCATCGACACCACCTTGAAAGGTGTGGAGCGTTACTTCTTTTGGCCGAGACTCAAGAAGGATGTGCACGACTTTGTTCGCAGTTGTTTAGTATGCCAGAAGGTCAAGTTTGACAGGCATAAGACACATGGATTACTACAGCCTTTACCCCATTCCCACCTGCCCCTGGGAAAGTACTGCAATGGATTTTATTTTTAATCTCCCGAAGACACAGAGTGGGCATGATGGCATTTGGACTGTCATCGACAGATTTAGCAAGCAAGCTCACTTTATTCCAGTGAAGAAAACAGTCAAGCCGGATCATTTAGCGAGACTGTTCATTCCACAGATTTTTTCACTACATGGCATATATCTGAGACAACAGTTTCCGACAGAGATTCCCGATTCACAAGTTTGTTTTGGAGGGCTATTTGGGAGAACATTGGCACACGGTTGCAGTTCTCGTCATCATTTCACCCGCAGACAGATGGGCAATCTGAGATTGCAAATTCTGTTGATCCGGATTATTGAAGTCGTCCATCTCTAATCAGAAGACTCAATGGGAAAAAAATTTGCCCTAAGTGGAATTTGCCTACAATAACACGATTCACTCTTCGACGGGGAAGGCGCCATTTGAGATCATTGAAGTTGCTCCAAAGGTTCTACCCTTCCTTCGCACTAAAGATAAGATTTTTGAAGCGGACCAATACACGAGGGACTTGGATACTGCTTTTGCCAAGGTCCGGGAGGCTTTAGCGAAACCTCAAGAACGACACAAGAAGGCAGCAGATCGACATCGACGAGATTTGAAATTAAAGGAAGACGATTGGATGCTCTTACGTTTTGAGAAGGCGTGCCTAAGAAAACAAAAAGGAAAGGAGAGACTTTTTCCAAAGCTTAGCATGAGATATTATGGCCCTTTCCAGATAAAAGAAAAGATAAATGATGTCTCCTTTAGACTCAAGCTACCCGATACTTGGAAGATTGACAATGCATTCCATGTGAGTCTATTAAAGCCTTTTAAAGGCGATGTGCCAGTTTTGATGGGGAGCCTGATGAGCAACCCGAAGTGGAGGAAAGCGAGGAGATACTCGTTCTAGAACAGATTTTGGCACACAAGGACAAAAAGATAAAGGGTAAAGTGATTAGGCGGTTCTTGGTTAAATTCAAGAACTGTCCTGCATTGGATGCGAAGTGGATGGAGGAGGACCTAGCAGATACTCCTCAGATTTTGGAACTTTACCTTGAAGCATTCGGTTTAGCATGGTCTACTTCGATAGAACCTCGCATTCAGCGAGGGTGAATCTAGTGCAGCGGGTTTGCACAAGTGGGGAGTTACTCCGCTCCTATGCCAACAGATTACCCCCATTTTTTAATAAGGTCACTGATGTACCCTTTGGATTTCAAGGATACTAATTAGTTGACTAGTATTCTGTTGTATGACTTTATGACACGGAATTCCCAAAAATTGAATATGATTGATTTGTACTCTCTCATTTGACTTGTTTGAGTGCAGGAACTGAAAAACGAAATGACTGCAACATTTCGGTCTCATAAATCTCTATAGACATGATTGCAATAAGGATTAGTTAATCGGGTATCAGGGAGGTCCGGAATGGATGTAGATGCGATTACTAAATACGTTGCCGATGGTCATGGTCTGAGATTTGGAATGAGATTTCTGTGATTTGTCATGTGATGTCCTATGATGTCGAGTGATGTTCTGTGATGTGACTGTCGTTTTGTACAAGTGTTAGATGGGTCGTGTCTAGTGCATCGGTACTAACAGTCAGTGTCTACTAAGACAGTTTACGGCCTCTGTCTGTTTTTGCGATTACAATTCTTTCAAGAGGGGAGTATGTCACAAACTGATGATGTGGCAGTGCCCACACACACACAAATGCATGCTTACGTGGCAGCCAGTACGGACGCCCGAATAATGCGCTGGCATGCTGACGTGATAGACAGTACGGATTTTCACGTCTGGCGCTGACAGCTGCTGACGTGCCAGGCTATACGAAAATCTCGCTTTTTGCGCTGACAGGCTGACGTGGCAGCTGTACGGAAGTACGAAAATCTGCCTTTAGCGTTGGCTGGTTTTTATTGGCAGATTTTGACCAGTTGCTTTTGGAGATTATTGCTTTTTGAGTTTGAATCTTTTGGGGATCTCTTTTTAGCATCCCTTGTATTCTTTATAAGTGACCCTAGGGGCTTACTCTGCAAAGCATCTGGACACAGAGTCTGAGAGCGAGCACTCGCGGGTCGGTTGTACTTTGCTCAAAGATTAATATAAAAATAAATACTAAAAGGTGCGCCGGTCTTTGGGGCCAATATCTCTTGGCACGGAACTACGCGGGCCGTGTCGACTCTCTTGTGATCTGTGAATTAATTTGAAGTGAATCTTTGCTGTGTCGCGGTAGAATCTTGACTTGGGGTGTCCAAGTTTGTTGCACCTCTACTAGCTATCCCACTTTTATCAAGCTGAAATTCCCCTACTCTAATCCGATTTTGGCAACATAACCACAGTAGAAGCCTCCACGGACAAAATCCCAAGTAAACAGTGACTTTCAACACACTTTAGAGCACTTTACAAAACCTGGCGAGGAATTACAGCACACTAAATTCTCTGTTTTTGGCCCCCAATTTGCACCAAAACACCTGTTCGGTGATTCCCTAGCTTCCCCGAAGCTCTTGGGACCTGTAGGCATCAAAACTGGCCAAAATCCTAAACCTGCAAAAAATTACAGCAAGCTATAATTCTCTGTTTTACGCTCCGATTCGCGTGCCGATCACTTTTGTGGGTAACCCTCGAGCTCTCGCACCTAGGGTCACTTGCCCCTTGAATTAGACGAGATTCCTCGCGAGAAATCTCTCTAAATTCTTGTTTAAGCACCCGAGGCTCCCTTGGCATTACCTTGCAGTTTAGGTGTGCAAAATCCTAAACTTGCAAAAAAACACAGTAGGTTGTAATTTTCTGCTTCGTATCATTTTGAGCGGAGCAAACACGTCTACGCGTGCCTCAGAAGCTCCCGCACGCAATGGGACAGTTCCCCTATAAATCGGACGAGTTTTCACGCGAGAAAACTCTCCGTTTTCGCATTCCTTCGCGATGGAACTCTGCGTACCTGAAGGGAATTAGCAATTAGCTAATCTGGTTCCTATACAGAAGGCTCTTGCCTTTGCAAACGTGCATAAAACCCCCGAACTGTACATGGTCATGTGAGAAGCCCAACTAGAGGGGCATTACCATATGTGCAAAGGGGAGAGAGAGACGCGTGAGAGCAAATCATCGTGCTACATAGAGCAAGGGAGAAGGCAAGCTTTCCATTAAAGTTGTGATCACCTGCACCCACTACTCACACACATTGTGTAGCACGATTATGTAATATGAAGTCCAAGAATCAGCCCCACTCAAAAATGGGCGGCCCCTCTTGGATGAGGCTTTTGGAAAGTGTGTGTTGGCATGCATGCAGCTTCCCTACTGCCAAGTGTCCATTTGACTCCCTTTGGTTTAATTTCCTAATACCCACCAACTTAAAAGTCCTACCGAGGGGCCTAAATGACTTTGAATTGAGCCTAGCCAACCTTTATTGCTCGGATTTCAGTGCTGATTGGCCCGACCATCTCGTGGTGACTTGCCCTTCCTGACTGCGGGTGAAACTCTCGGCCAATGGCCGTTTTAGAGTGGCCATGCAATGGATGGGCATTTGTGATTTTAACAAGAGGGTCCCAAAAAAAAAAAAAAATCAAGGGAAAGAAACTAGCAAACATACATAGTGGTTGTCACAATCTCGTGACACTGGGTACTCCAATGTCTGCACTCCAAATTAAATTATTGGAAATTGTCCACTTGGCCATTACATGTACGTCTCCGAATTTGGCCAGTGCATTCTCGTGGCTTATATGCAGTTTTTCTTACCTCTGCTATCCTGAACTCAGTTGCGCTTGTAGTCCCTTATGTCCAGTATTTTGGAGCACTTCTGGCGGACCTCGTCTAGCAAAAAGGGTCTTCGGCTTTTATCTATGGACAAGTTGTGTTCTTCCAAGCGGCTTGGAGGGCTGAATATTTTGGACTTGCGGTGTCATATTCTGGCCTGGCCCGAAAAGCTATGCTATTGCCAGTGCGCATATTGTCACGCCATCTTTTGGTCATTGGCAGCCCACATAGTGGGACGTCATTTTTGGGAAGCTTCAAGGACACATTCTAGGCTATCCCTTTAGTTCTTCTCTCATAGTTGATTGGAAGGATGTCACTTCGCATTTGGTGACGTGCACTAAGAAAGGTGCCCACGGGGAGAAGACCAAGCAAGCATCGCCACGGAAATAACCACTCCTTCAAAGGCAAGTGACTCCAAATGGCAAAGA
This sequence comes from Adiantum capillus-veneris, assembly GCF_014529385.1. NCBI lineage: Eukaryota > Viridiplantae > Streptophyta > Polypodiopsida > Polypodiales > Pteridaceae > Adiantum > Adiantum capillus-veneris. Next base: position 108,516,909 of record NC_140945.1, on the reverse strand, counting down.
GTGGCTTCCACACCAAATATCAGATTTGACCATAAGGCATTACAATGGTCAGCAAGCCAAGCCCGCCGTAGAAGAAGAGCATAAACCTGACGCGTGGAAAGTCCCAGAACTTCCAATCAAACATGCGGCTGCCATCAGCCAAAGGCGGAATGGGTAAAAAATCAGTCGGCATGTGCTAAAGCTCTCTCCAAAGCTAACAGTAATGCATTCCTAATCCAAAGCGGCGAGCAGCAAGGGGAAACTGTAAAGTGTAGGCCTCCTCATCAACCAAATCACCCACCAATCGAAGGCCACGACAAGATAGAAAGTATGCCTGCCGAGGCGAACGGTCAACCAAAGCAAGAGAGAACGCCCGACTCCAATGAAGACTCTCCAAATGAAGTGAATCCCTTACTGTTGCTGCCGACCATGCCATGATAAATGCATTGTAACATCTTTCCGAGCAGAAATCAAACTAGAAGTAAACAGACATCCAGGAATGTGCCCTTCCATCTTACCAAACACTACCTCCCAGAGACATGACTGCCAATGACCAAAGGAGGAAGTGACAATATGCTCACACATGAGCAAACATATGAGTCCAAGGTTGAACTTGTTGCACAAGGGTAGGCAACAACATGGCTTTCCTAGCAAGAGCATACCTGCGGAAGTCCAAGATATTGAGGCCACCAAAACCCTTAGGAGTGCAAAGTTTCCCAATCAACATCAAGCGCAAGCCTTTTTTGTGAGCATGTGTTTGCCACAAATGAGACAAAATAACTAACATAAGAGAATCGAGACAATGATGAGGCCAATGCAACAATGGCAAATAGAACTGAACGTAAGCCATCAAGACACTTTGAACGATTCCCAGTCGAACATGCAAAGTTCATGTGGATAATTTCCAGTAATGCAATTTGGCATTCAAGCGTTGCATAACCCAATCCGCTTTTTGAATGTGAGTGACATTCCATCCAATTGGATAACCTAAATGCCTTGCAATCACATTGGGAGGAACAATCTCTCCAAGCCACAACAGATTATGCCAATCACATGGAGTGAGCAGCAAAAGCTTTGATTTGCAAAAGTTGACTCTAAGACCAGCCGCCATTCCATATAACTCCAAAGCGTCCATAATCACTTGGCCATCAGCCTGGCGATTACGAGACATGAACAAAGTGTCATCTGCATAAGCCTGCCCGATGAAATTTTGACCCGAGGGTAACTGCAAGCCATGACGATGGGCAGTAGAAGTCAAATGATCGAGCTGCATCAACAAAGGGTGAGTAGCAATAGCATACAACAATGCACAAAGGGGGCAGCCTTGCCTAACTGAATAGCCAAGAGGCCAAGGTTCTGTCAGTTCACCTTCAAGAATCCCGGAAGACGCACTCCGAGCATATAAAAAATAAACAATATTTGCTAGCTTCGGACTGAATCCAAGACATAGCATCGTGGCAGCAATGTAATCCCATTGCACAATGTCAAAAGTCTTCTCAATATCAACTTGCATAACAAGTACATCCTGCTGCATGTATTTTGCATATTCCATGTCAATCAAAACATTAGCCAAGTTCTCAGTGATTTGGCGACGTGGAATGAAACCACAATGGGCCTGATGAAGTCCAGTAAGAAGATGATCTTGCATTAGCCAAATTCTCAATGATTTGGCAACGTGGAATGAAACCACACTGGGCCTGATGAAGTCCAGCAAGAAAATGATTTTTAATACTATTCACCACAACTTAGCCAATATCTTTTGTATATGATCCTTTCTGTGGGTTTTCCTCGCCTTGAGGTTTGCCACTTGTAAATTAATCCCAAAGATTTACAAAAAAAAAAGTGTGCGTGTAGAGCAATGGGGAGAATACACGCGCACGCAAGAGAGAGAGAGAGAGAGAGAAAGAAGAAAGAAAGAAAGAAAGATTTTTAACGTCTATGTCAGGCCGAAATCGGCCTATGAGACAAATCAAATGTACATGGTGTGTATGTCATCCGTCTATCGGAAAGACAAATGAAACAAAAACTGATACAAAACTGAACTGAGTGTAGGTAGTGGGGTATCTGAGGAGGGATGGAGCTCTATCTCTAGGGGAGAGAGAGAGAGAGAGAGAGAGAGAGAGAGAGAGAGAGAGAGAGAGAGAGAGAGAGAGAGGAAGAGAGGAATGAAATGAAATGAAATGTTATATTAACGTCTTCAAAAGGCCAGAGTGACCTATGAGACCAAACTGATACAAAAGTGGTGAATCTGGTACAATGTCTGAAAAGTGTGAGAGTGTGAAAATAAATGCGAAAAACTAAATACAAAGTATCAGATAAACTTCTTAGGAGCATTCTGGGTGTCTGGCTAGAATGCTTCTAATCCTTTGTTGTAGTCTCCTCTGGTGAAGTGTGCTTCTGCATCTCGGTCGTGGTCGTCTCGATTTCCTAAGCTCAATCGCCCTGTCAATGAGGGTGCCTTTGGTATGAATGTGGGTACTCCTTTGTGCTCGCTGCTGGCCTCTTGCTTCTCCTTCCATTCCTGCTTCTCTCGATCCGAAGAAATCTGTGATCTGCCTCTGAGGTTGTAGTGCTCTTTGTCTCCTCATTAGGTTATCCCTGTGCTGATGTAGTTCCAGTAGGTACAGGCCTAAGCACCTTTGATCTTGGTATTGCATGACTCTATCTAGAGGTCCAAAGCCTTCTTTAAATAGGCAATGGAAACGCCCACGTATCTCATAGTATACGATGCAATGGCATATGTAGTGTAATTCTGTCTCCGGCTCCATTCCGCATAACTTGCAAATTCTACTCTCAGGTGGGATTCCCCTAAATCTGCCAAATTCAATTTCCAGTTGGTGTGAGGATGTACGAATCTGACCAATAGCACATCTCAAACCATGAGACAGGTGGGTATCCATGTAGTTCGGGCGAATCACAAAACCATCTTCAGATAGCTGTAGGAAGTTTTCTTTGTAGTCGGCCATCTTCGTGCCCAATTCTTGTGTAGGGTCTACCCATGTCCTCTTAGTGTCCAACTGTATAAGATCCTGGCAGATGATTTTGTTTATCTCCGTTCATGTGATTGCCAGTGATGGAGCCTCAAGAGAGTATTGGAAGGGGGGTAATCTTTCCATACTGAACCTGTGTTTTTGAAACCACGAGGACAGTTGCACATACCAGCATGATGTATCTCCTTTCATTGCTAACTGTGGAGAGGATTCGAGGGCCAATCTAGTATATCAGCAATTATTTGTATCCCACAAACCATGTATAAAGGACACTGATCCGGTAAGAGCTTCAATTTCTATCGGAGGGGTAGCTAGTTCCGCTTGGATAATCACGTGTGGTACGGAGGCCTTGGCTCTAATCATTCGGGAAATCATAGATACCAACGGTCTCTCCATTGACTTCCAATTATCTTGATCCACAGATGGTTCCCAAATCTGGACCCCATAAAGCATAGCCGAAGCCACCACAGTATCAAAGAGCCAAAGTTTTGTTCGTGGTTCCTGAAACTGCACTCATGAACACATCCTCTCCAACCCTCCCAAGGCCGCAGAGGCTCTGGACAATCTAGCATCGGCTGCTTTCTTAAGAGTAAACTTCGGTCCTGTAAATACCACACCAAGGTATGTGTATGCATCTGTGTACTCTACTGTATCCTGGCCATATGCAAATGTAGGTGCCGATCTCCTAACCCACTGCGGTGTGGTGTTAAACACCATAACTTTGGTTTTACCCAAATTCACCGACAGTCCACTATCCTCCGCGAGAGAGAGAGAGAGAGAGAGAGAGAGAGAGAGAGAGAGAGAGAGAGAGAGAAATGAAATGTTATATTAACGTCTTCAAAAGGCCAAAGTGACCTATGAGACCAGAAAGTTACAATGTGGTGGATCTGATATAAAGTCAGAGTCAGAGTAACAAGATGACAAAAATGAAATGACAAATGTCACAATAAAATACTATGGAATCCTAAACTACTAGGTGTGAACAGCAGCTAGTTGGGATAGCTAGATCACAAGAGATCCAGCATCGGTCGTTGGCGGATCTCATCAATCTCTTCCATGGTCAGTAGTCTGACCGAGCGTCGTGCATGTCGAGCCAAAGTGATCCGAATCCTCTGATGCAGCCTCCGCCGATACTGTGTAGTCCTCTGCAGTCATGGGCGTCTGGATCTTCCCAGCTCAGTCGCTTGGTCGATCAGTGTGCCTCTGGTGTGAGACGACGAGCGCTGCTGTGGTAGTAACTCCTCTGGGTGTCCAATGGCAGCTCTAAAGAAATCTGTGATCTGTCCCTGGGACTGGCTAGCCTCTCCTCTCATCAGGCTCTCTCTATGTCTGCGTAGCTCGAGCAAAAACAAACCCAAGCATCTCTAATCCTCGTACTGCATGACTCTGGAGAATGGTCCAAAGCCCTCTCTGAACAAGCAATAGAAGTGGCCTCGTATCTCGTAGTAGACGGGGCAGTGGCATGTGTAGTGCAACTCTGTCTCAGGCTCGATGTCACACAGGGGACATATCCTGGCCTCTGCTGGTACTCCGCTGTATCTCCCAGTCTCGATCCGCAGCTGGTGTGAAGATGTACGTATCTGGCCAATAGCACATCGTATCCCATGAGACAAGTGGGTGTCCATGTATCTCGGCCTCGTCACAAAGCCATCAAACGTAAGCTGGAGGAGATGCTCTCTGTAGAAAGCCATCTTCGTGCCCAGCTCTTGTACTGGCTGTATCCATGTCCTCCTGGTGTCTAGCTGAGTCAAGTCCTGGCGGATGAGCCTGGTGATCTCGGACTGTGTAAGAGTCAGAGAGGGTGCATCCAGTGAGTACTGGAAGGGACGCAATTTGTCTATGCTGAACCCATGCGCCTGAAACCATGATGTCATCTCGCCATACCAGCATGTTGTATCTCCCTGCATGGCTAACTGTCGAGAGGACTCAAGTGCAAGGCGGGCATATCTGTCTCTGGGAAGTTCCCACATGCGGTGTATGAAGGAGACCGATTTGGTGAGTGCCTCAACCACTAGTGGGGGGGCAGCTAGCTCTGCTCGAACAATAGCACGTGGTACTGAGGCCTTGGCTCTAATGAGCCGCGAGATCATAGAGACCAGAGGCTTCTCCATGTCCCCCCATCCATCACTGCGGCCTATCCTCCCGTGATGATCTAATGAAGGTCCCCAGATCTCAGCTCCATAAAGCAATGCAGAAGCCACCAGAGTGTCAAAGAGCCAAAGCTTCGTCCTAGGCTTCTGAAACTGAACTTGTGAACACATCCTTTCCACTCTACCCAATGCTGCATGGGCTCTGGTCAGTCTAGTCTCTGCTGCCCTCCTCAATGAAAATGCTGGCCCACTAAAAACCACTCCGAGGTAAGTGTATGCATCTGTATACTCCACAGTCTCCTGGACGTATGTGAATGCTGGTGCTGACCTCCTGATCCACTGTGGGGTGGTATTAAATACCATGACCTTGGTTTTACCAAGGTTGACGGACAAACCACTTTCCCGAGCAAACCTATTCAATACATCCAAGTGATGTTGCATCCCCTCCGGAGAGTCAGAGATCAACACAATATCATCAGCATATAACAATAATGGAATCCATGTCCCTACCAGCTGTGCACCTCTATCACCACTCTCTCAATGTAGTCAGAAACCTGATCCACATACATACCAAATAGAGTAGGAGAGAGCGGGCAGCCCTGCTTCACCCCAATAGTGGAGTGAATCGGTGTGGATAGACCCTCTGAGGTGCGTACCTGCCCCACTACTGACTTATATAATGCCATGACCCCCCAAATGAGCTCTGTGGGTACTCCCATCTGCTGTAATCTGCGCATCAATCTAGCTCTAGGCACTGTGTCGAATGCTTTGCGGAAATCCACAAAGCTACAATAGATCCGTCTCCCACGCGATCTACCCTCCTCAATGATGGCTCTGAGTGTCAAGATATGGTCAAGAGTAGAAAAAACCCTCCTGAACCCTGCCTGCCTGGCTGCGCGTATCCCCTCCCTCTCTGCCCATCTACTCAGCTGCTGCTCAAGAATAGATGCGTACAACCGTGCGAATGTGTGTCCAATCATGATAGTGCAATAATTCCCAGGCTCCATAGGGTCTCCCGACTTGAAGATAGGTACAATAGTAGATAGGCTCCAAGTATCAGGCAAGCCCTCACACATGGCACAGTTAAACATCACTGCTAGAAGCTCTGCTAGTAGATCTCTGGCATGTGTGAAATGCTCAGCCACTAAACCATCATGATCGTATGCTCTCCCAGTCCTCATCCTGTCAATGGCCTTCCTCACCATCTCCGCGGTGAAAAAAGCACATGTGTGTGGGCATGGATCGGGAGGGTCGCGAAGGGGGGGCTGCTCAGGAACTGTGTACAGAGATGATGCGTACTGGCCCCAGTCCTCTGTAGAAGTGATGGCGGGGGGGGGAGAGTGCTCCTGAGAGAGCCGCCATGCCTCACGTGAGTCCTGACTCAAGAACAACTGATATAGATCCTGCTCTAGCCGAGCCAAAAATTCCCTCTTCTTCCGCCGCACTAGGCGTCGGAAGTCAATCTGTGACTGTCTGTGAGTGATGTCCCCCAAAAGCACCTCCCTCTGAAGTCTAGCTCTAGTGTCCCGGCATTCCTCATCATAGCAACTGTTCTGGGGCATGCTCCTCGAACAGCGTCTCTGCTCAGGCTGGGTATGTGGGTATGCCTCTGCTGCTGCATCATGTAGTGTTTGTGTCAATATAGTAGTAAGCTCCTTCAGAGGTCGCCCTGGCTCCTCTGTGCATAGGCGTCTGTAGATCCCATCTATGTATACAGAGTCTGTCTCCCGCATGAAGGTGTAGCGAGTAGGGGCTGCTGTCCGTAGCCTGTGTGCTACACTAAACTGAAAAGAGATGGTCATTGACACAAGAGCATGATCCACTGCCACACCAACAGGTCTGGGTCCAACTGTGAGATCCTGGATACTAGAGATGAGGCTCGGCTATGCCATGACATAGTCAACTGTGCTGGCTCCATGTCTGTGTGGAAAGCATGTAAAACCCCCTGAGGCGGGAAATCTCTGTAGGCCATTCAAGATGGCCAATCCATGTGCAGTCCCCATGTCTATCAAGTGTCGTCCATACTCAGTGTGTTCTCCATCTTGTGATAGTCTGGATAGGCCTGTCTCTGCAGCATCCAGCTCTCTCAGCATCTCCTCTGAAGTATCATAAAATACTGTCTGATGATGGGCAGTCCTAGCATTGAAATCCCCTAGAATGATGATGTCACCATCTCTAGAGAACTCCCATATGTCATCATCCAAAATAGAGAAAGGGGACTGTCCTCTGGGTGGTGCATACACTGACGTACTCGGGGGAAAGTAGCAAATAGCAATGTGAAGATATCTGTCTGTCTCTGCTCTCAGTCTCACCCACATGTACCTAGCTTGCTCATCTCTGCGGGCTATATGTATCAATGGCTGCAACTCCTCCCTGAATAACACTGCCACTCCTCCTGATCCCCGCCCTCTACGCTCTGATCGTGTCTCCTGTCTATAGGCAGTCTCCCATCTATATCCACTGATGTGAGACATAGACTGCCCATGGGCCTGATGTGTCTCAGAGTAGAAGACGATGTCTCTTCCCCTGAAACTATCCTCAAAGGCGCCCACATCAAGTCACATAGATCCATTACAATTCCACGTGGCAACTTTGAGGGTGGTCCAACGGGTCTCGCACCGTCATGTGGAGTGCCGCTCTACAATCACAACTCGGCCATCTCTGTAGAAGGCCGTCTTTCCCTTCTCCCTTGCCGCTTGAATCTCTGGCATTACCTCAGAGAGAGAGAGAGAGAGAGAGAGAGAGACTACTGAACTAACCAACTGGGCAATGAAATAGCTACAATAGGGGCTAGGTGTGCTTATATACTCCCCTCAGCAAATTTTCCTAGCCAAGACTTTGACAAATAAGTAAAATAAATACCTAACGCCAAAATAAATAATGGGATCACATTGAACCATTCACTTGAGATGCTATAAATTTAACAGCATTGTGGTAGCTAAGAGAAAATCTTCTCAGAAGATAACCATGCTATGAAATCTAAGTCACAAAGACTCTACAATGTATAAGAGTCCTGTTTAAACTCCACTTACTTCTAGCTTAGCATCCAACACATCGCCAGGATTTTGTTTGGTACCCCCACTGCGCTGAACAATTGAGCTGATTGTTGCCAGTCCCACCTGCATGGCAAAAAATTCGCGAGACCATAAGGTGGTGGCAGGGTCCCTAGAAGGAAAAACTTGAGAAATTTTGAGAAACAGATTAAGCTGATGCAACTATTGTGAAGACCTTGTCAGTTGGATCATCCTTGCTTCCTGCTTTCACAAAAAGTTGTCCACCGACCTGAAAAACAAACTAAAACAATCAACAAATGTCAAGAATCATAAAATGTCACCATCGCAACATTCCAGGATGCCTAGCATTTCTCAAACACCACTTTATACACTGCTAAAGTTTCATAAACTACATGGAAACTGAAGTGCACAAGGCGTTCTTCATAGCACATTATATGGACAACAGAAATTTAGAAGACCAACAAAGAGACAAGTTTTTTCACACAGCAGAAATCAGTTACCAAAGTGAAAACTAAGCATCTCACCAGGCCCAACTCATGGTCTTCCATGAGAAATACACGCAACCCATTGGGTAGAATCACCTGCACAGAGTCACATGCATTGATCAAACCATTGTTCATGCTCTTTATTTATGCTGAAAGAATGTCTGGCTTGAATAATCGAGTCCTGACAACAAGATTTAATACCCTAACATGGGGGTCTTCGTCGTTTGGAGTATCCAAGTTCTATTCAAACAAAGAATATGGCAATTATGAAGCTGGTGCTTAAACAGTTACACAAACCCATTGAAGGATGACGGCAACCAAGAAAAAGCACACCCTAAGAAAAGCAAATCTTTGCCCACACTAAATGGGGAAGACTTTTACACAGTCTAATGTTTACAAGAAAAGATGCAAAACCAAAAACCTACTTCATACAGACAAGGTGTTCTCTTGAGAGTAACTTATGGAAAACCTACACAGCATGAAATGACTCGGTATCTACTAGCTATTCATTGAACTCAGACAAAAGGATTGAACTACAATTCAGGTCGGCAACCCAAAAAAGCACATCCTAAAACAAGAAAGGCCTCTATAGATACACTGATGCTTACAAGAAAAGAGCAAAACAGAAAGCCTAAACTTAATACAGACAAGTCTTCTATTGATTGCAGCTTTGGAATGACTCATTGTACTGATTATTCATTGAACTCGGACCAAAAGATTGAACTACAAGCAAAGAGAGCTCGGAGAATGTCGTAAGTGTGCATATCCAAAACAACAATTTCAACTCCAAAAAACATCATTCTCAGATAAGAAACCTCAATAGCAATAAAGAGGGGGACAAAAGTAGATGACAATGATTTCAGATCTAATAAGTGTTTTTCAATTCGTCTATATAGTTCCATTCAATCAAGCATGTTCGAGGTACATCCATCCTTTGCAAAAGTGTCAGTTATAACCCTAAAAATTTCATCAATACTAAAAACAAAAAGGAAACACTTTTCTAGTAATGGCTAGGCAGACCTTGAGAGGGCTGAATGGGACCCACATCATCATGTTGGTGTCTCTCTCCCAACAAATCACCAAAACATTTCAGAACTTTTACATCGGCTTTCTCAAGGTAAGGACTTTTGATCCAATGTAAGACCGCAGGCCACATGAGGTTGTCAGAGCAGAATTGAGAGCTACCCCAATCATAATAGAGGCACTTAGTAGATTAATATCTTACATGCATGGCTTGTGGGAGCTTCCAAGTCATCATTATGCTGGGTTGGCCCTCAAGTCATCTCCACAGCTCACCATGGGGTGAGACCCTAGATGTTGGTAGGCACAAATGTCGGCCTGGTTTTAGTTGCATGGTTTTACTATGGACAGATTGCCACCTTTTCAGTATACCTTGGACGCACCATCACTTGCATTCACACGTTCAAAGATCAGCAAGATTATCAGACCACCTATGAGACTTAGAGCCAGAGATAGAGCAGCATTACATATGTCAAAGCCCAAATATATTATGAGATATTCAAACGATTTCATTGTCTCTTCACGGAGGGATTTGGGCCTTTGTCTAGGGTGATGGACTATGTGGACCAGAGATGCTTTGGGCTATTCTTGTTGGAGCTTCGCAAGCACCCACACGCTTTATTATGGAGTTCTACACGTCCTAGCAGAGGAGACACTCAGAGGCAGGTGACGGATTTCTTCTAGAGCAGCAGCTCTCAGCACAACCCCAAGACATTTTGTTTTCAGCTCTTGGGACTCTCCTAGATAGAGCTACACAGATTAGTAGATCTCCACGCTCCTTTTGGTATTTATTTTTATATTAATGCTTGAGCAAAAGTACAAAGACAAAGGGTCCTCTCTGCTCAATGTTCATCAGCAAATCTGAGTGCAAGAGACCCTCTAGGTACATATTATAGGCCCATGGCCTCTCAAAAGCAATACATGAAAAACTTCAATTCTTAAAAGCTTCCTGGCCCAAAATCTGGCACTAGAACACGGGCTGACCGTACATCGATTGCCACGTCAGCAAATCACTGATATCTCGCGTTTATTTTTCTCTAGGTGTCACCAAGGGCCCCATCGGACGAGTACCCAATAAGTTGGAACAACTTATAAGTGGACATGCCACGTCATCATTTTGTAATATACCCCCCTCTTGAAAGAATTGTAATCCCCCTCGATTACACCTGCAAAAAAACATAAACCAGAAACTAATTCAATAGACACCAACTCTAAGTACCAACGCACTAGACAACACAAATCCAACACTTGCACAAAGACGACAGTCACTGAACATCCACATCTGATCTCTCTGCAATGTGTTTAGCAATCGCATCTAGATCCACACAAGACCTCACTGATGTCGGATTGATTAATTCTTATTGCTATCATGTCCATAGAATCTCAAGACCGAAATGCTAACGTCATTTCGTCTCTCAAACCTGCACTCAAACACAGTCACATGAGAGAGCACACATAAATCAAAGTCATTTTTGGGAATTCCCATTCCAAAGTACTTCGTTCATGACATCATATAGCAGAATACTGTCAGCACATGAGTATCCCTAAAATCCAAAGGAAATCAGTGACTTTATTCCATCTGGAGTATCTATGACATAGAAGCGGAGTAACTCCCCTCTTGTGCACTCTCGTCTACACTAGATTCAACCCTGCTGATCTGCAGGATCTCTTAGAATAGTCGAAGCTAGATCGAAAGCCTCAAGGTATAGTTCCAATATCTAAGGAGTACCTGCTAGGTCCTCCTCCTCCATCTACTTAGCATCCAATGCCGGATAGTTATTGAATTTCACTAAGAACCGCCGTATCACTTTACATTTCACTTTCCTTTCCTTGTGAGCCAATATCTAATCGGGAACGAATATCTCCTCGCTCTCTTCTACTTCAAGTCGCTCCTCATGCTCCCTTTCGCCGCCACCTCACCCTTGAAAGGTTTTCAAGAAACTCACATGAAAATCATTGTGAATCTTCCAAGTATTTGGCAACTTCAATCTAAAGGATGCATCATTTATCTTCTCTTGAATCTGGAAAGAGCCATAATATCGCATACTTAGCTTTGAAAAAAGCGGCTTCTTTACCTTTCTTTTCCTCAGGCATGCCTTCTCAAATCGTAAGAGAGCCAAATCATCTTCCTTCAACTGCAAGTCGCGTCGATGTTTATTAGCTGCCTTCTTATGCCGTACTTGAGACTTCTCAACAGCCTCATGAACCTTGGCAAAAGCAGTGTCCAAATCTCTCGTGTACTGATCCACTTCAAAAATCTTATCTTTGGTGCTTGGAAATGGAGGAACCTTCTTAGCACCCTCAATTACTTCCAATGGCGCCTTCCCCGTCGATGAATGAACCGTATTGTTGTAAGCAAATTCCACCAAGGGCAAGTACTTTTCCCATTGAGTCTTCTGATCCGAAATGTAAGACTTCGATAAATCCAAAACCACTGAATTGGCTATATCAGATTGCCCATCTGTCTGTGGGTGGAACGAGGATGAGAACTGCAACCACGTGCCAATGTTCTCCAAAACAAACTCTCTGTCCGAGACTATGGACTAAGGCACGCCATGTAACCAAAAAATCTATGAAACAAATAATCTCGCCAAATGGTCAGACTTAACTTTCTTCGTTACTAGAATGAAGTGGGCTTGCTTGCTAAATTTGTCCATGACTGTCCAAATGCCATCATGCCCACTTTGAGTCTTTGGAAGATAAATCCACGGCAATACTTTCCCAGGGACGGAAGGGTATGGGTAAAGGCTGTAGAAGTCCTTGTGCCTTATGCCTGTCAAACGTGACCTTTTGGCGTACCAAACAACTGCGAACAAACCTGGCCACACCCTTTTTAAGCCTCGGCCAGTAAAAGTAACACTCAACGCTCTTCAAAGTGGTATCTATGCCGCGATGGCCCGAAAAAGGTGGACAATGGCACTCTGTCAAAACCTTTTCCCTCAAAAGCTGTGTAACACACAACATCGTTTCTTGCATCAAACAGCCGTCCCGTATGGAATAGCCTGCAATTGTCTCTCCACTCTGTATCAGGTGAAATATATCTGCAAAATCAGGATCTGTGGCGTACTGAACTACCATATTCTCAAAGTTTCGATGATGTATCGCGGAAATAGACAGAACCAAGGGCTTTCTAGACAGCGCATTTGCCACTAAATTCTTTAGTCCCTGAACATGGACTATCTGGAACTGGAACTGTGAGACAAGATGTTAGCCCACCTCATTTACTTTTTCCGAAAGCTGTTTTTGTGACAAGTAGCAGCGAAACTTTGATGGTATGTAAAGACAGTAAAATAAACTCCGAGTAGAAAGTGTCGCCACTGTGTAAGAGCATGGATAACTGCCAAGAGCTCTTTCTCGTAAATCTGCAACCATTTCAGGTCATGAAAACAACCTGCTCTCGTAAGCAATGACATGGCCTTCTTGCATCAAGACTGCTCCCAAACTGCGACCACAAGCATCACTGTAAACTTCAAATGGATTTTGCAAGTCCGCTAAGGCCAAAACTTGTCTTGTTGTCAACTTTTTCTTGAGAGTCTCAAAGGCTGCAACCTCTGTTGGTCCCCAAGTAAAGGGAACTCCTTCTAAGTCAGCATATGTAAAGGAGAAGCTATCTCTGCAAATTCGAATGAACCGATCACAAGCACAAAAAGCTTCGAACTCCATGAACATTCTTAAAATCAGGACAATCACAATACTCTCAATGATGGCCAGGTCCATCTTTAGTCCTTCTGTTGAGACAATGTGTCCCAAGAAGTGTATCTCAAGCAAGAAAAATTCTCTCTTTTTCGCACTTATAAACAATTTATGCTTCCGCACTGCCTAGAACACCAACAGGTGGTGTCTGTGTTCTGCTTCATTCTTGGAAAAGACAATGACGCCGTCAAAGAGGGTGCCCACAAACGATCGGTACTCTTTGAAATCCTATCTATCATACGGTTGAATGTCATTGGAGCATGCATAAGGCCAAACGGTCGTACAAACCAAAAGTCATCCTAAAAGCTGTCTTGAAGACGTCTCCGGGAGCAATTCGTATCTGATGATATCCACTCTTCATATTAATTCTACTAAAACAAGAGGACCCTTAAAGTCTGTCGAGAGCATCATTGATCTTTGGAATAGGGAATCTGTTCTTGATGGTGATTTTATTCAAAGCTCTATAATCAATGCACATTCTCCAAGATCCATCTTCCTTTAGTACTAGCAATACCGGTGAGCAGAAAGGTGAAGTGCTAGTTTGGATGACACCCTTTTTAAGTAGTTCTTTTACCTGGTTCATTATTTCTTCATTTTGGGCTCAGCTAACTCGATAAGGTGGCGTGTTCGATGGTGTACTATCGAGAATCAAATCAATCGTGTGATCCTCAGGACAAGGAGGTAATTCGCCTGGTAGGCCTTCAAAAAAACAGTCAACCTGTGGGTGTAGAAATTCTTGTGGTTCCTTTTCTAAATCAGACATATTTGACCTTGTTCATCATTCACTTCGAATGAATCCATGTGTGTCGCGATAGAACGGATCGGATTCTCCTTGGAAGGAAAATCGATTGAGCTCAGATACCACTGTAATAGACTTGGACACCCCAAGTTGAGAAATCTAGCACAACACACGAGAGAATTACTTAAATAAACTTAAATCACAATTTAATAAGAGACCACACCGCTCGGCGTAGTTCCATGCCCAGAGATATTGGCCCCAAAGTCTGGCGCTCCTTTCGGTATTTATTTTAATATCAATGCTTGAGCAAAGGTACAAAGACAGAGGGCCTCTCTGCTCAGTGCTCGTCAGCAAATCAGAGTGCAAGAGACCCTCCAGGTACATATTTATAGGCCCATGGCCTCTCAAAAGCAATACATGAAAAGCTTCAATTCTTAAAACCTTCCTGGCTCAAAAGCTAGCGCTCCAAACTGCCAGTGCGATTCGCAGAATTCCGTACACTGTCACATTAGCAGTTAGCGTAAAACGCGAGCTGTCTGTACAACAATTGCCACGTCAGCAAATCAACGATCTCTCTCTTTTATTTTTCTCTAGGTGTCACCAAGGACCCCATCAAACGGGTACCCAATAAGTTGAAACAACTTATAAGTGGACATGCCACGATCATTTTGTGACAGCCGGCGACTGCAAGAATAGCAAAAGAGTGGTGCTTTTCCCCCTGCAATAGCAAGTGCAGCTAGCAGCCAAAATACCGAGGAGACAGAAATGAAAAAATGAAATGAAATGTAATATTAACATCTTCATAAGGCCAAAATGACCTATGAGACCAAAAGGTTACATGTGGTGAATCTAATACCAGGACTGTGAGAGTGAGCAGCGGAAAGAGTGTGACCCACGCATGCCGAAAACGTTGGAGAGAGAGAGAGAGAGAGAGAGAGAGAGAGAGAGAGAGAGAGAACACAAGTGCTCTGCAAATGATGCTCTCAATACACAATCTGAACGACTACAAGACCCTAAGCATTCTATTTATAGAATCTTAGGTTGAGGTAGGACAAAATGTGTAACTGGTGTAAAAAACATAGCCCAAAAATGGCGAAATATGTGTGCACCCAGCCACGCTCAAAAAATGACCGGCCGGACACGTGCTAAAAGTGTCCGCCCATGCAATCTACATGATGTGCGATGGGTGGCCAACCCGGGACAATCACTAGCCGTACAACATGGCGAAGCAACGGTGGTGTAACTCTAACACCCCCTCTCAACACTGGATGTTGAGACAACACAGAGGAGTCGAAGGTGAGAAGCCAAAGTCCGCTGAGATACAGCCTTCGTAAAAGATATCTATTGCATCGTCCGCTATAGGAACGTACTCCAAATGAAGATCTCCAGCCAAAACCCACTCCCGAACATAGTGGTACTACACCTCAATGTGCTTTGTCCGAGCGTGAAAGATAGGGTTCTTGGCAATAGCAATGCAGCTCTGATTGTCGCATAAAAGACAAGTCGTAGCAGTCTGGGGAAAACACAACTCTCCTAGTAATCTCCGATGGCCTCACAAGCAGCATAGCAAGCTGCTCTGTACTCCGCCTCTGTAGAAGATAGTGCAACGGTGGGTTGCCGCTTACTGCTCCATGAAATGGGTCCCGAGCCGAGTGTGAAAACTACTCCTACAGTAGAGCGCCAAGTATCTTTATTTCCTGCCCAATCTGAATCGCACCAACCAAGTAAGGTGCAACCCTTGAAGCAACCATAGAACACACCATGGTCCAAGGTGCCGCTGATGTACCGCAAAGTACGTTGGGCACACTGCCAATGTCGCTGACGAGGTCGGGTGTTGAAGGAACTGAGGACAGAAACTGCGTAACAGGTGTCTGGTCGGGAATAAGTCAGCCATACAAGGCAGCCAACAACATTCCTATACTGCTCCAAGTCAATCCGTGGGGAAGGATCGTGAAGCGATACGGTCTCTCCGGGCTCAAGAGAAGTGCCAATCGGTCTGCAGCCTATCATCTAGAATCTCTCCAAGATAGCCTTTGCATACTTCTGTTGAGAAAAGAAGATGCCATTTGGTGTCTGAAAACTCTCAAATCCAAGAAAATAGTGAAGAAGCCCAAGATCAATCATCTCGAAACACGTCTCCATAGCTTTCATGATCGACTTGATCCTGCTGGTCCATGAGCCTGTGAAAATGAGATCGTCCACATAGACAATCACTATCGCAACCAAAGAGCCATCAGGGACAACATAACAGTTGGAATCTGCTGAGGTATACGAAACCCAAGAGGTTGCTCCACATAAACTTCTTTATCCAAATCTCCATTCAAAAATGCACTTTTGACATCCATCTGGAAAATAGGCCAACCAAAGTTGGCTACGAGAGCAAACACTGTGCGTATGGTAGTCATGCGAGCAGTGGGAGCAAAGGTCTCGTCAAAGTCCGCGCTTGGTCGCTATGTGAAACCCCGAGCAACAAGTCTCGCCTTGTGTTTGTCGAGGGAACCATTGGCCTTGTACTTTGTCTTGAAAATCCATTTCGTAGAAACCACCTTCTGCTTGTTGGGCCTGGGAACCAAAGTCCAGGTTTTGTTCCGCTCGATAGCGTCCGTCTCTGTCTGCATGGCACGCTTCCAGCAATCATGTTGGAGTGCTTCATCCATCGAGGAAGGCGCAACTAGTGAAGCCTGAATCTGAGACATGAGTGCAAAGTTAACGAACTCTACGCCATCATAAACTTGCTTGTCCTTGAGGCGTGCAAAACGTCGAGGTTGTCCAGGGTTTGGCAAGTCTGGTAACTTCGTGACACCAGAGGAAGAAACCGTAGAGTAGAGCCAACGAGGTACTGACTTCTCCTTGCAAGGTGCGACCACCTCCACCGAAGGAGAACCATCATCCATATCAGAATCCGAATCTGACGTGGCATGAATGGGTGAAGTAATTGGCTGTGGTGTAGAGGGAACATGAACAGGAACAGGGGTAGGATCAGGTGGAGAGGAGGACGAGGAGGAGGTAGAGAAGGTATAGGATTGGATGTTTCCCCCTCTGCAAGTGTATTGAAGAGCTCCATGAAAGTCACATCAACGCTAACTCTGGTGGTCTTGGCGTCAGGATCTTAAAGCCGGTATCCATCAGACTCTAGTAAATAGCCCAGGCAGATGAGCTTCTTCGCCTTGTAAGTCTAAATTCTGTCGCTTCTCCTTCGGCACATGGACAAAGGCCAGACACCCAAAAACTCGAAAGTGTGAGTTCGAGGGCTTGCGCCCGTAGTAAGCCTGATTAGGAGTCATGTCCTGCAAAGCATGGGTGGGAGAATGGTTCTAGATGTAAATCACTGTGTTGCACGCCTCTGCCCAGTAAACCGGGGGCAAGAAGCATGCGCAAGCATCGCACGAGCCATCTCCATGATAGTCCGATTCTTCCGCTCAACAACTCCGTTCAGGGAAGGAGTGTAAGGAGTAGTCAACTGGCGTTGGATGCCCTCTGACTTGCACCATTGTGCAAAGTCTTTCAAGGTGAACTCAACCCCCTCTGTCTGAGCAAATACATTTGACGTGCAAGTCCGTCTCCTTTTCAACCATTGTCTTCCAATTTCGAACGAAACTGAAAGCCTCCGACTCGAGCTTTAAGAACGAAGCCCAAGTATACCTGTTGAAATCATCCACAAGCACAAGCAAAAACTGTGAGCCAAAAAATGAAGGAGTGCTCATCGGGCCACATAGATCACAAAGTGCTCTGCAAATGATGTTCTCAATACACAATCTGAATGACTACAAGACCCTAAGCATTCTATTTATAGAATCTTAGGTTGAAGCCACGCTCAGAAAATGACCGGTCGGACACGTGCTAAAAGTGTCCACCCATGCAATCTACAAGATGTGCGATGGGTGGCCAATCCGGGACAATCACTAGCAGTACAAAATGGCGAAGCAACGGTGGTGTAACTCAAGGACTAGGTACATAAAGTACAAAGAACTGAAAAGAAAATAGTGGGTAGGGGTGGGGTGAAAGCTGACACGAAGGGGATACAAAGGGTGAGCTCATACAATGGAGCTCACTGACAGTAGAGAGAGAGAGGGAGCTTGCCATTGGTATTAGAGCTTTGAAGATTTTGCACTAATCCGCTAATCTTTGAAAAAAAAAACATCTCTTGTGTTTGAATGTGTGTTGTAGGATTTCGCCCAAGGACGCTTCCACTCACGGAACTGCAGGACCTGCCATTGCACGTAAGATCATGCGCATTGAGCGTAGGAAATGCAAACACTATATACCAGGGGTTACATTTGTGGTACGCCTACGAGACGGTAGTTGACTTGGTGGGCGCACTCGTCCACCTCGACATGTTTATAACCAGTATCTTGCATAGCAGCTAAGGTACGGGACAGGACGTTTTATACTGGCATTTAATACGCGTAATAGACGTATTTTTTGAGGATCAAATAAAGTACGTCGGTTTTTTTCAAATATATTTTCTTTACAAGTATTTTATTATATGGGTCCACATAAAGGTATATAATTTATTGAAGTCAAATGTTGTACATAATTCAATGGAAAGTTGACATCTATAGACCCTAAACTCTAAGGCAAGCCAACTTTTATTAAAGTCTATAAACTGCCCACGTTTAAACCAAGCAACGTACTGAACGTTTTAAAATGTCCCGTTCTGTACTCTATTTAAAAACCGCGTTTTTTAGTTGCTATGGTACCTTGCCCTATAAAGGGAGCAGTAGAGCCAACGTTTTGGATCAAATGACCCAGTGCCAGGGATCAGCCCTGTGTTTTTGCATATCAGCCCCTTGGCGTTTTGGGTCTTCATCGCGAGCATCCACACCGGATCAACCATAGCAGCCACCGTTTTCAGTTTTCAGCCCTTTCCCTCGCCGGAAGAGCCACAGATCTGCTAACACTAGTCCCTCTGCTGCAGCCCGGAGCTTTTGGCAACCAATCGAGCCTCTCTCTCGGCATTCCCTTGCCAGCATCGAGTGCTCACATTGCTGTCCATCGAGATCTGCGATTTCAGCCCTTCATTCCTCTCACATCGGGCGCAATTCAGCCCCAAATCTACCCCTTGGTGGCCATCCGCAATCCCACATCGAAAAGGATCCAAAGGTGCATCAAATCAGACCCAGAGGTGCCTCGTCTTGAGAAGTTACTACGGCGATGTTCACCATTTGAGTCAATAGAGTCTGCACTTGAGGTATTGCAAGTGTGTACATTCCATTTACGCAATCAAAAGCAAAATACCACATCGACAACGGTGTGGATGGCCCTGCAGAGGGTTGGTTGGGACCCCATCGGATGTCATTCTCCTCCTCTCTCTCTTTTGCTCTCCCTCTACACATCTCTACCGCACTCTCGAGTCTCTCATTCCCTCTCTTCAGGGAAAAGTAAAAGGAACCATCATTCAAGCTAAAAGGAATCACTAACGGAAGGAAAGAAAGAAAAGGGATTTGTGGAAGTGTAAAACTGAGATCTTCACCATTTCAATTCCGTTGCACTTGACAGCTGAAAATTCGATCCATCATCCAATTGAATGTGGCAGGAGCATTGGTCAAGCCGAAAGGCATTATCAAAAATTCATAAAGTCCAAAGGTACTGCGGAAGACGGTCTTATGAACATCCTCAAGGGCTATGCGTATCTAATGATATCTGCTCTTTAAGTCAATGCGACTAAAGATGCTTGCATCCTATAACTTATCGAGAATATCATCAATCCAAGGAATCAGAAAGCGATCCTTGATAGTGATCTTATTTAAAGATCGGTAGTCTATGCACATTTGCAACGTGCCATCTTTCTTCTACACCAATAGAACTAGAGAGCAATAGGGCGAAGTACTTAGTCGAACTAGACCTTTTCCAGAAGCTCGTTAACTTGCTTCAAAATTTCCTCTTGCTGAGCAAAGCTTACCCTGTAAGGCGGTTGGTTAGGAGGAGAGCTACCTAGTACAAGGTCAACGCGGTGATCTTCCAGACGTTCTGGAGGTAGCCTATCTGGAAGAGTGTCCTTGAAACAGTCCTTATACCTTTCAATAAATTGAAAATGTTTGATTTCCAAACTAGAGACCGAACCCACGTTAGTTTTATTGTTTTGCCCATGCGAAAATCAAGTCAATAGAACGCACTTCTTTATTTCCTTTTTAATGAAGATATGGCTTTCAATAGGAAATAGCCAATCCCCGGCATCAACAAAAAGTGTAATATTCTTGCCCTCATGCTCAAAAGCAAGGGCCTTTTCAAGACCTGTTGCATATGGTAGTGCCAGGGCATACCCAAGATGATATCACATCCCTCGATGGGCACCATCAAAATGATTCGTTGTCCTTATACTCACCAACCCGAAGATTGACTTGTCCTTGCATGGGAGTTGCATTGGTAATCAACCCCTCAAATGCCAATCCAGAAGTGATCGGAGTTCGAGGTTGAGCCGGTGTGAAACCCACGCGTTCTGTAGTATCCAACAAGATAAAGTTGTCCGTTGATCCAGGGTCATAGAGGATCAATACCCGTTGGTTATTCACAGATCCCCAACCCTTTAGAAGCTGACGCTTCCCTTCTTCTGTTTTCGTATTCCCTTGAACATCTAGAATAGATTTCAAGCTCGAGGAACCAAGTTCCTGCTTCGCTTGTTCTTTCTTCAAAGATGCTTGTTCCTGCTGTTGCTGCCAAATAGGGCAGTCGGTCTTCATGTGTCCTCACCAAAAAAAAACATCTTCCTTGCTCTTTGAAGGTTTTCACTTGATTTGGCGTGAGATACTTGAGTCGTTTTCTGGTACCCTCTGGCTTCTTAGGCTGATCCAAGTCCTCACGGGGAGGCTTTTGCCTTGGTCGCTATGGTCATTGTAGACCGCTCTTGCCTTGCACGGTACGTGCTCTATTCCATCCATATGGAGGTACCAATGAAATGTAGATCCTCGAAATGATTGCCGACTCCATCATCCACTGAAGAGTATCATGAGGATACACCTTTGTTGGGTTAAAGGCTTAAATAACCCCTTTTTGTACATTTTTATACTTTGTGACACATTTTCTTAAAGTCACTTATAATAAAAGTGGGAAAACCCAAAACTCAATTATTGAGTTTTTCCAAAAACGTGAGCTCTCTCTCTCTCTCCTTGCTTCGATCTCTAGTGCTAGCTCTCTGCTGCTCTGTGCCTCCTGCTTCTTGCCCCAATCCTACACTACATCAAGACGCGCACCTACCGGTACCTTCTACTTCGCGCTTTCAACTGGTATCAGAGCCCTAGGGTTTCAAAACAGCCATGCGCAGTCTGCTGGAAAGCGAGTTAAAATTGCTCTCACGCGATCAATTTCGCTTCCATCGCGAAGCCCCTTGCTTCCGGGGTCGTAAAGGTCACCAAAACAGCCCAAAACAGGTGATTTACAGGTTTACAGGTCAAAAATACGAAGGTGTACCAAAGTTATGGGATCCCATGTATTCATGTTTGTCGCGACAAATTGAGTGAAAACCTGAGTACAGGTACTTGAAATTGCACATTTCAGCTGAAATTTCAGATTTCGACTGTTTCATGTAAAGAAACTGTGGCTCTTTGTATGCAAAGTCTTGTGGTAGTTACTATTTGCTGAAATTTTCAGCCTATTGCATCTCTCTTGTATACACTTGTGGTTGAATTAAGATGGCTTCTTCCTCTTCCGCATCTGACAACTAAAGCTTGATGGAAATCAAACGGTTCGATGGCCAAGGCTTCAATCTTTGCCAAGAACGCATGCAAGGTATCCTTTTCTTAAAGGATTGTGAGGATGCATTGGAACAAAATAAGCTGCAAGGTTTGTCTGACGAAGAGTAGGCCAGGTTGAATAAGAAGGCTATGGCCTACATCAATGGCTATCAATGATGACATTTTGACGTGCTTATGCAATATGGCAAAAGCTAAAGTCCAATTATGAAAACACCACGCCTGTGAACCAGGTGTATTTGATGCGAAAGTTCGTGAATATGTAGCTTGATGACTCGAAGTCAGCTTCTGAGCATTTGAGTGCTTTTACAGGTGTGTTGAGTCAGTTGCAAAACACTGGGCTTTAGCAATTCGATGATAAGCTGAAAGCTATTTTCTTGCTTATGACATTGCCAGATACTTGGGAAACTTTGGTTGTCTCCTTGAGCAACAGTCCCACTCTCACTTATGACGGTGTGAGAGGGTCTATTCTGAATGAAGAGATTAGACGCAAGTCTAGTGGGAAAGGTGGCAGTTCTGCCTACAATGCAAGAGGTAGAAATCAAAAGTGTGATGCGGACAATAGGACTCAAAATAGAAGTAAGAGAAAGACAAAGGATAAAAATGTCACTTGTTATCAATGTGACAGAAAGGGTCACAAGAAACCCGCTTGTAGGTATTTCAAGAAAGAGCAGAAAAGGAAGAAGAAAACGCAAGATCAGCAGAAGAAAGATGAGAAGTGTTAGGTGCAACGGAATGAATGTTTGCGCTTTGCTCAAGATGAGTGCTCCGAACTGTGCTCAAGGTTCCTTTGGAAGGTAGAGCCTTCTGTTCTTAATGAGAGAATGCTATGATCACAAACAAAGTGAATGGACACTGTGCGTGCAAGTGTATGAGACTGAGAGATAGAGAGAGAAGAGAGATATGACACCAGAGACGTTGTAAAACCCTCCTCCAAAGGCCCCACTTTCTTCGACGAGAGTGGTCTACTATTGATTGCACAATCTAGTACAAATGAATGCAAGTGACTGATGCAAGTCTAAGCTATGTCGACGATGACTACGGTGATAACGACGACGACACTAGGGCTGAAATCTGCAATCTTTCTATTGCTGTCCAAAAACGTTATGGGCTGAAATATGCAAATAATCCAAAAACGCTGATTTGGGGACTGTTTTCGGTCGGTCTTTGTCGCTGAAAATCTGCAGGTTTAGGACTGAAACTGAAGATCTTCAAGGCTGAAAACTGAGGTCTTCTGGGGCTGATGTAACAAACTTGGACACTCCAAGTCAAGAATCAACCGCGACAACACCAAATAACCACTTCAAAACAATTCACTGATCACAATAGATTTGCATTGGCCCGGCGGAGTTCCGTGCCTAGAGATATTGGCCCCAAAGACTGGCGCCCCTTTCGGTATTTCTTTTTATATTAATCATATCAAAGTACAAGAGAGTGGCTAGGGTTTCACTCTCAGACTCTGCGTCCAGATGCTCTGAGAAGTGAGGCCCTTACCACTTATTTAAAGGTTACAAGGGATGCCCAAAAGCAGAGCCCCAAAAGCTTTTAAAATAAAAAGCATCAGCTCTCTCTCTCTCTTAGAGAGTCTTTTCTCTTTTTTTTTCTTTTTTCTTAAATGATGAGCGACGTGAATTTTGCTTTTTTTTTTATAGAGTGAACCCCGAGCCACTCTCTTGTACTTTGATGATTGATTAATACAAAAAGAAATACCGAAAGGGGCGCCAGTCTTTGGGGCCAATATCTCTAGGCACGGAACTCCGTCGGGCCAGTGTAGATCTATTGTGATCTGTGACTTGTTTTGAAGTGGTTATTTGGTGTTGTCGCAGTTGATTCTTGACTTGGAGTGTCCAAGTCTGTTATAGCTGAACATGCTACTTCTTCATGGGCTGAAATCGCCGCTTTGTACTGCCAAAAACGCTAGCTGAAGGTGCTTGGAAAAATGCTAAGGGCTGGCCTCTGTGGCGATGGTGCTGGCTCTTGAAAACGCTAGGTAAAGCTGATGCAAAAACGCTAGCATGGGATCTTTGCTTGGAGAGGGAAATCGCCAAGGCTTGAAGGTCTTGATGGTTCTTGCTGAGAAGATGCCTGTTGAGCGGGGAGCTCCTGCTGCTTCTTCTGCCATTTAGTGCTAACTTGGGTTTGCTTATATACAAACTTAGTAAAATTGCCCTACCTACTTTTGTTGGGAAGTCGCTTAAATTAATAAGTGAAAAATGTCAAAAATAGGAAAAATATGCTAAATGCACTGGAAAATTCCCCTGACTGAATCTGATGGATTCTGAAGGGAATACTGATGATCATGCTGTGTGCAACCAGAGGATATGCATCTACACTAAGTGATTGGGCATGCACGGTCTACGAATAGACTCACAAAAGTGCCAAATCACTTCTAATCTAGACTGACTGGACTGATTGAACCCTTGTCGTGCTGTAGCTTGTCCACGGACACATAGGGTTGGATGTGTCACGTGACATCCCCTCCTTTTCAAAGTGAAATACTGGTACCGAACTGTATAGCGTCGAGGTAGATCGCCAACAACATCCAGAATCCTGGAAGGGACTCTTCGTCGGCCCACTCTGATGTGTGGGTCGTGCAGCACTTGAACTTCATAAAGGTCTGCAACGCTTGCTTCTTTGGGCCGCGCCGAAAGCGACAAAGTCTTCTTCAATGCGTCAACTTCGTCGAGAGTCATACTTCTTTCTTCTTCAAGAATCTCCATGGCTAAAAATTCATGAAACCACTTCCAACACAA
Organism: Adiantum capillus-veneris; assembly: GCF_014529385.1. Taxonomy (NCBI): domain Eukaryota; kingdom Viridiplantae; phylum Streptophyta; class Polypodiopsida; order Polypodiales; family Pteridaceae; genus Adiantum; species Adiantum capillus-veneris. The sequence goes on along the minus strand of NC_140945.1, from coordinate 108,492,458 downwards.
AAACATGAACATACCTATTCCATGTAAAGTGAATGGAAAAAAATCTGGCCTTCCTCAAAGACTGTGCATGCAATGTAGATGAACCAATAGACGGAGTGCCAAACCGTTCACTACACACACGCAAACAATGAGATCGAATCTTTCTCTTATGATCTAAAGCAATCAACTGTGGCAATTCACAATGGAAATGCCCATGCTTGGTGCTCATACTTTCATGTGCTCGTCCGTAAACTATGTCATGCCAAGGAAGAGACAGTGCTCAACATACAATATGTCATGCCTAGGAAAAGGGATCACATAACTATGCTGACTAAAATACAGGCAACGATCACGAATGAAACATTAGAACAATGCATGCGTATTAATCATGCGAACGCATAATACTTCCTGTGAGGGTTCTTTGGACCAAGGCTCAAGAGCCAAGATCGATTCTTCCTGAATGATCGAATCGTCCTGTGGGGGTTCTTTGGACCTCGACTCGAAAGCCAAGATCGGTTCTTCATGATTGATCGAATCTACAACGAGGTTAGCTTCGCTAGAAAAAGCATCCACTAACACATCATCCTTGTGAACAATCACATCTTCTTCATGCAACTCATCATGCTTGTGAGAAATCACATCTTGATCATGCAAATCATCATGCTTGTCATTGTCAACCGAATCATCACGCTTCTCACAATCATACAAATCCTGTGTGTCATGCTTTGGAGAAGAAGAGACTGAGAGAGTCTCCTTTTCCCAAATCTCTTGCATCTGTGCCTAAACTTGAGAATAGAGTCGCCAGAACTCTTTGTTGTGTTGGTCGCTCTTTTCTTTGAGGGCTTTGTTCTCGTGATCAAATTCTACTTGTCCTTCGTTGTTCTCGCGATCAAATTTGGCTTGTCTTTCTTTGGCTTCCAAGCGTGCTTGCTCGCTCTCACGTGCTATGACTGCCATTCTTTCTTGGTGCTTACGCTCGATGGCTGCGATTCTGTCACGTGACACATCCCAACCCTATGTGTCCGTGGACAAGCTACACCATAGCAAGGTTCCCGTCAGTCGAGTCAGTTTAGATTAGCAGTGATCTGGCACTTTTGTGAGTCTATTCGTAGACCGTGCATGCCCAGTCACTTAGCATAGATGCATATCCCCCAGTTGCCAACAGCATGATCATCGGAATTCCCATCACAATCCATTAGCATCAGTTAGGGAAATTTTCCGGTGCATTTAGCCTATTTTCCTATTTATTGGTATTTTCACTTATTATTTTTAAGTGACTTTCCAACAAAAGTAGGTAGGGCAATTTTGCTAAGTTTATATATAAGCAAACCCAAGTTAGCACTTTCTGGCAGAAGAGGCAGCAGGAGCTTCCCGCTCAACAGGCAACTTCTCAGCAGTACCCCCCCCCCTCAGCACGTACCCTCGCCATACCTCCCATCCCCTTGGCGTTTTTCACAGATCATCCCTCGCCTTGAAGTCCTCCACCTTCTTGCGCTTGTTCCCCCCTGCAGATCAGCCATCTCCTTAGCGTTTTTCTCACCAACAGCCTGGCCTATGCAGCGTTTTTACTAACGCTAGGCCTTTGCATCAGATTAGCCAATTTCAGCCCTTCTAGACCAGCGTTTTTCAGCAGGAGTGCCTCAGCTTGGGCAGCCTTTTCAGCAAGTACCAATCTACCCAAAAACTCAGCCTAAAGAGCAGCAGCATCAGCGTTTTCATTCTCAGCAAGACCCCCGACATAGCAGCTCATTTTCAGCCATAAACACCGCAAGGAAACAGTCCATTTTCAGCCCCGAAAACAGTCCATTTTCAACCCGAAACAGTCCAAGAAATTCAGCATATAGAAGATCCACAGTTTCAGCCCAAGTCGTCGTCATCAACACCGTCGTCGTCATCGGCATAGTCCCATTGCATTAGTCCATTGCATTCGCATTGTACACCATTGTGCAATCAAAGTAGACCACTCTCGCCAACGAGAGTGGGGCCTTCGGAGGAGGGTTTTACAACCTCTCGGGTGTCGTATCTCTTCTCTCTCCTTCTCTCAGTCTCATTCACTTGCACGCACAATATCTACTCACTTTGTTCGTGACCACAGCACTCTACAAGACGGAAAGCTCTCTCTTTCCCTAAGAACTAAAAGGAACCTTGAGCAATAAAGATCACTAATTTTGAGAAAAATACAACATTCATTCCGCTGCACCTTACAGATTCTTTCTTCGCTTTCTAATTTCCTATCCATCATCCTCTTGTCGAAAGCCTCCATAGGAGTTAGTGCAATCCTTGACGTAGACGGGGAAGGGTCAGAAAAACCTCCTGGTGGGGAAAATTCTTCTTCGCCTCTCTCATGCTCATCACCTCCAAGCGAAGTATCCATTCCGCTTCAAGTGAGGACCATTCTGAAGTCGTGGGTTCTTGTGGGTTCTTGTGGTCTTGGGTTCTTAAGTTCACGAGGAACTTGGGTTCTTGGGTTCTTGAGGGTCTTGGGTTCTTGAGGTTTTCTTTCGCTTGCAAACTGTGTTTGAGAAGGATCTTCTCTTCACCCGAGTTCTACTCCTTTCTGCGGGCGCACCCCTTGGCGGCCTTGCGCTCACACCAAGGTTGCTTTTTCCCACCTCACGTTGATTGGCCGGCCGCTAAGTGCACGGTCCGCTCTCAATGAGTGAAAAGAGACACAAGGGGAGGCTGGACAAGCCCTTCTTTCTTGGAATTCCCGTCACTCTTCAAAAAACACGATTGGGAATCGGCGCGCCCAAGCGAGCTTGGGTTCGTGCGACCGCAACAAGCAAAAGAAATTCTTGTGATTCTTGTGGTTCTTTCCTTGAGTAATACAAAACACTGCCAAAGCTCTGATACCAATGTTAGGTGCAGCGGAATGAATGTTTGCGCTTTGCTCAAGATGAGTGCTCCAAACTGTGCTCAAGGTTCCTTTTGGAAGGTAGAGCCTTCTGTTCTTAATGAGAGAATGCTATGATCACAAACAAAGTGAATGGACACTGTGCATGCAAGTGTATGAGACTGAGAGATAGAGAGAGAAGAGAGATACAACACTAGAGACATTGTAAAACCCTCCTCCGAAGGCCCCACTCTCGTCGGCGAGAGTGGTCTACTATTGATTGCACAATCTGGTACAAATGATGCTATGTCGACGATGACGACGATGATAACAACGACGACACTAGGGCTGAAATCTGCAATCTTTCTACTGCTGTCCAAAAACGTTATGGGCTGAAATCTGCAACGTATCCAAAAACGCTGATTTGGGGGCTGTTTTTGGTGGGGTCTTTGTCGCTGAAAATCTGCAAGTTTAGGGCTGAAACTGAAGATCTTCAAGGCTGAAAACTGAGGTCTTCTAGGGCTGAACATGCTACTTCTTCATGGGCTGAAATCGCTGCTTTGTACTGCCAAAAACGCTAGGTCATGCTGAACCAAAAACGCTAGCTGAAGGTGCTTGGAAAAACGATAAGGGCTGGCCTCTGTGGCGATGGTGCTGGCTCTTGAAAACGCTAGGTAAAGCTGATGCAAAAACGCTAGCATGGGATCTTTGCTTGGAGGGGGAAATCGCCAAGGCTTGAAGGTCTTGATGGTTCTTGCTGAGAAGATGCCTGTTGAGCGGGGAGCTCCTGCTGCTTCTTCTACCATTTAGTGCTAACTTGGGTTTGCTTATATACAAACTTAGTAAAATTGCCCTACCTACTTTTGTTAGGAAGTCACTTAAATTAATAAGTGAAAAATGTCAAAAATAGGGAAAATAGGCTAAATGCACTGGAAAATTCCCCTGACTGAATCTGATGGATTTTGAAGGGACTACTGATGATCATGCTATGTGCAACCAGAGGATATGTATCTACACTAAGTGACTGGGCATGCACGGTCTACGAATAGACTCACAAAAGTGCCAGATCACTTCTAATCTAGACTGACTGGACTGATTGAACCCTTGTCGTGTTGTAGCTTGTCCATGGACACATAGGGTTGGATGTGTCACGTGACAAGAAGAAAGGGGAAAAATCAGCAGGTGATTCCTCGAGGGATGCTGAGAATGCAAATGTATTCTCTAGTGTGGTCATTAAGGAGTTGTCAGACGTTGAGGAAATTTTGGTTGCGGCTTCATGCCCCTCAAATTTGGTGATAACTAATGCAGAAGACATGCTTATCTCGAAGAAAGATGTCATTGATGCATTACTTAGTGCTAATGATGGTCTATCGCAGTCTTGGATACTGGATTCTGGTGCTTCATTCCATGTGACTCCATCTTTGGACTATTTTGCTACATATGTTGCAGGCAATTATGGTAAGGTGTACCTTGGGGATAATTTTGCTTGCAATATTGAGGAAATGTGTACTATGCATTTGGCTCTTAACAATGGTCAAGAGCTTGTGTTGAATGATGTCAAGTTTGTACCAGGCATTAAGAAACGTCTGCTATCCGTTGGCCAATTGGATGCACATGGTTATACGACCATTTTTGATGGGGGTTCATGGAAGTTGCTTAAGAGCTCTATGCTTGTTGCAAAAAGGTCTGAAAGAGGTTCTTTGTACTATCTTCAATACAAAGCTTTGCCTGGCAAGTTTCTTGTTGTTGCTGAAGTTGCTTCACACACGGAATTGTGGCATAAGAGACTTGGCCATGAGCCAATAGGGTATTGATGTGCTTTTCTCTCTGAAGAGGATTGATGTAAAAGGCAAAAACTTGGATTTTTGTAACGATTGTCTTTATGGAAAGTGAAACCGGCCTGTTCAATCCAAAAAGGGCGGTAGACTTTACTTCAAACCTTGATTTAGCTTTCACCCATTATTAGTCGTCTATTTTACCTGTACTTTCAAGACACAACAAAGGGGAGAGGGTAAAGGCTGCTAGATTGCACCTGTATGAGTAGACCGACACCGGATTGGCCCCTAATTAACTTGGCTGAATTTCAACTGTTCCGGCCCGATTTCGGCAGCATAACTGTACTAGGACCCTTCACAGTCAATATTCCCACGCATTGAGTGACTTTCCCGACGCATACGGGCACTTTGCAAGACCTGGTGAGAATCTGCAGCATGCTGAATTCTCTGTTTTCAGCCCCGAAAATGCGCCAGATCGCCTGTACAGCAGTCCCCTTGCATCCCCGAACCTCCTGGGGGTATTAGGGTCCGTTTAGGGCCAAAACCCTAAACCTGCAAAAATACACAGCAGACTGTAATTTACTGTTTCAGGCTCCGTTTCGCGTGCCGGTCGCATCCGTAGCAAGTCCTTGAGCTCCCGCACCTGTAGGGCTACTTGCCCTTTGAATCGGACGAGATTTCTGGCGTGAAACCTCTCCGAATTCACCTGTACCTGCGGGGGGGTTAGCCGCTAGCTAATCCAGTACCTGTGCAAGAGGCTCTTGCCTCGGCAATCGCGCATGAACCCACACAACTGTACATTGGTCAAATGAAGAGCCCACTAGTGGGGCATAACATACTGCCATAGGGGAGAGAGAGGGCAGTGCGTAGCGTGCAGGGCATCACTCCTGGCACCGCACTGTACATAGGAGGGAAAGCAAGCACTCCATAGCTCTTAAACTGTGACAGAGACTTGCAAAATGAGCCTCCCAGCTATAAATCACGTTTTTGCCTTCTCTATAAGCAGTAAACTGGCCTCAGAGTGCCAAGTGTCACTCATTTGTGCATTTTCCCGCTTTAGACCCTCGAGTCTAAAAATATCTCACCTGCAGCCTCTGTTGACTTGGCCACAGAGTAACAAAATGATCCCCATGTCAAACTGCACGTAATGACGCGAAGACATTTTCAGGTCCCAAAATAGCAGTTCCCTAAATTTTAGGAGATGCTGCCATTGTATCTTTCTAGGTCATCCGACCCTCTTTGTACACTGCGGCCACATCCAGAACTGAAATGTAGCCTCTGTAGCAAAGGATTCCACTTTGGCTAGTCAATGACCCCACTTTGGCTAACCATAGTCTTTGTCCAACCTTAGTGCTCTCTTGCCCTCAGGCATGGACTCCCTCTGGACAGTTCCACACTAGCTATTCAATGCAGGGCAGTTAGATTTCCCGAGGGGTGTTTCCAAAAAGTGAAAGTAAATAGATAATAAGAAAGAAATCAACAAAAAGGATAGATAGTAGTCACACGCTGGTGACATACCCCCCTCTTGAAATCTCAAACGTCCTCGTTTGCATCTATGTCGTACATGCTTACTGTCAACATTGATGTATTCAACACCTGTCGACACATACATCCTCATTGTCAACCTTGGTGTATTCAACACCTCGTCGACTCATGTATTGCCTGCGTGTGAACCCTGTCCCAATGACATAGTGGTAGCTTCGCACTGTGCCATTGCTTTGAGTCACTAACTTTCCAATGACAAAATGGTAGCTACACATTTTGCCACTGTCTTATAGTACACGTTGGATCCCGTAACACTTTCAAGCATACCCAAACCGACAGTTTAAGAATGCAGTTACACATGTACTCTTTAATGGAAGCAATTACTGTATCCTTGACAAACTGACAAAAAATACTCACTTCTATAGCACTAACCAAACTTTTGGACATTCCATAAGAGCAATTGCCAAACTAACAATATGTACAGCTCTAACATTCATGTAACAGGTATTTGATTTGAGCTCACTTTAAATACCATGTCCATCATTTGTTTCAGAAGCCATTGTCACACTGACAATCCATTTAGCTTTGAAACTCAAGGGGTCAAGGTAGGTTGCAAATCGAAGGCTTCCAGGTAAAGTGATAACACAGTTGGTGACTCTGCAAGTTCACTTTCTTCCATCCACTTCGCATCCATTGGTGGATAGTTTCTGAACTTTACCAAGTAACGCCTAGCAACCTTGCCTTTCACTTTCCTTTCTTTGTGTGCCAAAATCTGTTCAGGGACCAAGATCTCGTCAAGTTCCTCGACTTCCGGCTGATCTTCAGCTGGCATATCTTCTGGCACATCACCCACATAGGGTCTGAGAAGACTCACATGAAACGCATTGTGAATCTTCCAATTGTCAGGCAATTTCAGCCTATATGCAACATCACTGATTATGTCGCACACTTGAAAAGGCCCATAGTAACGCATGCTGAGCTTTGGACACAATCTTTCCTTGCCCTTCATCTTCTTTAACCTTGCCCTTTCAAAGCGTAAAAGCACCCAATCACCAAGTGAATATACCACTTCACGACGGTGACGATCAGCTGCTTTCTTTTGCTTTGCCTGAGTCTTTTCTAAGGCCACTTTGACCTTCTTGTACATTTCATCCATGTCCTGAACATACTTATCTGCTTCAAATATCTTGTCCTTTGTATGCAGTATGGGAGGAACTTTCTTGCCACCTTCAACTATCTCAAAGGGTGCCTTGCCAGTTGATGAATGCACTGTATTACTGTATGCATACTCCACCAATGGCAAATACTGCTCCCACTTTCCTTTATGCTCTGACACATAGCACTTCAACAGATCTAGGACAGTAGAATTTGCCTCTTCTGACTGCCCATCTGTTTGAGGATGAAATGACGAAGAGAATTTGAGCGTGGTGCCCATATTCTCAAACAAGCCTCTCCAGAACAAACTTGTCATGCGTGGATCACGGTCTCTAACAATCGACTGTGGCATGCCATGATACTTGAAAATATTGCTCATAAACAAGCGTGCCATCTGATCTGGTTTTATCTTCTTCCTGACAGGAATAAAATGAGCCTGTTTGCGGAATCTGCAAATAATGGTCCAAATACCATCGTTTCCTGTCTGCGTTCTCGGAAGATCAAAGATAAAATCCATAGCAATACTTTCCCATGGTATATCTGGAATAGGTAGTGGTTGCAATAATCCTGGTGCCTTTTGCCTGTCAAACTTGACCTTCTGGCAAATTAGGCATTCTCGCACAAAGGCATCCACATCTCTTCTCAATGTAGGCCAATAGAAGAATGTCTCAACCGCTTTAACTGTAGCATCGATACCACGATGCCCTGCATACGGTGGGACATGACTCTCTTCCATAACTTTGCGTCGCAATGGCTTTGTGACACACAATCTGCCATGCATCATCATGAACCCGTCTTTAAGAAGATAGTGTTCATGACGTTGTCCATCCATTAGCTGCTCAAAGACCCTTGCAAAATCTTCATCATTTTCATACTATTCTCTCATATCATCAGTGCATGATGATAAGGAATCGACACAGCTGAAATTTGTGGCTTCCTTGACAAGGCATCAGCCACAACATTCTTCTTGCCTTCCACATCCACAATCTGAAAATGGAACATGGACAAGATATTTGCCCATCGCATATGCTTCTGAGATAACATTGTCTGTGTCAAGAAGTATCGCAAGGTCTGATGGTCCGTTTGGACAACGAAATCTGCACCTAGCAGGTAGTGTTTCCAACTTAAGAGCGCATGAATCACAGCCAGTAACTCTTTCTCATAGACCTGCATGGTCATCTCTGGCCCTTGCAAAATTCTGCTCTCATAGGCTACTACCCTGCCATCTTGCATTAGCACTGCACCAATGCTACTACCGCAGGCATCACACTGGACCACAAATGACTTCCTAAGATCTGGCAACACAATGACTGGATCTGAAGTCATCTTTTCCTTTAAGAGATTAAAAGCTGAAATCTCTTTCTGTGTCCATCTAAAGGTGACTGCCTTCTTTTCAAGGGCATGTAAAGGTGAAGCAATCTCAGCGAAATTTCGGATAAACCTTCTGTAATAGGAGCATAGTCCCAAGAAGCTTCGGACATCGTGCACCGTCTTCAAATTTGGCCATGACTTGATCGCTATAACTTTTGCAGGATCCATTCTGACACCATCCTTTGAGACAATGTGTCCCAGAAAATGAATCTCTTCCAAAAAAATTTCACTTTTCTTTGCATTGATGAGCAACCTATGACTGCGTAGCTCTTTGAACACAATGGCCAAGCGATGCCTATGCTCCTCTTCATTCTTTGAGTAGACTATCATGTCATCAAAGAATGTACCAACAAACTGCTGGTGTGGACGGAAAATTCTGTCCATCATCCTATTGAACGTAGCAGGAGCATTCGTGAGACCAAAGGGCATCACTAAAAATTCGTAAAGGCCAAACATCGTTCTAAAAGCAGTCTTGTGCACATCCTCTGATCTAATGCGGATCTGATGGTACCCACTCTTTAGATCTATCCTGCTAAACATAGCTGCTCCTCCTAATTTGTCCATAATATCATCAATTCTAGGTATAGGGAACCTATTCTTGATGGTATTCTTGTTCAGTGCACGGTAGTCGATGCACATACGCCATGAGCCATCCTTTTTCTGCACCAACAACACTGGAGAGCAGAATGGAGATGAACTGGGCTGAATCAGCCCCTTTTCTAACAGCTCCTGTACTTGGCCCATTATCTCTTTCTGCTGAGCCGCACTAACCCTGTACGGAGGCTTATTTGGTGGGCTACTGCCTGGCACCAAATCTATCGCATGGTCCTCGGGTCTCTCTGGCGGTAATTGAGACGGTAATGAATCGGAAAAACAGTCACTGTACTGTTGTAAAAACATTGACCTTTCTTTATCTAGCACAGATAAATTTGATTCATCACAATCTGACACTTCACGTGCAAAAACCAAGTACACATAAAGATGCTTTTTCATTACAGAAGTAATAGCAGAAGCTGATACAGTAGGAATAGACTCCCCTTTAAGCTTTACATCCAGAATGTGAGTCTTTCCCCTGCTCTGTACAGTGATCTTTTTGTTGTAGGCATCCATGATTCCCTGTACACGAAACAACCAAGGAATACCTAACAACACATCACATCCGTCCAGTGGCATGATATAAAATTCTTCAGCATCTACATAGGACTGGATATGTAGACGCAGCTTTCCAATGATGGGTGTCACAGCCTCTGTATGGCCAGGACATGCCAAACTTGCCTCTGCTGTATACCCCATCTCTTCAGGTCTGATTCCCAACTTTGAAGCCAATTCTGGGGAAATGAAGTTGGCTTTGGCACCTGGATCAAAGAAGATAAGCACTGTTTGATCCCTGACCTTTCCCCATGCTCTGCAAAGCTCACTTGCATCTGAATTTGGCTTGTCGCCCACCATATCTGGCATTAGACCAGCCATGGGCTTCTTTCCATTCCTGTCCTCCTTGTCTTCAGAATCAGCTGGCCTTTTCTTTGTAGGACAATTGTAAGCAATGTGGCCAGACTGCTCACAGATAAAGCATTTGTTCTCTGTCCTCAGGACCTTCTTTTGCTCTTTTGACTTGCGAGGAAAACGTCTTTTCCATTTCTTTGCTGGTCCCTTTTCTGATTCAGTCGTAGCTTTATCTTTCCCTGCGTTGGCTGACTCTTGAGTCCCTTTAGGAGCCTCATTGGGAACGTGCTTCTTGGTTGAATTTTTCTTGCCTGATCCTGCCTTGACGCCAGTATTGAATTCACAGTCTTCTCCCTTGAGCAAACCATTGCCAGTGTTTGCTACCTCGATGAGCTCCGTCAAAGTAGTGACTTTTGTCTTCGTACAGTACTTTCTTAATCCTTTAGGTAGGCCACAACAGTATTTTTCAATCTGTTCTGTCAATGGCACAAACCTATAGGAAGTTACTGGAAGTAGAGCTTTCCAAAACTTCCGATTGTAATCATCCAGATTTCTGCAAGTGGCAGCATTAAGCTGGTGCCATTCTGTCATGACATCTGCTTCAAAGTCATCAGATAACCATGCTGCTGCAAAAATCTACTTGAAGTAAATCCATGTGGACGGAGCTTGCCCTTGAAGCAATAAAGTTGTCCACCATTGTCCTGCATTCCCTGTCAAGAAAGTGGCTGCCTTGCGGACCTTTGAAGCCTCTGTAAAGTTTCCCCCTGCATAGGCCTTGTCAAACTGCTGGAGGAATGAAAGAGCCTTCTTCCTGTCATCAAACCCTGTAAAGGTCGTGAATGACACACCTTTGCCACCTTCTTTGTACGGAGTTGGCCTCTCCAACGGCGTCAAATTGTCATATGGAAGTGACTGAAACATGGGAACACTGTTAGGGTTCATTTGTGTTCCCTGACCGCAATTAAGTTGACCTGGAAACGCCATATTTGGCTGCTGATTTGTAATTCCAGCCATACCAAAATTTGCTTGTGGCATCCCAAATTGGCCCTGAGTGCTTTGAAAACCTGGTAGCATGCCCGTGACACCATACATGGGGTTAGGCATCATCGTTTGAGCACCCCCGAACATTGATCCTAGCGTGTAAAACTGATTTCCAGGTGCATGACCAGCCATGCTCTGGAATACCGATCCACCTCCAACATAGCCAGGGTGTACTGAAGGTGGTGGGAAGACTTGTTGCATAGTCTGTAGGTTGCTTCCCTGCCCATTAGAACCAGCTATAGGCTGCTGAAAGGTGGCGGGCTGAACTGGTACAGCTTGAAATACTGGCATCTCAGCCACTTGTTCTTGCACCTTAGGCACAGGTTGTGGAGACTGCATGTTCTCCGTCAAGTGTACAGGTGTTTCCATTGACTGTGCAGTATGAATCACCTGTGCTCGAGCCTTAACAGGCTTTTGAATATGATCCAGTGACCCAACTTGCTGAGATGGAAGAGGAGGTTGCAGAAAGGCTAAAAACCTCGGGTTCTGCATTACTTGTGTGAACATAGCCACAGCAATAGCCAACTGGGTCCTGAATATATCATCATCCGTCTGTGGTGGTCTCGAGGACTCACCCACTTCATGTGTCTGTTGACCCTGTGAAGAGGAAACCTCTTCAGTCACATCATCTGGTGTGTCAGCCATAATTGCTATTCCCTGTGTCTGGTCTATGATCCCCTGTGTCTTCAAGCCTAAACTGACCAAGGCTCACTTATATGAGAAAAAGTGATTTAATCCCGTCGATGGAACCATGAAACCGGCCTGTTCAATCCAAAAAGGGCGGTAGACTTTACTTCAAACCTTGATTTAGCTTTCACCCATTATTAGTCGTCTATTTTACCTGTACTTTCAAGACACAACAAAGGGGAGAGGGATACAGGCTGCTAGATTGCACCTGTATGAGTAGACCGACACCAGATTGGCCCCTAACTTAGGCGCCCCTTTCAGTATTTCTTTATTGTTCAAAAGAGGGAATAAACGTTGTGGTTCCCTACAAGCTGCCCCGCACAAACTTGGCTGAATTTCAACTGTTCCGGCCCGATTTCAGCAGCATAAATGTACTAGGACCCTTCACAGTCAATATTCCCACGCATTGAGTGACTTTCCCGACGCATACGGGCACTTTGCAAGACCTGGCGAGAATCTGCAGCATGCTAAATTCTCTGTTTTCAGCCCTGAAAATGCGCCAGATCGCCTGTACAGCGGTCCCCTTGCGTCCCCGAACCTCCTGGGGGTATTAGGGTCCGTTTAGGGCCAAAACCCTAAACCTGCAAAAATACACAGCAGGCTATAATTTACTGTTTCAGGCTCCGTTTCGCGTGCCGGTCGCATCCATAGCAAGTCCTCGAGCTCCCGCACCTGTAGGGCTACTTGCCCTTTGAATCGGACGAGATTTCTGGCGTGAAACCTCTCCGAATTCACCTGTACCTGCGGGGGGGATTAGCCGCTAGCTAATCCAGTACCTGTGCAAGAGGCTCTTGCCTCGGCAATCGCGCATGAACCCACACAACTGTACATTGGTCAAATGAAGAGCCCACTAGTGGGGCATAACATACTGCCATAGGGGAGAGAGAGGGCAGTGCGTAGCGTGCAGGGCATCACTCCTAGCACCGCACTGTACATAGGAGGGAAAGCAAGCACTCCATAGCTCTTAAACTGTGACAGAGACTTGCAAAATGAGCCTCCCAGCTATAAATCACGTTTTTGCCTTCTCTATAAGCAGTAAACTGGCCTCAGAGTGCCAAGTATCACTCATTTGTGCATTTTCCCGCTTTAGACCCTCGGGTCTAAAAATATCTCACCTGCAGCCTCTGTTGACTTGGCCATAGAGTAACAAAATGATCCCCATGTCAAACTGCACGTAATGACGCGAAGACATTTTCAGGTCCCAAAATAGCAATTCCCTAAATTTTAGGAGATGCTGCCATTGTATCTTTCTAGGTCATCCGACCCTCTTTGTACACTGCGGCCACATCCAAAACTGAAATGTAGCCTCTGTAGCAAAGGATTCCACTTTGGCTAGTCAATGACCCCACTTTGGCTAACCATAGTCTTTGTCCAACCTTAGTGCTCTCTTGCCCTCAGGCCTGGACTCCCTCTGGACAGTTCCACACTAGCTATGCAATGCAGGGCAGTTAGATTTCCCGAGGGGTGTTTCCAAAAAGTGAAAGTAAATAGATAATAAGAAAGAAATCAACAAAAAGGATAGATAGTAGTCACACGCTGGTGACAGAAAGCAAAAGAAATCTTCTTATTACTCTGGTGTCTCTCACAAAACTAATCCTCTTGATCTTATTCACTCCAATGTATGCACTATGCCTGTTAAGTCTTTTGGTGGTGCATTGTATTTTCTTACATTCAATGATAACTGTACTAGGAAAGGATGGGTGCATATGTTGAAAAGTAAGAGTGAGACTTTTAATGCTTTTAAGAAGTTCCATGCTTTTGTCACTACGCAAAAGAGTACTAAGCTTAAATGTCTCAGATCTGATAATGGAGGAGTGTATGTATCTGCTGAATTTCAGCGTTTTTGTGATGAAAATGGGATTAAAAGGGAGTTGACAACCCCTTATGATCCGTCTTCTAATGGTGTGGCTGAGAGGTATAATCGTACTTTATGTGAGAGAGTGCGTTGCATGTTGTCCACCGCTAATCTTTCCCAAGAGTTTTGGGGGGAGGCATTGAAAATTGCAGTTCATATTTGCAATCGCTCTCCTAATAGTACACTGAAAAATGACATTCCAGAGGAGGTTTGGTTTGGCAAACCTGCCTCTTATGATCATTTGAGAGTATTTGGCTGCGAAGCTTTTGTTCATGTACGCAATGACTTGAGAACAAAGCTTGATATGAAGTCCATTAAAGGAGTCTTCCTAGGTTATGGGGAAGAAGGTGAAATGGGCTATAGAGTGTGGTTACCACAGTTTAGAAAGGTAATACGCAGCTGAGATGAACCTCTAAGCTCTCGTAAACCTTCGCCAATTCGCGCGCTCGCTGCCTGCTGCCGCTCCCCCTCCCTCCCTCACCAGCACCTGTCCCCGCCCCCCCCCCCCCCCCCCCCCCCCCCCCCGCCCTTGCGCCGCCAGCAGCCTCTGCTGCGCGTGCTCACTGTCTCCCGCCTCCCCTTGGCTTGCGTTGCCCTCCCTGTCCGCCCCTCAACCTCCTGCCATCCCCTCACTGCCGCTACCCCCGCCCTTTGCCATTTCCAGCCCGCCCCATGACCCCCCGCCCCCCGCGCCCATTATCTTCATTCTCTACCACTCTCGTGCCGGAATTTTTCTTGTGACTGGCTCTGACAAGTGCTGGTTTCCGGACAGTGCTTGATGGGGCTCTTTTGCAAAAAAATTCTTTCCGTTTCTTCTCCGGCAAAGCAGCAGACACAGATGGAGGCTCAAGCTCCGCCACAGAGGGACTCTGATGAAGTCCCCTCGCACGACTCCGCTGAGCCCACCATTCGACTTGCTCTTACTCCGACAAAGCAAGCGAGCCTAGCCGCAGAGGTGGATCGTCTGCAGGCGACTTCCGTCATCTGCAATATTCTCGGCACCGGACCCAGCAAAGGAGAGCTACGTGACCTTCTCCAGGCCCGCCTTCTTGCAGAGGTGGACAAGATCTTGGACGTTCAGATCCTCGCACGGGGCTACTACCAGATTGAGTTCGAGACCCCGGAGATGGCGTCCAAGGTCATCGCCATGAGTCCATTGACCATCCGAGCAGCTCGAACCCACTTTCGACAGTGGAGACATGGTTTTGACCCTGCTTCAGATGTTCTCGTAGAGGAGGCAGACTTCCCCATCTCCGTCTACTTTCCTGGTTTGTGGAGGGAGTACCTACCACTCTTGTCCAGGATAGGCTCAGCGATCGGGACTGTCCTGGAGACACCTCGCACGGCAGCCTCAATAGCTGCCAAGGCGGCCGGCATTCCCTCAGTTCACGTTCTAGTTAGGGACACTCACACTCTCCTGAAGGTCATTCTTCTATCTCAGGTGAGTGGGGGTTGGTTTAGACAGAGCGTAGAGAATTCAAGCCTCCCGAGCCAAGGCTTCATTTGTCGACAGATGGGCCATCTTGCGAAGGCCTGTCCACGGAGGAGGCCTCGACCTACACCACAGACTCAGCCCCATTCTGCAAGGGCTAGCCAACAGCCACAGGCAGAGACACAGCTCGCACATGCAGAGCCACCCTCCGAGCCTGGGGCTCTAACGAAGGAGGGATGGCAGCAGGTTCGTGGTCGACGACGACAGGGGCCACAGCGACAGCCGCACTCACAGTGGTCCTCGGGCGCCTGCCCAGCAGCAATGGGTTCCCACGAAGAACCATTTCGGTCCTCTTGAGCAGGATGAGGTCCATGCTCCAGCCCCTGCCTCAGCTTCACCCTCAACAGCCCCTTCCCCCCAGGGTTCCCCCCCTCCTCATCATCCTCTCCCCCGTCTCTTGCTCCCGCCGCCTCTTCCCCTCGCCCCTCTACTTCTGCCGCTCCCCCCCGCCCCTCTTCTCCCCCTCTTCCCCCTGCTCCTACACCACCCCCCCCCCCCCCCTCCCGCTCCAGTTCCACAATCGAAACAGGGGCAAGGCTCTCTCCGGCTGCTAGGAGATCTCTTGGCAGCGCCTTTGCCACGAGTCGCTTGGCGAGGGAGCGACAGCCTTTCTTGCGACCCCCTCTACAGGTACAAACGTCTCCCTTTGCAGTAGTCCCTCAAGGTCTGACGAGCTTCGACATTCGGCGCCGATGGGACTTCTTTGACTACAACTTTACACGTTTTCTCGGTGACTCCTCAGCAGACCATGAGGCAGCCTGCTTCAGGGTTCATGTTCTGTTCCTTGTAGCTAGGGGAATAGAGACCTTAGACTCAGCGGTTGGCTTCTCTTTTCCCCTTTGCGGCAGGGACCAGACTGAGTAGAGTCTCGACTCAATGTTGGAGTGGGTGCATACACAGGTCCTAGAGTTCTCTCACCACATGGGAGACCTAGGAGTTACAGACTTGCTTTCTACTCTCTGGCCATTGGCCAAGTTTGCGGTGACTCCTCTAGATGCAGCGGGATGTAGACACATTGTGGTTCACCTCTTTGCTGATACTCAGTGCTCGCCATGCTATGTATACATTCATGAGGACTCCTAGACAGAGGAGGTTGCTTTACGTACGGCTCACTCTACTTGGGCTTGGGCCAGGCACTCGTTGCAGTCACACCTATCTAGAGGACGCTCGGATACGGATTACTCCCCATCCAAGCCAGCCTCGAAGATAGCACGTCTAGCTGCTGCGGCAGCGTCTGTTTTCTCTCGCTCCCCATGAGAATCGTCTCATGGAACGTGCACGGACTTGGGGAGGGGGGGCAATTTCAGCATCAACGGGGCCGACTGCACCAAGAGCTTCAGCGCTGCCTTGTGGGAGGAGAGATTGATCTCCTTATGCTACAAGAGCATCATCTGTGTGAGAGCCGCATGAGACGATATGATACTTTTTGGCAAGCTGCTTTTGGACCTGGAGGCATCTAGGGTGGGGTATGTATGACTATTGCGGATTCTTTGCAGCAAGCCATTGTGGGCAGAGGGATTATTGTGCTAGGCAGGGCTCAGTGGATCACTATGCAGGTTCAGGGTTGCCTTGTGGACTTCCTGAACATATATGCGCCCAATGTGGCAAGTGCACGAGCAGAGTTTTGGTCACAAATTGTTATGTCTCTGCCGCAGGCAAAACATTGGTGCATAGGGGGTGACGTCAATATGTTGGAGGACCCTTCTGACAGGATTGGTGGTAGCCATGCTATTGTGCATGGAGTTGAGCTGGCAACTTGGGAGAGGTTTTGTATGACTCTGAGGGTCTCGGATGTGTGGCAGCACTCTAGTTTTGTGAGGCCCCCAGACAGCCTGGCCTTCTCTCGTTCGGACCGCAGAGTGGGAGGAGTGAATCTATCGCGAATAGATCGCTTCTACACTAGTGACCATCTCAGTGACTTGGGTGGGACAGTTGGCATTCTGGCAGGGATTTCCTTCTCTGACCATGCACCAGTGATCCTCACAGTGGCAGACAAACAGAGGAGGGGGAGCACGATGCTTCACATCCCTGAGAGGGTCTTACTGGACTCTGCACTCAGAGAGCAAGTAGAGGCTCTCTAGAAAGAAAGCTTGGACATGCAGGATTCTCCTGCTGACAGAGTGGCCTCAGGACTAGCTCAGATTAGTCGTTTCTTTCTCCAGGAGTCTTTGGCTCGCCTGGCTGCAACGAGAGCGGAGCAGCAGCGTCTCAGACGGGGCGTTTCTTCCTTGCAAAGGATGCAAGAGCAACATCCAAACAGTCCTTGGTTGGAGGTGCAGCTACAGCAGGCTCGCCAGGAGCTTGTTGCATCAAATCGTCGCCAGAAAGACCAGCACATGCCTGGCATTTTTCACATGCCCAACGTTTTTGGAAATGCAAGATCAGCTAGCGTTTTTGGTCAACCTCAGTCTCTAGCGTTTTGGATTTCAGCAATAGAAGACTTGCAGATTTAGCCCACAAGAAGTAGCAGATTCAGCCCCGTAAAGATTATCAGTTTTCAGCCATGAAGAACCTCAGTTTTCAGCCCTAAACCTGCAGATTTTCAGCGTCAAAGAACCACAGAAACAGCCCCCCAAATCAACGTTTTTGGACTAGTCGCAGATTTCAGCCCATAGCGTTTTTGGACAGCAGTAGAAAGATTGCAGATTTCAGCCCTTACGTCGACTTCGTCATCACCGTCGTCATCGTCGACATAGCCTAGACTTGCATCAATCCCATGCATACCATTTGTACCAGATTGTGCAATCATTAGTAGACCACTCTCGCCGACGAGAGTGGGGCCTTCGGAGGAGGGTTTTACAACGTCTCTGGTGTCGTATCTCTCTTCTCTCTATCTCTCAGTCTCATTCACTTGCACGCACAGTGTCCATTCACTTTGTTTGTGATCATAGCACTTTCCATTAAGAACGGAAGGCTCTCCCTTCCATAAGAACTAAAAGGAACCTTGAGCACAGTTCGGAGCACTCATCTTGAGCAAAGCGCAAACAATCACTTCCGCTGCACCTTACAATACTTGAGAGAGAGAGAGACATAGAGAGAGAGAGAGAGAGAGAGAGAGAGAGAGAGAGAGAGAGAGAGAGAGAGAGAGAGATTCCACACAATAGACACGGAGTGGTGAAATTCCACTCCCATATGCAATAGCCCCATAAGCCTGCCACCCCTTTCGGTATTTCTTTCATGTTGATCTTCACAGAGGTACCAAGCTGATCTGCAAGAGGGGCCCTCTAGGCTCACTTATAAAGACCCTTGGAAGCATTAGATACAAAAAGTCAGCGTTGCACTCAAAAGCAACTACTAAAAACTGCTGGCCCAAAAGCTCTGCAATCATGGCATAAAAACTGAGATGTTATCAGCCTTAGATCCGCCGCATTTTTATGCGTGACACTAAGCAGGTCCATAATGAGGCTGCTACATCATCAGTGGTGATCCTGTCTCTCTCCTCTTCAATTGAGGCTGCCACATCATCACTTTTGTGGCGTGTGCACCTTCCAGTGCAACTTGAGCAACAAAAGGTTGGAGTCATGGTGTGCTAGCCATGAGGGTAGAGTCCCTTCACGTTAAAGGTTGAAGCCAACTTGACATACAGAAGAACCATTGCATGGTTGCGACCCTTAGCATCTTGAATACCTCATCACACGAAGGCACCTGAAGGACCCAATGTCTCTTGTTCCTCCCTCTTTCTCTTTGCCTTGCTGTCTTCCCCCTCCTCCCCAAACTAAATGGATGCTATGATGAAAATTACCCCAAAGATGATGTACTACCAGAGCATGACAGAAAACTAAGATCAATGGATCGCAAACACAAACACAACTCGCTTGCTAGCTGTTGACAGACGACAGGCTATACGTTGAGCTGCCAAGGAAGTGCGTTCGGCCACCAGCATCGACAAAGAGGCAACATAAGCAAGACACTAGACACGAAGAAGCACGACCACTTCGAACCATCCGCATCTATATTAGAGAGGATACAGCTTGGTGAGTACATGGGTAAGATGGAAGCTACTATACGATTGTGAGATGTAAGCTACTATGGTCTATTCATCATTGGATCAATCTCATAATCACTTCTTTGTGAGACCTTGATGCAAAAATCATACAGGATTCCTTGCATCTATGCATCTCTCGTATGATGGACAAACAAGAAACTACCTGAATATGAAGCATCTCATGGAGTTGTCGGTATTGTTTGGTTAAACGCTTCCTTTTACCTATAAATAAGATGAGTTTGAAGATACTCTCTAAGTCCACCTTCTCATAAAGATCAGAAAATCATGATTGTGCAATCAAGCAAAATAAGACCCATTATGTCATACTCTAAAAAAGGGACTCAACTTGATGTCATCTGAGGAAGAAACGAAGATAACAATTTGATTCGATATGAAGTGCAAGGACAATGCCCTACGATGTTGGCCAAGACCACAGTACAACCGTAGAAAACTCCAAGTTGGTCAACAAGAAGTCCACTTCCCTCAATTTATCCATAAACAAGAATGAGGTGAAAATTTCTCTCAAGCATTTGACAGTGAGGATGAGTCCTCTGCATCTTCATACAAGGCTAAAGGTAAGGCCTCTAGTTCAAACAAGCCTTGGCTTCCTGCGGATCAAAAGGCAGCCCAATGCATCTGAGGGTAAGGCATACCTTCATAAGGTTTGAACTAGCAAACTATAAGAAGGGCTAATATACTTGCAAATAGCATACAATCAAGAGATAGATTAAGTTTTCTTGTTAGGAATAAGAAAGATTTAGCACCTTTTCAAATGCACGTGGAACCAAATCCTTCAATGGAGAGAAGACTTTGGGTATAGGAGGCAGTTGCACTTCCTCAAAACTAACTGCGTCTTGTGAATTAAACCTGTTTACTGGAATGCCACCATTGCTGAAAATCTTCCGATGATTATTGAGTGCATAGGCAAAGTTGTTCATGCTAACAGACAACTTGCAAAATCCCCATCAATTTAATTCACAGAATTGAGATAAGGAATAAAGGCATGCAAACTGCACTAATTAGTAAATACACATCAGTAACATTGATAAATGTGAGTTTATGCATCATTAGACAAAGAAGGATAATGTACATGACCAGCAACCTCCGAGTCATGCAGACATTGAGGATGATGCCATTTTCGCGCAAGTATCTTACATCCAAATTATTCATGCATTTCAATACGAGGTAAGCACTGATCGTTGATGTATGCTAAGCACCTGGTCTAACGTTTTTTAAGCACATAGTCTAACCTGAAGTTAGGGTCCACGTTCCAGGCTGCATTTTGTGAGGGAATGGACAAAGATGATGCAGCTACGTGAGTGCATTTTCCCCACCCGAGGCGGCCGAAGTCCCCAAGAAAGGTTTTGCTTGAAGCAGCAGCAAGACTCTGCGAGAGACCAAGCTTCGAAGGACTCGAATTCAGCAAACAAATTCTCTGTGAAGGGGAGTAAGCATCAAGCAGACATCGTGGCCAAAACCTGCTACATGTCGCATTTCCGTCTGCGAGGGGTCTCATCGCATTCCACGACGTCACTTACCAGCTTGTGGCGTACTGTAAAACCCCATGCAAGAATTTTGGCTATGGATTGATTGCAACAAAATGGAGATGGTGCAGCTTGCACACATAGGCTGGTTACACACCAAAACGTGGGTGCCCATTCAACGTTTGGGTAAGCTTCACACACAAGCGCACATATCAAAATCAAAAATAGCGATAATGTAGCGAGAAAAGCTTGTAGCCTATATGCTACGCACGGACGTTAACGTGGAAATGCTTATCCATTTGCCTAGCCATGCATGGTGGCCTTTTTCAACTGTCAATCTTATGTCCGCTCTTTTTTTTCACAACAGTTTAATCTTTGCCATGTGGCAACGAGCTCGAATAATGTACTTGCCCCTGTTTGACGAGTTGTGTGTAAACACCCTAATTTTCTACGTAAATAAATAAAATTGCACATGTAGTTAGGACTTCTTGACCTTGACCTTGATCCACTGTTCTTTCCATATCTGTGTTGAGGCGTAAGTTTTATAACAAGTAAATCTTTACACCACACCACATGCATATATCATATATATATATATATATATATATATGAAAAACTATGTATATGGTACTCATTTTAGTGTTAGTGCCATCTTTGATATGTTGTTTGTCTCACTTGCATAGCCCCCATGATGATGCAACTCGCTTAGGGATAGCTTTAGACTAGCTGCAATCGCCAAGCCTACCAAGTACACCTCCCAACTGTATATATATATATATATATATATATATATGAAAAACTATGTATATGGTACTCATTTTAGTGGTAGTACCATCTTTGATATGTTGTTTGTCTCACTTGCATAGCCCCCATGATGATGCAACTCGCTTAGGGATAGCTTTAGACTAGCTGCAATCGCCAAGCCTACCAAGTACATCTCCCAACTGTGATCAAATTTTAGGATTAATTTCATGTCTTTCAAGTCCTTCCCTGATGTTAGCTCAACAAAAGGTTCAATCTTGCACTTACACTTCCACATTCTAAGCTTGAAATCCCCCATATGTCGTTGCCTTGCAGTATTGACCTCTTCACTCTAGCATGGCCCTCTATAAATTGATCAACCTATGTTTTTGGAGGTCGTCGTCCACTAAAACTCTCAAAGTATTTTCAACTATCTAAAACTGAAAAATTTCAGTTGAGTTTTGAGCTAGCCTTTAAAAAGACCTGGCAAAATGCACAAGTTATAGTGTAAATACCGGCCAAAACTTCATTTTTTCGCCTAAAAACTAGTAAAATTTTGAGCAAGCCCTTATTTTCTTAGGGCAAGCTTGGTAGAATACTGGGATTTATTTTTTTGTTTTTCTAATTTTCAACTTGGAAATTTACACTACAAACCGGGGGTATGGGAGCATTATGAGGGAGAACTCCCTCTCTTTTGTTAGGGTCATAGCCAAGTGTGGCTAGTCGGATAACCAAATAACCTATCCAATAATCCTTATTCATACTCTTCCAATAGAATAAGGAGTAACATATTGCTACACACTCCACTCAATCTCTCTATCTCCTCTCCTCCTTTGTGGAGGCACTAGAGCCTTGCACACACTCGGCAACCGTTGGTCTCACACTCCCTCTCGTGTGTGTAATCTTTCCTATAGACACTTTAGACTTGCACACACATAGAGGGAAGTTACACTAGCGAACAAGAGAGTGGATGGAGCGAGAAAGACATACAAGAGAGCTTGAAGGTACTCACAAGAAAGCTCAAAGTTTCAGACCTAGGTTTTCAACATCGAGCAGCAAATAGAGATAGGAGCAAGACCACATCCAAAGGATAAGCCTCTACATGTAGGAGCATCGAGTGGGCCCCATATTTGGCCTCCACAAGCACACACAGACACAGGCATACATGCATATTTGTGCTTTTCTTTGGATTGTCAAAGATTTCTACAACCATATGCTTTTGACTTGATGTATGCCTACATGTGGATGAGAGACCGAGTCTCTGAGTTTGTGCATAGCCATAGATTGGCTTATTGGATTGCTTCTATAGGTTCTTGGATATACGTTCATAGCTACAAGGAAAGGTTACGGTCCTATACTTGGCAATTTCAAAGTTTTATAGCATATTTATTCATTGTGGGATGCCTATGAGCTTTTGATCGCTCTATCGTTTATACATTTATATGATTTTGTACTTCTGACTACAATTGAGCTCCCTAGTTGAGCTCTTTTGAGGGATTGTTGATTGCATCTTCACTGGTGCTTGTTTATGCACAAATTCTTTTTCTCACAACATTGATTACTTTGTTACAAGTACATTGAGTTGCTTCGGACACTGCCATTGTACGTCGATTGTGGAGCCATATTGGCATTCATGGTAGTCCTGATCATTTTTTAAATGCAATCAATAGATGGTCATTACTGAGAAAGACCATAGTCCTAAGTCTTTGCTCAGCCTTTGGAGAGTCATGGTGAGGTTTTATTGAGTTGGAGGATTCTTAAATGTTGAGATACTTTTGGTGATACAGGTAGTTGGAGTACCCCTTATATGAGGCCTCGCCATAGAATATACATAGAGAGGACTAGGTGCTTTCGA
This sequence comes from Adiantum capillus-veneris, assembly GCF_014529385.1. Taxonomy (NCBI): domain Eukaryota; kingdom Viridiplantae; phylum Streptophyta; class Polypodiopsida; order Polypodiales; family Pteridaceae; genus Adiantum; species Adiantum capillus-veneris. The sequence goes on along the minus strand of NC_140945.1, from coordinate 108,469,277 downwards.
TATTGTGTTCTTTTGGGTCATTTGTGATGATTCTTTGATGCGCCTATAGTTAGTTGACACTCTTTATGCATTTGTTTATGCTTTGGATAGCATTTTTACTCATTTTAGATTGAGATTTTTCTCATTTTATTGTGAAATCTCTGCCAAAATTTTCCTAGATCCTTGTCATGGTTTTGACTCTTGGTAGTTATATCTTCTAGCTTTGAAAAGGACATTTACAACATCTAGAAGTTTCATGGCACAAACTTTAGCATCTGGAGGGAGCATATTCAAGATGTTTTGAGCCAGATTGGTCAATTTGAGCCATTGTGTGAGCGTCAAGAGGGTGAGGGTTACACAGATGCCCAATGGAAATCACTTGATGCTAAATATAAATGTTGCAAACTTAAAGATTGAAATGATTGCAAAGACTGGAAATGGAATATAGACTACACTAGAAACTAAAATTGAACACTGAAACTGGAGACTGGAACTGGAATATATTCAGATTAGTATAGGCAAAGTACAATTGTGTGAGCCAAGCTTGCTTTGGCATAATGATTAGGGTTACAAATTACAAGAGCATGAAGAGGTCCAAGGCACTAAACAGGGATAGTGAAGAGTCTGCCCAAAATGACTAGTCGACAAGATATCCCGCAAAATGAATAGTGAACCCTATATATAGCCACTAGAAGGGGCCTCTAACCGATTGTCCACTATGCCAATAATTGCAATAACTGACCTTGGGAATTTTTACCCTAGCCACGCCCATCTATTCCCTTAACTGCACTTGTTCCCATGATCTACATTCCTATTCTGGTATATTCCAAAATTTCAATAGTTATTGATGATCAAGCAAGCAGTGTCAATCCATCGGTTTATCTGGAGCCTTCTTCCTCGGAGGCCAGTAAAGGACCGTTGATAGTGAAGTGGAAACACATGGAGCACTGAAATCGACCCTTTCTTTCTAAATTAAGCTATAAGTGGCTTCCTTCTATTGCTACTCTTTGCGCTCAGTCGTCATTTCTATCTCATAAGGTGTTAAGGCCTCACAAATCTTTGTATCAGTCTCATACAAGGTTTTTCCCTTTGGTTAATCGGGCCCTTGAAAATTTATGGCAAAACAATGTTGTATGGATCATTCCTGTTGTCTGGCAGTGGCTGATTTTCTTTGATACGTGCTTCAAACAATACTTCAATCGTTTCTCTGAATTGTGGTTCAGAAGCTGCCTTGTTCGCCAAATCTTTTTTCAAAATTTTGGAGGCTTCGACATTTAGCTAAATAAACTCATCATTGATTCTAATCAGCACACAGATCTAGCTTCACCATTGCCCCATTTTGAGGTGAAAGTTCCTCAGATCTGCTTTCAATTCTTCTATTACCAACTTCTCTTCAACTTTATTCAGAGCCTCTTGCCATGAAACCCACTCAGCTTTTCTCCTTTCATACCATTCCCTCAACCAATTGACAATCCAAATATATCTTTGTTTGCTAGCAGGCTCAATATACCTCGCGTACAGCGCAAGAAAGAAGCGTTGTAATTCTTCCTCCTTTGCAAGGATGGCATAGACTAAAACTGGCATGAAGTTCATCACCATCTAATTTTCTTGTTGCATCATTTTCCTAATAATTCTGTCCATATGGTAGAGGCTCTTGAGATGCCTCTCTTGTTCCCTCAATGTCATCTTGGTCCTTGGCCCTTTACTACTGGTGGCATTATTTTCCCGTAGTGTCTTGATCCTTTGGTCCATGACTCCTCTCGCACTCTGCATCTGAATCAACGTTTCCTTGATCTAGATTATAATATCCTTCATGCACTAGTAGGTTGGCTTGGTTCCTAAAAGCATCTCAAGCTGCAATCCAAGAGCCTTCAAGTCGTTGATAGAGGTATCCTTGATGTGGGGATTAATCAACCGTAGGTGATGCCATAGACAAAGGTGGAGCACGGCACAGAGCAAGTTTCACAAGTCTTTGCAGTTAAAGTGAAGGGTTTTGCACTCATCTCATTGTTATACGTACACATGCCATGAATGCTCCACTCCTTTCCTACCTTGGTTTTATGTGCACTATTTTTTGTGTTTACTTCATACAATGGTCGATCTTTATCCTTATTATTGAGGAGATTCTCTAAATGATTGTTGCATCTATATCCAATTGGTGAACGTTATACTGTGTTAATCTTATTGATTTGTCAATTTTCTGAACTTGAACTGGGACTTGCTATAAGTAGTATGTTGGCTCTAGAGATTCTTTGAGCTGCAGTATTTCCTTTCTTTGACTTTCTAATTTGACAATTTCTATTACTAGTCCTTGCTCTAGCTTAATGAGATCACCTTTTTTTATGGAACTCTGAATTTCCATGATTCGGCTAAGAGCATTGAAGATTATGTTCAAGTCTGGATGGTGGCAACACAACCATCAATTATGGTGCCAAAATATGTTCTGTTCATTTGGTATCTGAGTACAAAAACATAATAGGAAATTGTCAGTGTCTTTGAAGAGTCTATCACTTAACTCCTGAAAAGCCTAAGAGCTTGCACTCGACTTGATTGGTCTCTCTATTACGGTAGCGATAACAGTAGTAGTCGATCAGATGTGTCGATTTGTTCTAGGCTCTTTTGGAGCTCTATGGAAGCGTGACAGTAGTAGTCAATTCAGATGTGCAGATTTATTTTGGGCTCTTTTGGAGCTCTATGATTGTTTCGGGCATCATGCTAGGGATGTGGAAGCTAAGTGCATGCTACCTCCCTAGCTGCTAATTCTTGTTTCTTATCAAGTGGGGTTGTTGCTGGTTTCTTTGTTCTAGTACTAAACTTGATTTCTACTTTTTTGGTTGTTGGTTCAAATGTCCCTTGCTCGTTTCTTTGTTTTAGCACTAAACTTGACTTTTACTTTTTGGTTGTTGCTTAGATGTCCCTATTATGTCTTTTTCTAGAACCCCATTTGTACCTTGTCCAACCAGTAGTATTGTCTGATTTGTTTGAGTGTCCATATCCATCGTCTGTTCCTTTTGGGCTTTAGCCCCACTCAACTTTAGTAGCAAATTTTTCACAGTTACGTGCTCTAGGATTCTAGTGGTCGAGTACAGATGCTTCCACACTTACCAGGCCTTGAATGAATTCTAGGTCTTGACCTTTACTCTCTAGGTCACCACATCGCTAAATAGAATTGAACTGAGAGTGATAGTTGGTTATTGTCCTTGCAGAATTATACTAAAAAGTTATTCTGATAGATAGGTTGGATTGTTTTTGAGACTGGTGACCTCAACAACAAATCTATATGTTGCTCTATGTTCCAGTCCAGATACTAGAATGCCTTGCCCACCTGCATTTCATATAGAAAATTGATAATTGTATCAACAGTGCATGGTTGTGCTTTTTGGTTAAATGGAAATCTGAAGATATGCGACATAGTAGTAGCAGTAATCTAGAGATTCCAACCATTAATTACAATTGTTCTTACTTGGCATTAAAGGTCTCCACCACTTGCTCGGTGATGTTGGAATCAATGGGTAAATTGGAAGCTTCCAAAATAACCATCATTCCCCACTTCTACAGCAATTACATTTCCCTATCTTGAATGGTATACTTGCCAATAGGTTGATAAGATATTGTCAGTTGAGGTGGCTTTGGTACTAACCCCTACTTTGATTTCTGCTATGGCTTGGTTTTGCTCGTCGAGGATCACCTGCATAGCTTTTGCGAATACTGCACCTTGCTTCCCTATCTTTGAACTGTGTGAAAGTGGTTGGGTAGACAACGAGAACTCACTTGATGAGGTGGGTGAAGGAAACCAAGTGTGCAGAGGCATCTCTACACGTATAGCAGCTAGAGGAGAAGATGTTGGAATAGGAGAATCTACAAGAGAAGGTTGTGTGAGCATAGGAGGTGAAGGAATGCTCACAAGGTTGCACACCCTCCTCATACTTATTCTAATTTGAGCCATGAATACTACACTCTTTGCTTGCCTCGCGACTATAGCAGCCAATATTGATGTGGCATTCATGCATTGGTCTTGCTACCAAAAAAGATACGCATTTTAATGCGTCGTTAGTGACCGTTATGGACTTATGATCTCTTTTGATTATCTGGTAACTTTGACTGGAGTTTTGCAACCCTCATATCATTCTTTAAATGAATTTCATCAACTATTTTGACCCTTTTTGGTATGATAAAAAAATAGATCCAATGGAGGGCTCTCAAAATCACATGTGACAATGCCTTAGGAACGAGGTGCTAGAGGTTTTGCTGGTCTGGAATATTACAGCTTAATATTTGCCCCATTATAGTCCCTCATTAGCATCAATCTAGAAAAAACCTTTAGTCTCACTATGCCACTAGAGAAAACCAAATCTATTTCATACGGTCCTAACAATGCGATCTTTATATTGGGTTTTTTTGGGCCTAACTTTGACTAATGTAGCAAAACCAAATCCCCCTTTTCGAACTCCCTTACTTTCAACTTGCTATCATGCCAGTATTTTCTTTGTTGTTGTACTACTTCTTGTTCTAGAATTTCTCTTTGTTTGATTTCATCCAGCTTAAGTAGCTCATTCAATCTCTTCTTCAATGTTGAGTTGTAATCCATATCATGCTCTATAGCCAACTTAAGACTGGGGACCACAAATTCCAATGGTACCACTGCTTCAATTCCATACACCATTTTGAATGGTGTCATACCAGTTGTAATCTTATAGGCTGTTTTGTATGCCCAGAGTGTTGTCTAAATCTTGTCATCCCAGGTGTGAGGCTCCTTATGAACTATGTTATTAGAATTGTCTTAACAGTCTTGTTGCTACTTTCAGGTTGTCCATTGCATATGGGAAGTACGATGTAGACTTCTGATGCTTGATTGAGAAGATTTCAATGAAAATCAGAATAGTTTCAATAATGAAATGGGTGCCCTAATATGAAACTATCTCAATTCTATAGTCATATCAACATATGATGTGTTCAAATAGAAATCAAGCTCTTGACTTGGCTATGTTGTCAGGTAATGCTTTACCTTCCACCCATTTACTAACATAACATGTAGCCATGATTATATACTTATTCTTTTTGGGCCTGATCTTCTTGAATGGTCCCATGAAATTCAGACCCCATTTCATGAATATTCCTAATGGATGTATCGTGGTTAGAGGTGTCATGTCTCTTGCAGTGTATTTCCCCATTCTCTGGAAAATATCACATGTTTTGCAAAAGGACCAGACATCTGACATCATGCGCTACCACCATAACCATGCTTGCAAGATCTTCTTATAAGTGATTTTAGTGGAAAAGTGTCCCCCTGAGTTGCCATTATCAGCCTCAGTAATGACTTGCATCCTTTCTTGCATTGGTATAGATCTCCTCAGACCCCATCAATACCCACCCAATCTATGCAAAGATCCATCTATAATAGTGAATTTCAAACTTTTGATTATAAGGGCCTTCTTACTGGACTTAGACTAGCCTTCTAGAAAACCTCCATATTGCAAAAAATGATATACATCTTGCCATTTTGGGTATGGCCCATCCATTGCCATTGTCTGAAATAGTTCAACATTCACCGGTTCATCCCTTAATGACGTTGCTAAAATACCTTCAATGCTTCTGGATAGGAAATCAGCACCACAATAAGTCTTGCCTAGTTTGTGGAAAATTCTGATTTCAAATTTCAATAGGAACATCATCCATCTGTCTTCCTCACTTGATGGTCCAAATGAAAGAAACAATTTTTAACCAAATAATGCCTAAATTTTGTTTCACTAAAAACCATTCCAAGTGCCTCACTTTTGTTGTTGAATATGCTTGCCCTACCATGCCGAATCTTTGACCAGTAAAATATACTAGATAATCTATTTTCCCATTAGGTTTTCCTATTGCCATACCAGAAGCATCTACAAGAACATGGAAAATAATGTCCCAATCGGGTGTCAAAGGATCGGCTTCATACTAATGGCCTCCTTGAGAGACTCAAAATGCCTCACATTTTGGGATCCATCCAAATTTAACTCCCTTCTGGGTCAATTCATGCAATGGAATGGCCTTTGTTGCTAACATATGAATAAACCTTCTATAAAAGTTGGTGTACCCCAAGAATGAGCTTAATGCAAACATATTCATTGGTGATCTGGCTTGCTGGACACTTTGGATGTTGTCTTCAACCATTTTTATACTGTTTTTGGACAATACATTCCAATAGTTGTCCCTTTCAAACCATGAATACCGGTTTGAAGGGATTCAGACAAATTCTTCTCTCTTTGTATCTCTCAAATACCATCTCCAAAAATAAGAGGGTCTTTAGTTGAGAACACTATAAGATCACCCACAAACATTGCCAGAAATTTGTGCAAAAACTCATTGAACATCTCCATCATACATCTTTAAATGGTTGTTGGAGCATTACATAAACGGAATGGCATTACTAGAAACATGAAAGCTCCCCGTTCAAAGATGAATGTCATTTTTTCCCGATCTTCTAGTGCTATCTTCAGTTGGCTATACCCACTACATCCATCCATGAAGCTGTACATTTCATGGCAGTTATCTCATCTAGCATCATATATGTGATTGGCACAGGAAATGGATTGTCAGGACACGGGTCCTGTACCCTAAGAACTAGGCTAGGCAAGGACTACGGCCAAGGGCCGAGCTAGGCAGTGTGGACAGGGGATCCATCTAGGGAAAGGGGCTAGGAGCCCACCTATAAAGGGAGGTTGGGAGGAGGATCCAGAAGAGCCTAGTTGCCTAGTTTCTTACACTTGTATCAGAGCTCGGTGGAGGGGGGAGCTATGGAGGAAGGGGGAAGATGGCCTTTCATGGTGGAGTGCATCTCTCTCTTCACTCTCTCTCTCTCTCTCTCTCTCTCTCTCTCTCTCTCTCTCTCTCTCTCACCGATTATGGAGGGCGTGGTCCTCAAGATTGGGGCTTTTTGCATGTTGCATGCAAGAAGCAAGGCGATTTTGTATGGGCTGCTGTCCCAAGCCAGGGAGGAAGGAGAATCCGAGGTCTGCTGGTTGGTGTGCTACCGTTCTTAGCAGGGGTTGAAGGCGGGCATAGCCCCTAACGAGGGGAAGACACATAGGCGGCCGGGGTGGAAGGCAAGCCGCAAAGGGCCGCGGGCACAGCTGCTAACGAGGGGAAGACACACAAGAGCATATAAGCCAAATCGAGCGAGGATGAGCTCGTTGGGAGCGCGCGGAGCGTAGCAGCCCAGCTCGTTTTTGCACCGCCGGCTTTCGAGCTCTCTACAGAGCACTTGGGGCGAGACAACTTCCTGCATACGACGCCATCACCATTTTACTGATTTTTTTTCTTTCATCGTTCAAAAGGGCACCCTTAATTAGGAAAATCTCAAGTAAGGGCCGTTACCCGCGACAAGCCTTTGCAGGCTGGTTAATAACCATGGGAGGTTTACAGAGGCCGTACACGGCTCGATGGGTAGCATGGAAGATTTGGCAAGGTGCCGTTACAGTTTGAGTCTGCAAATTTTCCAGTTTCGTTGCAAGCTTCACGATGACCAAGGAACACAACCATGCATACGAGCATGATCGATAGAGTTTTCATGCATCGGTTGAAGCCGGGATTCAACATGCAATCACATTACGCATGCAAGGCTACCAACAAACTCAAGGACATCCAAAAACCTGCCAATGCTAAAGCCATATCTTTTGATATAGAGCACTTTCGGTACGAAGGTATTGGCAAGGCACTGATATGATCGTCAGTATTTGAGCAAGGCTTTGACTCAAGCTTCGAGGTTCAGGGATGCTTGCAAACGCGGGCAGTGTGGCTGATACGACAAATTGCTCGAAGGCATTTCGCAGGTAAACAATAAGAGGTAAATAAAAGATTTTAATATGGCTTTGTTTTCCTCAAGAACATGTTGCATCAAGACACGAGCAAGGCTTGTACGAACCGTGTGGTAATCAAATTGCTTGCACGCATGGCTTGTCCGGTGCATAAAAACCTCGCACGGTTGGATCATGCCGAGGGTTGTGTTTAGCAAACTTTGGTTGCCCAAAAACCAATGACTAGTTTGACGACCAAAATCAAGCAAGGCTTGAGTAAGACATGATCTCGTTTCACAGCAAGGCTTTTGTCCATGCCTGGTAAAGGTTAGGGCATGGTAGTGCTAGAGAATCTCATGGAGATCGGCATGGCCTGTGGCTAATCTTGATGAAGGAGGCAACAGGTGCTCGATAGGACCAACTATTAACAACCATTTCAAGAAGCTGTCAAGCAAATTGTTAGGGCCTGATTTCTAGACATCATTGGATCAAGGCTTTGTCTCCGTAAACAAGCCAAGCAGGTACGAGGTCGACTTTCTTTTACTAGGACATTTGTCGATGAGCAAGAGTATCTGTAGCTCTGAGGCATGGTAGCATCCACAGTGGGTCTATTGAAAAGTATCATGCAAAGACAAAGACTTCCATGTTCGGCCTATGCTATGAGCATACACAATTGGCTCGAAAATTGACAATATGTTTGTAGGTTATTTCCTATTGCAGGTTATTTCATTATGTACCAGACGTGGGTAAGGGATATACGAGGGCATCTGTGAAGATATTGGCTATGAGCCGTTTTGGAATGAGTTTTTCCTTCCAAATTTCATGACAACTGGTTGCAACAACAACGACCAGGTTAGCCAAGTTTAAGTTTTTCTTGTTTTCCCTGTTTACACTTTACTTGGCAACTACTGTCATTGTGCAAAGCAAAGTGCTTTGGAAATTTTATCTGAAGCAAGGCTTCTCCCTTGTGCCAAGGTACTGTCCAATAACTTGGCATCACGGGCAGTGGCACACAAGTTTGGGGAACTAGCAAAATGGGAATATCAGCTCACATAATCCCTACCAGTCTAAAATGTGCAAGGCACTTATGGTTTTGGTTCTCACGGTTGAGGCCATTACTCTCCGCAAGGGCTTACAATTTTGCATGCAAGGCATGCTAATGAGGAGGATTCACTTCTACCGCCTCATGAACGCTTCCGCTATAACACCAGATACTTTGTCAAGGACAAGATAAGTTTTGGATTGTTTACCATGATTTTTGGGTCGTCACAACCACATACACGGTAAGTGGGTCAGTTTGTGATTTGTTTGTGTTTTCATGTTCCCTCTCTCGATGAGAGAGTCATAGCAGAAAATCGTTGCATGCTTATACAATAAGCTGCACGTTAGGCATAAGATGCACAAGAGCATGGCAATCAACTATACAGGTCATAGTCGTTTAAGCTAAGTTCCTCAGCCCAGCATGCTCTTCTTCTCTCATTTCTATCTTCTATAGAAGAATAATGAAAACTTTTATGAATATTTTGCTATATGTTTTGTTTGGGAGTTAACATGAGCCAATACGCTCTAAACTCACCTAGAAATTGGCCAAGATGCCATTCACATTAGCTTTCATCAGTTTATCGATTGAACACTAATTGCTGTAAGAGCTAGGAGCCACATACAGGCTGGCTAAGAGCCATTGTCAGATTTTGGGTAGGACCCAACTATTGGCATTCCTTGGGTGATTGTTCTTAGGATCGAACAGATTTGCCCAGTGGAGTACACATCGAACATATTGACGTTAATGGACAAGCAAGAGTCTTGTTATTTCGGAGGATTCGGGTGTCATTTTTGCACTACATGTTTCTAGTGCAATTGAGTTTTTGATACTCTTACACTTACATCAGCTGATCTATACCATGGAGTCTAGAGGCAGCAAACGGTTGAGACAGCATGGCTCTTGACACGAGCTAGGCATTTGTCTATGGACATACTGTTCTTGGGTAAGACCCGGCGGGTGATGCTACATCACCCCATAGGCATTAAGGATCACAGTTTGATTTGCATTGAGGATCACCGTTGATCTCTCCCAGTTCTACTTTCAAGGAAAGAATTCTGCAATCTACCACACGATAGCGGAAAAATTCAACTTTTCAAGTTGATTTCAATCATTACGTACACGGTTAACTATGTTGGTTACTGTTACTTGCTAGTTGAGCAGTTTCTACAAAGGGTCTTACCAAAGGGTTTGACTATGTAGATTTTAACCAAAGGGGTTGGATTGCGAGGACAACACCCATGGTTCCCACTGCAATGCTATTTGTTTTTTCAGGTAGGAGACGTGCTCCTCTCCGTTTGAATACGGGTAAGTGAACATTACGTTCAAATCTCCAGGTATGCATCTATTGATTTGGTGTTATTCCATTTTTAGTATGCTTTGCTTGGTTTTTCAAGACGTATAAGTACGCTTGAATGTTACAGAGCCATGCCAAGGGCATGTCGGCACAACGTATTTTGGGCCAAGTGTCCAATCTATCTTGCAGTCTTATGCTGTTACGAACCTACTTGTAGGGTTCAATTTGGCACATGTTGTCACATGGGAACAACATAGTCTAGGAACTCAAGGAGTTCTGTTTAGCCAGTGTGGAGCAATGAATGAGGGTCCCTCTCACTCCCGTCGTAGAGTGTTTACAGTTACCTCCACCCACAAGTACATTTTGTACTTGAAGGATGTTCTTTTTTACACATCCTTACATGAGACATATTCCACATGTAGAGAATATGAGTCTCTGGACTGACACTGGCACCATTATTTCAATTATGTGTCACAACAAAGTCACTAGGTGCTGGTCACATCTGTTTTCTAGACCATTTTAGCACGACGTATTAGGCGCAATTTCGTGGCCAGAAATTGTCAGATACTTAGAATGACTTGTTAAGGTACAGGTACTGCTAAATAACATTACAGATGGTTGTTTATACATATAGCAAGGCTATAAGTTGTTAATGAAAAAGTTTCATTGTCTGTACCTAGAAGTGATCAATGTTTCACCTTCTATTGTGATTCAGACGTTTCAGCAAGGCTTACAAAAGATTGCAACTAAAAGTATTTAGTTTCTTTTCAGAACTATTTACATTCCTTTTAATGCGTGCTAGACGCATCACAATTGCCATACGTATTGGCAAAGATCATTATGGATATACAGGTTCGGGTTAGTTTTTGCTAAATGCATGCACACTAGGTGTTATGGGCCCTAGTGTTTAGCAACGGCTGATTTGGAACGGCATGCATATTCCTCAGATTGCTGCTTATGAAGCATTTTGCACTCTATGTGCACTATCTCTATGAGATAACTTTTTGGTATACTAATCACCAATAGAGGTCATGGCTCGGTTTTGGGCGTTTGTAGATTTTCTCAAGGTAACCACGATGGTTGTACACTACTGTGATTCTCCGTTTACCAATCATCTAGGACGACTGTTTGTAAACCGTGAGGAAAACACACCTCAGTACTGTCAGTTATCCAAGGGGATAGTCAGATTACAAAGAGTAATCTTGTGCTAAAGGATCTGCTAAGAGCATACGTTAGCACAATGCATTTTTGAATAGATGATTTTCTCCCTATTCTAGAATTTGCTTAAGTACGATTTTCGACTTTCAACACCTCTTGTGGTGGGGTTGGAGATTGTGTCAATACTTTCATACGTCAAGGACTTACCAGGTGTGTTGACAGAGTACGTTGGCACGTAACCTTCATTAGGGACGAACATGTAACGGAATTTTCAAGATACTCAGGCGAGTAGGAAATCTGGCTCATAATTGCATGGAAAGTTACGCCAAGGTTTCCTTGCATTATTCCAGAACCTTCAGAAGATCTGAAAACTAGTTATGCCTTTGGACGACTCTTAGTTGTGGTTACCCCTTTACAATACTCACGTGAGTTATAAATGGAGTTACCATTTAAACCCAAGTGACTCTTAGTTGTGGTTACTCCTTTACAGCACTCAAGTGAGTTATATATGGAGTTACCATTTAGACCCAAGTGGTTGCAAACGGACAACAATGTTGAAAATCAAGATATTCCTCTTGGTTTCATTGAACCACCTCACTGCACCAATTATCGGTCATACAGACAACTGGCTCACTTATGGGACGTCAATAACGAGAACATCAGTATTCTTAAGAAGAAGTTTCTCACTTTTGTTTTCAAGGACAAAAACTCTTCTTTAAGGGGGGAGTAATGTCAGGACACGGGTCCTGTACCCTAAGAACTAGGCTAGGCAAGGACTATGGCCAAGGGCCGGGCTAGGCAGTGTGGACAGGGGATCCGTTTAGGGCAAGGGGCTAGGAGCCCACCTATAAAGGGAGGTTGGGAGGAGGATCCATAAGAGCCTAGTTACCTAGTTTCTTACATGGATCCTTGATTGTTTGTTTATTTAGCTTTCTATAGTCCACACAAACCCTTAGTTTCCCATTCTTTTTTGGGACTATCCCTAAAGGAAACAACTAGTCACTACGTGCCACCTCTCAATAATGAATCCTACCTTTAGTAGATTGTCGATTTCTTCCTTAATCTTCTTGGCATCGTTTAGATTTATTATGTACCTCTAAAGCTTTACTGGTCGCAAATTTGATTCTAGTGGTATCAATGCTGGCATACCTCTGTATTGACACCCTTTAGATATGTATGCTCCCAAGTGAACACATTCCTGTATTTCTGAAACAACTTGGGATTTTCCTTAATCTCCGGCTTCATATGCTTGTTGATTTTACCATCTTAGGATGTGCTTTTGAACCCAAATTCCACTCCTTTGTTTTTTGGTTATCTAGTAGTGACCAGTTTAGTCCATCTGCTTTTCATTTGCCAATGATACAACTTCCTTCTTTGTATGTATGCTTGCCTCATATTCATTGAGAAGATTATCCATCTCAACTAAATCTATCTCTTGTTTAGATTGCACTCTATAACGTCCAAGTATACAAGTGTTTTGTTGCATATTACCTATGTGCTCTTCATCTAGGATGGCCTCCCCTGTAGTTTGGCTTCCCTATTCTCCAAATGGCCTACCATCTAGATTCACTTCTCTCTCTCTCTCTCTCTCTCTCTCTCTCTCTCTCTCTCTCTCTCTCTCTCTCTCGAATTTGACTTAGTGAAATTTTTTGGATACTACTGTCTTTGGTGCTCTACCCTTTTGCAAGTAGAAATTATTGCATTTAGTTATAGCTTGGCTAGGGAAAATATGTTCATGGATGCCAACATTCTTGTTTTGTATATCCTACATAGCCCTTCTGGCCTCATTGTCCTTTTCCAGGTTCTAGAATTATTTGTCTTAGACCCGAATCCTTCTATTGGGTCGTTGGAATCTTAGTGTTTGGTATGCACAGTTGTGTATGATTACTGCACTTCCAAGCCATGGCCTTCCCAATAGCATACTATATTCCCCTTGGACATCTAATACCAAGAAATTGGTTTTGAATTTCTCATAGCCTACCTTGATCTAAAGATTTTCAATCATATCATTGGCCTGGACTATCCATTGGTCTGCCATTTGGATTTTGAAAGGAGTTGGTTTCATTTCTTGAGTCCCAACCTTTCTCTAACATGCTCTCCCAGAATGTTGACACCAACACCCCCATCCAGTTTGAGCCTTAACAGTGTCTCCCACTGTTTTCCGATCTTATAATCAATCTAGATTATCGATACTTTGTCATATTTAATCTCGGACAAATCCATTACCATTGCATCTGACTCTTTCTTTCTTTGCTTCCTGATAAAACTAGCAGCCTCAAGAAAAGTTCTTTTGATGTCATCCTATTCAATAGTTAGCCTCTGAATTTGCTCACAGACCTTGACATAGATCTGGTCACGTTCATTTTTAGAGCTATTGTATGAACTCAATAATCTCCCTTCTAGATAATTGTCCTTGGTGACATGCCTTTGCTAGCCTCCTACGTCTTCTAGTTGATGGATTCTTTTTTGGGGAATTAGATTGTTGCTTTCGAACATTTTTCGTCCCCAAATTTGATCTATCAGCCTTACCCAAGTCCACCTTAACTTGCCAAACATCCTTCTCTAGATGCTCTTATGAGCCCTTTGTTGGTTCTTCATCTTCTTTCGTAGCATCTTCCTTACAAGATTCTTTCTCTGGGATTTGCTTCTCCAAATCCTCTGAAGCCTTTGACGAAAGGTGTTGAATGCTTTTGGCCTTCGAGCATTCTCGCCTTTGTGGCATCTTCTTTGCGAGATCCTCAGTGATCTTGGCTGCCAGTGTCCTCTTCTCTAGCCATTCATCCACCTCCTTGGCCTTTCCCTTTGCCTTCTAGACGGCTCTTTTCTTTTTTCACTTCTAAGCCTCTTTAATCTGCTTCATTTGATTGAAATGCTCATGTGGTAGCTCCTCGATGAAAACCCCAGTACTCTTGGCGATCACTTGCACCGGAATTGGGTATGTCATCTTACCTCCGGGAACTTTAACTTTTACAATATCTAGGCACGAAGCTGCAAAGTGTCCATACTTACCACAAATATTGTGAATCCAAGGGCCAATGCGAAGTAGCTCAGGGGTTGCCTATAAGAGGCATAGAGTTAGGTAGAGAGCGGGGCTTCACACACCTTGTCCTCATAGTGGTATTAGAGTTAACTTTAACTTGGTTTGCATAAAGCAAGGTATGCAGAGGATGCCGAGGAAGGAGAAGAAGCGCATCTGTCAAGTCGAGGTGTACAACTACCCTTGCACACCCTCTTCAGGTGCCAGCGACCAGCACCAAACAGAGCTATCTATTAGCAGAGCTTTCAATGTAACAAAGCATGTTGGCATGAAGGTTAGAAATGTCATTTGGGATCTGACAAAACAGGTTGTGGAGAACTTTTCTTAGTTCTTCATTGTTTTCGGGAATCTTTAGCAAGTAGGTACAATAGTCCTTTCTTCCATTTTACTCAATGATCAGTCGTCTTACAGACTATTCATACTTGTCAGTTTTACCAGACCTGGCACACTAAATGGAGTCCTACCATTAGGAGGTTGTCCATATGGTCAAAAGTGCATTTTCATTGCAAACAAATGGCATGCAAGCTTGCATCGAGTGCAAGTTATTCCTAAGGCTTGAGTAGCCCAACCTAGATGTTAGATGTGTATGATTGTATATAATGACCTAGCATTTTCTACTTCTACTTTGCACTTTAGGTTATTAGCAGCAATTGTCAACCTTTTGGATTGACAGAGACTCAAGGTTAATAGTGGCAAATCATAACCTTTCTCATCATGTGATTGTTGCTTATGCTTGTCACATGGTGGGTGATCAAATCACATGGTTTGTGATTAAGGGACCTATGTTTGCCTTCTTGAAAAGAGCTGCTATGTAGCCAATATCTCAGTGCATATGTATGCAAAGCGTGATGCATTTGAAAAAGTATGAGAAGTGCTTGATGGGTTTCCCATTTGGAATTTTGCCAGCCAAGGGCAGGGTGAGGAAGGATTGAAGTGCTTTTTAACGGATGCAAAACGAGGGCCTCTCTCTGAATGTAGTCACCTTTATCTGTTGTCTAAAAGAATAGGGTAGCATACAAGCAATTGATAAGATTCAACAAATTCATGACAAGATTGTCAGAAAGGGGTTGTTGGAAAACGGTATTGTTCTCGGCATTGCTCTTTGGCAGTGCCTAGGTATACAGATTGACTACAAGCTTCTTGTTTGAAATGCAGTCTCTCCAAATGCACTGGGTATGTCAAAAAGGGTGTAGGGTAAGGAACTACTGGAGTGTTTTACAAATGCAAAAAGAGGGTGTCTCTCCAAATATAGTGACCTTTATCTCTACAGCATGTGGCATCATAGCTGTAGTCAAGGACCAACAATACCTTTATGAAATTGTTGGTAGGGGCTGTCATGAAATTATATTGTTCTTGGCATTGCTTTGCTAACTATGGTGCACTTGAAAAATCATGAAAAATGCTGGGATTTTCATGAATAGTTTTGAATAGTATTTTTGAACATTTTTCTTTCTAGATCTAAGAGTTTACAACTTTGAAAATCACAAGTTTTTCTTCAACATTTGTAAATTATTTTGCTCAAATATAACTAAAAATATTGCAACATTATAAGTTTAAATTTTATAGATTGAAACCAAATTTTTGCAGTTGCATGTTTTATGAGAACACTGGTTCTGCACAAAGGGAAGCTGTTGGCCAATGGTGCTGCCATTTGTGGAGAAGGTTTGTGCACAAAGGGAAGCTGTTGGGCAGTGGTGCTGCCATTTGCAGCACACCAATTTGTGATTCTCCCTCATATGTTTACCACTTGTTGCTTCACCTCATTATTGAGTATCTAAACCCATTTTCTTTAGTTACAATCTACAAGCTATAATGGCATGTGCGTGTGGGTGTGCTTGTGCTTGTCCTTGAGAGAGAGAGAGAGAGAGAGAGAGAGAGAGAGAGAGAGAGAGAGAGAGAGAGGATGGCCCAGAGCGAGGGGTGCGCTAGGGTTCATCCATCTTCGTGCGAGAGAGAGAGAGAGAGAGAGAGAGAGAGAGAGAGAGAGAGAGAGAGAGAGAGAGAGAGAGAAGATGTCTCTTCAATCAACCATCTTCGCTAGAGCAGGATAGAATAGTGTTTGAAAAAAAACCAGTCTAAAATCTTGGTTAGCATCCTCCGTCTGACGATGTCAAGCTAGAGCCATTCAGTCAATTCAACCAACTCACATAGTCAATCACTAGCATCACTCCCTGGGTTGTACGCCTTAAAACAAACAGAAACTTTCTATGTTTACACGCTCCTCGATCTTGGAAGAGGCAACATGCTACTGCTCAATGTCTTGTCTCTTTTGAACCCAAGTCATCTATCGGACCAAGGCTAGAAAAATAGGTTTTTCCTAACCGGCGAAAATAAGGGCAAACTCAAAATTTTCCCGATTTTTAGGTCAAAATTTGAGGCTTTTTTCGGTAATTACACTAAAAGGTGTGTAAATTTCCGGTTTTCTTGAAGGCAAGCTCACAATCTAACGGGGATGGCTAATTGAAGAGACATCTTCACTCACTCTCTCTCCGTACTCAGACATGGTATCAAATTCACCAATTGTAACTTTTTGGTCTCATAGGTCATTTTGGCCTTTTGAAGACGTTAATATAACATTTCATTTCATTTCATTTCTCTCTCTCTCTCTCTCTCTCTCTCTCTCTCTCTCTCTCTCTCTCTCTCTTAAGGACAAGCACAAGCACACCCACATGCCATTTTAGCTTGTAGATTGTAACTAAAGAAAATGGGTTTAGCTAGGCAATAATGAGGTGAAGCAACAAGTAGTAAACATAGGGGGGAGAATCACAAATTGGGATGCTGCAAATGGAAGCACCACTGCCCAACAGCTTCCCTTTGTGCTCGAACCTTCTCCACAAGTGCGCAGAACCAGTGTTCTCATAAAACATGCAACTGCAAAAAATTTGGTTTCAACCTATAAAATTTAAACTTATAATGTTCCAATATTTTAGTTATATTTGAGCAAAATAATTTACAAATGTTGAAGAAAAACTTGTGATTTTCAAAGTTGTAAGTTTTTAGATCTAAAAGGAAAAATGTTCAAATATACTGTTCAAAACTTTTCATGAAGATCCCAGCATTTTTCATGCTTTTTAAGTGCACCATAGTTAGCATCCATATTGGCAAAGCAATGCCAAGAACAATATAATTTCTTTGATAGCTCCTACTAGCAATTTCATGATGGAATTGTTGGTCCTTGACTACAACTATGATGCCACATGCTGTAGAGATAAAGGTCACTATGTTTGGAGAGACGCCCTCTTTTTGCATTTGTAAAACACTCCAATAGTTCCTTATCCGTCATGCCTTGGGCCTATGTATTCCAGCACATCAAGCAATCTCAACCGTCCATTGCATTAGCATTCTAACAGTGAACATGACAAATGCATGACGGATGGGAATCTCCCTCACCCCCACTGTTCCGGGACACGGAACAGGCTCGGCCTCCGCCTCGCCTATTCCAGCCCGGAACAGTGGGGGTGAGGGAGATTCCCCACCTCTACACCCTTTTTGACATACCCAGTGCATTCGGAGAGACTACATTTCAAACAAGAAGCTCGTAGTCAATCTGTATTCCTAGACACTACCAAAGAGCAATGCCGAGCACGATACCTTTTTCCAACAACCCCTTTCTGACAATCTTGTCATGAATTTGTTGAACCTTATCAATTGCTTGTATGCTACCCTATTCTTTCAGAACACAGATAAAGGTGACTACATCTAAAGAGAGGCCCTCGTTTTGCATCCGTTCAAAAACACTTCAATCCTTCCTCACCCTGCCCTTGTTGGGCGAATTCCAAACAGGAAACCCATCAAGCGCTTCTCATACTTTTTCAAATGCATCACGCTTTGCATACATATGCACTGAGATGTTGGCTACATAGCAGCTCTTTTCAAGAAGGCAAACATAGGTCCCTTGATCACAAACCATGTGATTTGATCACCCACCATGTGACAAGCATGAGCAACAATCACATGATGAGAAAGGTTATGATTTGCCACTATTAACGTTGCGTCTTTGTAAATCCAAAAAGCTGACAATTTGCTGCTAATAACCTAAAGTGCAAAGTAGAAGTAGAAAATGCTAGGTCATTATATACAATCATACACATCTAACATCTAGGTTGGGCTGCTCAAGCCTAAGGAATAACTTGCAGTCGATGCAAGCTTGCATGCCATTTGTTTGCTATGAAAATGCACTTTTGACCATATGGACAGCCTCCTAATGGTAGGACTCCATTTAGTGTGCCAAGTCTGGTAAAACTGACAAGTATGAATAATCTGTAAGACGACTCATCATTGAGTAAAATGGAAGAAAGGACTATTGTACCTACCTACTAAAGGTTCCCGAAAACAATGAAGAACTAAGAAAAGTTCTCTGCTACCTGTTTTGTCGGATCCCAAATGACATTTCTAACCTTCACGCCAACATGCTTTGTTACATTGAAAGCTCTGCTAATAGATATGCATCCTCCGTCTCACGATGTCAAGCTAGAGCCATTCAATCAATTCAACCAACTCACATAGTCAATCACTAGCATCACTGCTGTGTTCACAAGGTTTGCAAGCTTTACATGAAACAAGGACCTAGGCACAAAGAAAACTGCCCATATGCTGCATCAAGGGTTTAAGCAACTGAAAGCTCAGCATCCCCGACACAGAAGACCTAATAAAGACGAAAAGTGGCAGGAAGAGCACTCATAGTAACGATACGAACTGCAGGTCCAAGACCACCTCCTCCTGCGGCATCTGCCGATTGCATTCGTAGACCAGCAGCAAATGCCTGAGCATCTTCCATGCCTGCGACTTGAAATAGGTTGGTGAAATTTCCCACTACATCTGCCATCTGCACTGGGGGTGCACCTCCAGAAGGCAAAGGGTTATTGGTAGCTGTGTTTATTGCAGCAATAGATCCAATCCACAATTGAGCAAATGTATATATCTTCATAGATCCCAATCTCCATTGCAGACTTTTCTTCTCCTCCCTCCTCCCTCTTCATCATCACCTGCTCTATGAGATCCGCAACTTCACCACTAAATTCTTGTAGATCAACCTTGATGATCCTAAATAGAAAGTCTGCTAAGACCACCATTGCTATGCGTGAATGCTGACACTCTTCGTAAGCCTTTTCAAGGCCCTGCATGGTTAGAGTATTAGGCTTCAACCTCTCCAGCATGCGAACAACTAGCTCTTCTTGATCCATCGACTCCCTTGCATATGAAGTGGACATAATGAGCACTGAAATAAACAAACAATCGATAAACAAGCAATTTAAATACAACTGTGGAAAATTTCAGGTAGACGCATGAAACACAAAATTAAACCTCTCAAATATGTAAGTAAACACAGTTGTTGCAAAGTGCAAGTAGATACCTATCTCAGAACTTCAGAACAGCAAGGAACAACTATCTTTATCTGTCTTCCTCTACCTTGTTAAGATATGCAAAATTGCTGACATCAGCACCAACTTGATGTCATTATGATTGCAAAACATAGCTTTTTATCACATAATTAAGTGCTAATATAACCCTTTAAATCAACCCAGCATAAACCTTGTTGCTACAAAGACACGTTCGTACTTTATTTGCATGGGAAAAAGAGTGGTTATTATGTTATTCGACACATACAAGTTCAAGTGCTGAGCTGAAGCAAGTAGGATACTAACCTATATACGTACAGCAAATTTTCGTAAGAAGCCAACAAGAAGGCAGATAGGACTTGGGCTCCCCACGCGCTGTTTAGCCCTGCTGCTGCTGCTGCTGTAGCTGTCCCCCCCCGCCCTCTTCTATCTCACTGTTCTTGCTGCCCCTCCCCCTCTTCTACCCCTCATCGTGCTCGCCTCTCCCCCCCAGCCCGCCAACTCGTGCGCGTGTGGGGGTCGTCCTCTCCCACGCACAGCACTTGGACCCTCCCCACCCCCACCCCACGCGCCAAGAACCCACACCCCCCGCGACTTAGGGGTGCTCGCTTGGGCCCTTGGTCCCTCCCTTTCCTACCACTCTCCTCGCCTGTGCAGTGCACTATAAGGTTTCCATTGTAGAAGTACTTCACAGGCTCTCCCACAACATCTTGGGTTTTACACAGTGCTTGGGTTGTATTTATTAACACACGCACAATGGCGGCCTTGGTCTGGCGTTGGAGCATCCCTGTAACTCCCCAGCCTCAACCTTGCACATGGTCCTTACAGAGCAGCAAAGCGACGTCGTGCAGGAGACGGTGAAGACCGACTCCGGGACAGTCGTGTTTGGACGTGTGGAGGGAGCTGAAGGACTTTCTCCAAGCCTCGCTGCTTCTCGATGCCGATAGCATCGTCGAGGCTGCTCTAATGGGGCAAGGTAATTTCATGGTATGCCTCTCATCGGAGGAGGCGGCATCCTTTACGGATGCAATGGTTGGTGCCGGAGTGCCCAAGGTATGAGTAGCAGTAGAGAACCCGGATGCCATTCCCTTACGTATGGAGATTGTCACCGCCCTAAGCCCAGTCGTGCAGCGTGTCATCGTGACGGGGCCCCGGGCCAGTGTCTGAGATGTCACCAGTTTGGACAACTGGCAGCTGAGTGCCCCTGCTTTGGCAGACAGACTTGTAAGCACCAACCTGACGTTCCCTCTGCGCACCAGGATGCTGCACAGCAGCGGGTCCCCCTTGGCGGCCACACTCCTGTAGTTCATGCAGAGGGTTTTCAGGAGGTGCGCTCATGTCATAGCCGTAAGCAGCACACTAGTCGGGCCACTCACGAGCCCACCAATGCGGAGATGTAGGATATTCCATCAATTTCTTCGAGGCCCCAGTCGCCGCGGGCATTTCTGTCCCCTGCCCAGACCCCCCTAGTGAGGGCGGAGGGGGGAAAGCCCCTTCCCCTACAGGGCAGGAGTGGCAGGGGGGAAGGAGGAAGGAGAGATGGGACCTCCAGAGTGGAAGGAGGGAGGGGGAGGGACGGGTGCGGCGATGGGGAGGTGGAGGAAGCGGGAGAGGGGGGGGGCTCCCCATCCCGCCTCCTCCCCTGCTTCCCAGGAGCAGGTTCCACCCCGACCTCCTCCCTCAGATCCCCGCCCCTCCTCTCCCTCCCCCTCAGTGGCGCCCTCAAGCTTGGAATCCAGCTCCAGGTCAGAGGCTTCGGGTGGGGCAACAAACAGGGCTCGGCATTCCTTTACCCGCTCATAGTTGTTCCCTCGAGAGTTCTTCAGCACAGGGCCCTTGGTCGTACCTAAACCTAGCACCTAGTGGTGCCTCTTCGCGTCTCGCAACAGTGGAAGTTGGTGGGAGACTTGCAAGTGTGGTCAGCAGAAAAGGCCGTTGAGTTCTACAACAGAGGTGTCGTGAACTTTACAATCTTGTCTGCTTGAGGCCCATGAGGCCATGCAGGGGGCTGCGCTTATGCCTTTGCTGCGCAAGTTTGACAACAAAGATGGGTTGTTGTCTCCCTCTAGACCCATGGCCAAGCACCAATGTGGCACTCCACGGTCCTCTACCTCCTTTTCTTTGTCCACGCCAAGCAGGAACCTATTTGGTTACCCCTCGACAACACCATGAGTTTGCACCTAGCTTCATGAGCACAAATGGCCTTCATTATAGTGTGTCTCACGGTCCTCTCGGAAGCACCCAAGATGACTATGGATGAGGACACCTTTGAGAAACACTTGGAACAAAAAGACTCAAAATTGAAGGAGACAGTGCTAATATCTTTAGACCCTAAACACTTTGTGGACATATTGATGACTCAAGAATTTAGGGAGACACTGCTAATATCTTCAGAACCTGAACAGTTTGTGGACATATTGATGACTCAAGCTGAGGAGGTGAAGTTACCTTCTCCTAAAGGTATGAAGCCTGAAAGAAAGAAGGAGTCTTGCAAAGATCCCAAGAATAACTTGGGTACCACAATGAACAACAGGGAGCTGAATTCATGGGACCAGTTGTCTAATGCTCTTAACCAAATTGATGTCTCTATGGATACAGGTTTTACTTGGACAAACAAGCAACAAGGGAGTTGCTACAGAGCAGCAAGATTGGACAGAATCTACATGAACTCCTCTACTGCAAGATCTCTGGCAGGTATCTTGTCACAAAGATATTAGTCTGCTGATTTTAGATCACTCTTCTACCACACTTAGATCACTCACTTCTGTCTCTAGACATTGTCACGGATCAAGTCATAAATGTTTTTAATAAGGCCTTTTCTTCCATCCCTCCCCCCTCCAAAGCTTGGTATAGTGCAGTCAAAGACACTCAGAAAATTCTCAATTATACAAGAAACTGGCTAGGGAGATCATGACCAAAGGAAGGATGAGGATCACCAGTGAAATCACTGACTTAGAAAAGTCTGTCCCTCCTAGCAGTCCCCCCCCCCCCCCCCCCCCCCCCCTCGTGGATTTGAAAAAGCAGTTGAAGGTAAAGAGCTCCTATCAGCTAGGGATTCTTTAAAATGGACAAGAGACTTCTGGATTGGTAAAATTGACAAACCAGATAAAAAATATGTTTAATTTGCTGAAAAAGAAAAAAAATTCAAAGACTTCATCCCTTTTCTCAAGGATAAAGATGGAGGATGTGTAAGCTCTCACAAGGAAAATAAAGTTGCTTTAGTATACTCGCTGATATATTCTCTTCTCCTCCCACAAGAAAGGCTGACAAGAGCAAAGCCAGAGCTGAGGTAGCCACAATCAGAAAAAAAAAATGGTCTCTACTCATATGGCTGCTCAAATGGATCAGCCCTTCACAGTGGGGGAGCTGAGAGAATCTACTCTTTCCATGAAGTCTAGAAAATATCTTGGTGTGGATGGCATTCCTAATGAACTTTTTAAAGAATGCCATGAATTTGCCCTTAGGTTAGGAGCTCAGAAGATGGGGGTTGGCAAGTAGCCAGCACCCAAAGAAAAACAATACATAGGATTGAGGAAATGGTTGATGACTAAGACTCTACCTGCAATGGAGTGTTGAAGGCCGATCCATCTGTTGAGCTTAGATTGGAAGTTGTTGCACACCCAATCCCACATTGTTTTAAGAGAGACTCCAAAACCCATAGGTATTCCCAACAGGCGGAAGATTTCTCCTTCCTTTATGACTTTGCAGCCTGCTTGCGTAAGCCATTCCGGCAACGAAGAGTAGGAGAATACACCAGTTTTGTTATGGTTGACCTTATAACCTGATGCTAAACAGAAGATATTCACAACTTCCCAGAATTCTCCGAGTGTAGACTCGTCATTAGCTAGTAAGGCGTTGGTGTCGTCGGCGAACTGGGAAAGACATTGCTGCTTCTCTGTACTAGGTAGAGTGATGCCTCTAACTAATCCTCGACGTAGCCTATCCTTGACCAAATAATTCAGGGAATCTACTGCCACTGCAAACAAGAGAGGAGCGAGTGGACATCCCTATCTAACAGACCTTGATAGTGCAAACACTACAGAGAGTTTGCCGTTAAGAGAGATTATTTCTCTCGCATTCCCAAACAAGGTCTTGATAAAGAGAGTCATTTTGGGCCCAAATCCCATTGCTTCCAGACATCTTACAATGAAGCCTATCATAGGCTTTGTCGAAGTCAAACTTAACAAACACAAACTGTTGACCCGATTCAGATGCATACTCAAAGCCTTCCCAAAGCGAGATAACTCCCTCAACCAATTTCCTTCCTTTGATAAACCCCTTTTGTTTAGAAGAGATCCATTTCATGAGCAACACACAGATTCTATTAGCAATTGCCTTGGCAAAAATTTTGTATGCTGTGTTGAGCATCGTCAAGGGCCTCCAATTAGCCAGATCTTTCTTGGCACCTCTCTTGTGCAAAAGCTTAATGACACCTGTGTTGATCGAGCATGGGAGAGCCTGATGAACCAGAGATTCTTTGTCACAAGGACGTGGCAACTGCTAACCTTAGTTGTTGGTTTCTTTCCGATGATTTTCCTTTAATTTTTGAGACCCTGTTTTTGAAGTTGCAAGTGACCGGACATTGTTTGGCCAGTGTGAAACATTAGTTTCACCCGTAGACGAGAAGTAGGTCGACACTGGAATTTGAGTAGTAAAAGGGTGCCTTTGCTCAGTTCAAAGTCATTTAGGTCCCCTCGCCACACTTAATAAGTTGGTGGATATTAGAAAACTAACTCAATGGAGGCACAATGCCAAGGTGGGGTCACCAAGAGAAAATCACCCGAGAACTAAGCTACATTGCATTTTTGGACATGGTCCCAGTGGTGGATTGTTGCAGGTACCAAAGCTATTGCGTGCAAGCTTTCCCTCTCATGTATAGTGTAGTGCAAGAAGTGATGTCCTGCACACTCTACACTGCTCTCTCTCCCCTCCGTGCACTTATGTGATGCCCCACAAGAGGGCTCTTCATTTGACCTATGTACAGTTGTGTGGTCTTATGCTTCTGTGCCGAGGCAAGAGCCTCTTTGAGCAAGAACAGGAGTAGCTAACTGCTACTCCAAAAGCAGGCACCGGTGAGGGTGATAACCTCACCTTACAGGTGCATTTTCAGTGTTGGTTATGCGTTGTTTTTAGACTGTTTTGCAGCCGTATGGATGCCAGGGCATTGGGAACAGTGCCCCATTGTTAGAGGACAGTTCCGAGACTGTTTAAGGCTGAAAACAAGGTAAAATCCAGTATATACAACGAACTGTAATTGCTGTTTTTGAGCTGAAAACAGAGGGTTTATGTCTTTGGAAGCGAGTTCCAACAAGGGGATTTGTTCAGGGCGAGTTTTGGGGCCGTTATGCTGCCGAAATTTTGCCAGAACAAGTGTGATCTAGTTGGATACAGGTGAAGACAGTTTTGTAACTTTACCCTCTAAAGGAATAAAGCAATACCGAAAGGGGAGCCAGTTTTTGGGGCCTACAGGTTGTCGGCGTCTGCTCAAAGCATTTTAGCTTCCGAGCCGTGTGTGCTTCGAAATGTTAATTCCCGTTACAGGTTCCTTCTGCAAGGTTTCTCTGTGTGTTAAAGCTTAAAGTAAAGTTTCGGGTGAAAGCCAAAGTCTACCACCCTACGGGCACGAAGAAGCACGACCATCCGCAACTATATTAGAGAGGATACAGCTTGGTGAGTACATTGGTAAGATGGAAGCTACTATACGATTGTGAGATATAAGCTACTATGACTATGGTCTATTCATCATTGCATCAATCTTATATTTGCTTCTTTTCGAGGCCTTGATGCAAACATCATACAGGACTCCTTCCATCTATGCATCTCTGTAATGATGGACAAACAAGAAACCGCCTGAATTTTAAGCATCTCATGGAGGAGTTGGTATTGTTTGGTTAAACGCTTCCTTTCACCTATAAATAATATGAGTTTGAAGATATTCTCTAAGTCCACCTTCTCATATAGATTAGAAAATCATGTTTGTGCAATCAAGCTAAATAAGACCCATTATGTCATACAAGGGACTCAACTTGATGTCAGCTGCGGAAGAAATGAAGATAACAATTTGATTCAATATGAATGCAAGGACAATGCCCTATGATGCTGGCGAAGACCACTCAATTGGCTCGACTCCAAGCAATGGAGCACAACCATAAAAAACTCCAAGTTGGTCAACAAGGAGTCCACCTCCCTCAATTTATCCATAAACAAGAATGGTAATGATTGAGGTGAGAAAGTCTCTCAAGCATTTGATAGCAAAAGGCAGCCCAATGCATCTCAGGGTAAGGCATACCTTCATAAGGTCAGAAACATTTGAACTAGCAAACTATAAGAAGGGCTTATAGAAGAAAGAAGACTCAAAATCAATTGGTTCAAATTTTCTTGTAAGGAATAAGAATGTTAGGGGAAAGATTCAGCACCTTTTCAAATGCACGAGGAACCAAATCCTTCAATGGAGAGAAGACTTTGGGTATAGGTGGCAGTTGCACTTCCTCAAAACTAACTGCGTCTTGTGAATTGAACCTGTTTACTGGAAAGCCACCATTGCTGAAAAACTTCCAATAATTATTGAGTGCATAGGCAAAGTGGTTCATGCTAACAGAAAACTTGCAAAATCCCCAGGCTGGAGATAGATTTCGAGCGCTCCTCCAGCGTGGCAGGAGGGCGCCCGTTGACACCTTAGCATGCTTGCCAGCGTGGCTGGCCTGCTCGCCAAAGCTGCTGTGAATGCAATGCTGTTTGCTGTACTGCCGCACGTCGGGCTTAGTCGCAAATGTTGCAGGCGCTGCTTCGTACGAAAGGCTGCAAATTGTCAGGCTCAGCACACCAATGCCAATAAAGTGGCAAACCTTAGAACCTAGGTCCTACCTATGAGAAATTTCAAAGGTAAATTGACTAAATTTGAAGGTTTTCACATCAATTTACAATAAGTTTATCTAAATTTTGTAGGTTTTCTCACCTTCAAAAAACAATAAATGGAGGCAAATCCTAAATTTTTTAGGTTGGATTACACTTAGCCTAGGTTTTTCTCGAGCCTTCAAATTCGTTGCTAATAAGTACGGTCATAAGAAGATTCAATGTCTATCAATACAAGATGCTAAATCTAGAATCTGAGTTAGTTATGTAGACTTTGGTGATGAATTGCTTCATAATTTTTAGACATAATTACCATTTTTTGTGATGTAATTAGTAACAAAATTACATGCTAAGCACGGAAAGACGGATCTCAATTGTCAAAAAGGAATAAAGATTAGAAAATCTTGAACAATCCAACCAAAATAGATAAAGGGTATTTCGAAAATTTTTGTAATTTGAGGGTATTTTGGGAATTTCCACAAAGTAGAGGGGTATTTTGGTAAATTTTTCTAAATTCAAAAAATAACGAACGAGATTGGGAATTTGGAAATTGGGACGTGTGTGGATGGTAGAGTCCCAATGTTCACACATCCCACTTTATTATTTATTTAAATTGCTAAATTTGTGAAATATTGGCTAGATTTCAAGCTCAACTTGAAGAAATCCGGCAAAAAATTACAAGTTTTAGTGTTAATACCAACAACTGCTTCAAATTTTGACCTAAAGATGGGAGGTGCTGCTTGTGGTCGTCAAATTCACTGCCAATAAGTACGACCATACTAATGTTCCTCTTTTTCCTATTTAAAGTGAGAGCAAATTAACTTCATGTATATCGGTACTTAGAAAAAACCTAGGAAAATGTGCTTCTAACATGGTACTATAGTACCTCCAACATGGTGCTTCAAAGCTCCACACCTTGCAAGAGCATTGAAAGAAGCAATTGAATACGTCTTTTGTCAGTATTGGAAAAGCCGTTTGATGTGGTATACTGCAAGGTCAATGTTACATACTAGTAAAAGTTAAATGGGTGTAGGATGTTGATAAAATGCATTTGGAAAAAAGACTCTTAAGAGCTACTAGAAGTTGTGATAGATGTGCTCACTTTGCATCCAAAGCGACAAGAAATATCAATGAATTGTTACTTAATTTCCAAAGAATAGGGAACTTATTCTTTAGTTAAATTCTTGGCAATCTTTAGTGTCTAGGGGTCTTGGCTACTATACAGTAGGAAATCTTGTTCCACTTGCTTGGTTTTGCATAGCTATGACACTAATTGTTCTTGACTGCTCCATATTCACCAATGAGCTCACAAATAGAGCCAGTTGTGTTCAAAAATGATGAACAATTTCATTTGAAGAGCCCTCAATATTATCTTAAATCCTAGTTCTATCATCTTCTGTTGAGGAGAACCAAATTCCAATGAAGAGTTGAAAAAAAGAAAAAAAGAGATGTTTGCGATGTTAATCTTTTGCTTGTTTTGGGGGGACTGGGGGTGGTGGTGGGAAGTGTTAGAAAAAACCAGGGTCTAGTGTATTTTAACCGGCTGAAATTATAAAATCCCTGTTAGATTTTGAGCTTGTCCTTAAGAAATGGGGAAAATTTACACAAGTTTTAGTCTAATTACTAGCAAAAGCTTCAAATTTTGATCTAAGAACGGGAAGAATTTCAAGTTTCCCCTTATTCTGACCGGTTAGGAAAAATGTATTTTTCTAGCCCTGGTGGTGGGGTGTAGAAGGTAGTGGAAATGACATAAAATGCTGCCAGTCAAGGGTTAACACTCAAAATTCAAATGCCTCCTTTGCATTGAAGTTTGCAATGACGGGGCGGCAGTACTGTATGAGCGCAAGAGCAGGCTGCAGCTTTTTGGCAACGAGGAGGAGAGGGAGTCAGGTGACGTGTGTACTGTGACACAATATTGAGAGTGCAAGAATGGTTGATCGTTGCACTGTGCAGCCTTTTTGCGATGTGCCACGATGGGCTGCTTGCCATGCTGGTAGGGCACTACCTCCGCCACGCTGGAGGTAGTGCTCGAAATTTATCCTCAGCCTGCATACATAGGCTAGGCTGGTTACACATCAAAACGTGGGTGCCCATTCAACCCTTAGGTAAAGCTTCACACACAAGCGCACATATCAAAATAAAAAAGAGCGGTAAGCGAGAAATGTAGCGCCACAAAATGTTAGTAGCATGTATGCTAAGCATGGACGTTAACGTGGAAATGCTTGTCCATTGCCTAGCCATGCATGGTGGCCTATCTGAGGTGTCGATCTTCTGTCCGCTTCTTTTTTGCACAACATTTAATCTTCTCCATGTGGCCGCGAGCTGGAATACTGTACTTGCCCATGTTTGACAAATTATGTGTAAACACCCTAATTTTCTACGTAAATAAATAAATTTTACCTAAAATTTATGAAAATACCCAAATACCCAGCCTAGGCATGTGCAAGATAGGGTGTACCCACTTTTAGCAATTTGTGCATACTTGGACTTCCTAAAAGCAAGCATTTATGCAAATAGCATGGCATATTACCATGATTGTGCTCAATTTTGAGAGCCAAGAATTAATGTCCACACAAAACACAAAGCCATGAACACATTAGTGTTCATAGCAGTTGACATGCTCATGACGATGCCACTCTAATGGTACATATGCTCACACTGTCCTTGTTCATCCACTTGGTCATGTAAAGGACATATGAGGGACACATATGTATGCAGCTTGTGTGTAGCAAAGTGATGTTATTTTCTTAATGCAAGTTTTTCTATATGAATGTTTCTTTTGCATTTCTCTTTAACACTAATAATCTCTAACCCTAAATTATGCATTCATATATGTTGGACTTATGCATCATAAAATTTGTCTTTGTGAGTTAAAGGGGAGTTAAGTTACTAGTGGTTGTTTTGCTATAATGTGTGTCATGTGTATGTTATCTGCTACTTTCTCTAGTAGTGTGTGTCCCTATATCTTTTGATTACTTGATGTCCCTGGTGATTACTTCTTGTGTACATTTGTATGATAACACATTGAAATTCTATAACATTTTTTAATGGGCACAAGTTTGGTTATATTTTACGATGTTTATGAGGAACGTAATGAGGTAATTTTAAGCTGAGCATTGGGAGCTTTGATGTGAAAGATGCTTGTCTCACAAAGGCAGTGGACTCCCTTCGCTCGTCGAGAAAAATGAGAGAGAGAATGAAAAATGAAATAAGTGTGTTCACCTCTCCACCCAACCTTAGCTTATATAGGAAAAACACTTTCCCTTCTAAAACAATGCATGAGACCTTGCCCTTGAGGCTCCTCTTGAGCATCCTCCATTACTCCTTGGCATTCATGTCCCATGTTTGTGACTCCTCCTTAGTATAAGCTCCGCCAAGCATAGGCTAGATTCCTACCTACTTACCGCAAGCCATCGCTAATCTTGGCAACTTTGTCCTTGTGTGATGCAGGCATACTTGACATGCCTAGTCATCTAGCCTACTTGCACGCTTGCTCTTGGTCATTCTTTAGTACTTAGGCCTTGTCCAAAGACCCTAGTTGATTCAAGTTTCATTAGGAGGGGCAAACTCTCATTGGTGGCCAACTAATTTGCCTTCAACACCCCAAACCGAGGACTAACATTTAGGTGGGTGGCAAAAATAGTTGCCTCCTTCATGAGTATTTATCGAGGGACTAACCAAGCAGCTATGCACGAGCCGCTTTTGACCATAACTATGTTACTCTTTTTTTTTAATAAAGTCTACCCAATGATATAGGAGCTATCAACGTCAAGTTACTCAATGATACTCAAGCCACAAATTTTGTATATAATTCAAATGCAAGCTTGCAAATGATGATTATACTAGTGTTCCTCATGTTTAGTTAAACCACATCAATATTTTTTTCAATCCATTAGCAAAGGCTACTGAGGAAACTTCTTCTTCTCATAGTCTCACACTCACTTAGATTTACTATATTTGCCATAAGACCGTATCACTCTGCTCTACCTTACCCTAAATGTTAGTCGCCAAGCCAAGTGACTAAGATTTAGGTGGGTGGAAAAAATAGGTGCCTTCTTCATGAGTATTTATCAAGGGACTAACTAAGTAGCCATGCATGAGCCGATTTTGACTGCAATTTTGTTACTTTTTTTTTTTAACGTCTACCCAATGATGTAAGAGCTATCAACGTCAAGTTACTCAATGGGGAGTCAAGCCACAAATCTTGTATTTGATTCAAATGTAAGCTTGCAAATAATCCTTGCAAAGATTATACTAGCCTTCCTAATGTTTAGTTAAAGCACATCAATATTGTTTTTAAAATCCATTAACAAGGGCTACTGAGGAAACTTCTTCTTCTCATAGTCTCACACTCGCTTAGATTTACTATCTTTGTCTTAAGGCCTTTTCATTATGCCCTACCTTGCCCAATTAGCTAAGCACTTAAGAAACCCTTGCCCGTAAGGCCTTGTTGCTTTTTGATGCTCAACTACTTGGCTCGTATTTATTTAACAAACTTTTCAATATGTAACATTTAATGGCCTTGTAACTTGTGTGTAGCGGAAAATAGCATGAACATAGTGAGCATTTCATTAGAATAAATTCCTAATGACAATAACAAGAGTGCTTGGGTGGAGAGAGCAACAAAAAGCATAACACCTAGTTATATAGCATGAACAATACTTCAAAAGAGAGAGAAATTAAGCTATTGACAACAGTTGAGGACCAGATTTACATGGAGCCGATCCCGTCCCCAAAAGGCTTTGTATTATGGTTTCTCCCATCAAGAGAGACATTTTACAATACAATTCTTTGTGTTCCTTCAATACTAGCTAGTGCAATGAAGATGGAAGCTTCAAGCACTAAGCAAAACGCTTATAAAACACAACATCAGTTCCCTCACAGTCTCAGACCCAAGACCTCACACACCTTCGAAGATGGTGAGAGCTAGCGGGGTATGAGAGTAGATTGAGAGGAAGAAGGAGTAGTCTTATGAGAAAGATGTACATCTCCTCACATAATCACTCATCTTAGCATAGCATAGCTTAGTAGTTAGCATGGTAGAGGAGATGAGCATGCATTGAAGCTTGGATCTTGGTTGGATTTGCATCACAAAGCCAAGAGTTGTTGGTGTAGGCCTCCCTTCTCACAAGCTTGGAGTATGTGATAAGCTTTCCATTAAAGCTTGAGAAGGAGAAAGAGAGAGTCTTCTTACTTCACACATGAGTTAGTGTGAGTGTGAATGCAATAATGCCTTTGAAAAATCAGCCCCCTCTCTCTCTTTCTTGGTCGACCCCTCTTGCTATTTGCTCATGCTACCACCCCATTGGACCTCTCCAGGCTTAGCCAATAGGATTTAAGGAGCATAAGTGATAGCCTTTTGACATGTGCCCCCCTTTACCCTTTTGTGAGAGCTTTATGTAATTAATTAATGCAACTAAACTCTCATTGGACCCCTTTGTCACCTGGCCAATAGGAATCAGGCAAACCATTGGCTGCTGAATGCTCATTGGACCCCTTGGAAGACTGTGCAATAGTCTTCTAGAGAGCTTAATTCTTATTGATTCTTTCATTAAGTGTTTTTAAATTAATTAAACTAGATTTACTCTAGTCTAATTCTCATTGGTCCACCTCCATGGTCATCCAATAGGATTTGAGTACACCTTGTGGGCATCTGGCCTAGGGAGCTGACATGTGTCCCTCATACCCTTTGTGTAAAGGAGACGTGTGTGTGTGTGTTTCTCTCTCATCCCCTACTTGTAAGGCTCGCCCCCTCGTTTTTAGGAGTTGTGAAGACTTTTGGTACACACACAAAGCATCCAATATTCCTAAGCTTTTGACCTTTGGACACAACCTTTGAATTTTGGAACCTTAGCATTTTGGAAGTCTTAATGGGCTTGACCTTAGGGTCTTTAAAGCCCATTGTTGCACATTGCTCTTTTGCAGATGGCCCCCCCTTTGGATCCCTATTTTCCTTCCTTTGGATCCGTACTGTGGCCGGTCTTCCAGCTTAACCAATATTCTAGCTTTTTCTCCCCTGGCATTCCCCATATTAAATGATCAGTTTAACATGAGAAAATCATTTAGGAGAATTAAATATTAGTTATTATGACATTACCTCTCTCTTGAAATCATTGTCGTCCTCGACTATGGGGTAGAGAAGATAAGCCTATTCATTAGTCCTTTTTCTAGTGGGTAGAGGATCCCTATGTTACCCTACGACATCGTTCCAGAATGAATGACTAATTCATTTGGCTCTTGAGAGCCTAAGCTGCCCCGCAAGCATGTCTGCACATTAGTCGTATCAATCTTCCATAGTAGAGTGACAAGCTCTACTTGGTGTTTGGTAGACGTCGTCTCCACAAACTTGATCTAAGAATGCATACTACTTCATTTTTGTGCACAATAAAGGAAAAGAGAGTCTTATAAGACAAAAACTTTGTTCATTTTAAAATTTTGTACATTTGCTTACTCTAGGGATGCATTGTAAGCATTCACAAGGTTTAGGTTATCCTTTAATTGTATGCCTTGTATCCATCTAGCATCTTCAAAAAGGATAATTCTTAAACTTAATAAGATATCATCGGATAGTCTTACTGCCACTTAGTACCTTGTCTTCATGTGGGACAATGGACTCGGGCTGCAACACCTCTTATTGGTCCTCGATCTCCGGTGGGTCTTCAATAGTTGGTTCTTGTTTGCGGGAGCGACTCACACACCCATGAAGTGCATGCAAACACTACCTAGATTAACATAGTGTCAATCGAGGACACAGATGACACGATAGGCACACGTAGGAAATATCTTTAGCTTGTCAGGCTGAGACCATCCTACACATACAACACTCTGGAAGGCCAACTATATCACAATCAAGAACCTCACTGCTCTCAACTACACCACCTAGCCACATACACACATATGGATCTGAAACTAGAATAACTACTCATTACAAATGACGTTTATAGCCATAATCCGCAGCATTTCATAACTCGCAAAAGATAAGACTTTGGTACGAAACTTGAGTTATGTTGTGTTGTTGACCCAGCGGTCAACACTCCCCCCCTTCCGCGTTCATGTCGTCCTCGACATGACCTGATTGTCGATGGCGATGTGGTCTTTGCTGTCGTTTTGGCTTCATCTGTTGCACTGTTTGTAACTTTGTCGAACCACAACAAGAACTATGATCCATTAGAGCGGACATCTATCAGCATAACCATTCATCTTTTGAGATCCTCTGATTACTTTTATGTCTGCTCTTCTTCATTGGGGACTTCTTTGTTCCTGTGCAATCATGTTGTTAGTGTTGTCTGCAGCTTTGTCATTGTAGGGCATTCTTCGACTCGCCATTGAGGAGAAGTATGCTATAATCTGAAATTGGTGCTCCAATTCATTTGTCAATTGATTTGAGTAGAATTTCCTTATTGTTGATGTAGAAGGAATATGTACAAGAGGATGGTGATAGGTGTCTTTAGATTAGGGTCTAAAACCTGGATGACCAAAGGAAAAAAAACCCGGTGGGAAAAAATGCCTTTGGTATACGCTCTTATTGGAGTTGAGCAGTTGAACGTGAAGTACATGTTCATGAAAGGTAAGTGCTTGGGTGAAACACGGAAAGAGTGTCTGATGCAAGTGCCAATTATGGGACACTCTATATGCATATGAGAAATTTGTCACCAAAAGCATGCAATGTGAAAGAAGGAGATGATGGGTGTTTCGATGAATAAATGTAGCACATGTGACATCAAAAGATGTCTCAATAGCTTCCACCTTTCCAAGAAGGGTTGTCGATGTAGAAGTTTCTCCACTCGTATCTCACTGTGCTCAGTACGTGAGTGTCTTTTGGACCTTCTCCTTCTCTTCACCAGACTTAAGTACTTAGACTTCAACTCTTTTGCTCACCTATACCAGCATGAGCGACACAACGTAAATATGCTCAACTCTTCCAGCTTGAGCAGTACCTAGAATAGCTAAGACGCTTAGACCACAGAGAATATTACTTGAAGCTTTGGGACTAACACCTCACTCATTTTGTGGCTTAGCTACTTGACTCTGACTTGTATGACTTGTCGGTTGCATGTTGACACTGCTTTGTGACAAGTTCTTCGGCTGTTGTAGTGGCTGCCGAGACATACTTCGTGAAGTTTCATCGTTTTCCTGTACCTTCTTCTCTTTGTAGTGCTCAGGCCTCTCGTCAGTCTTTTCTTCATGTGGATTATGGCTTTTTTATATTTTTTCTTAATAATAAACAAAGAAAATCTTAAAACAACTCAACAAAAGAAAAATCATTCAAATAGAAATCTAAATGCTATGTACACTATACACATGTCCCTAGGGGCTCATATATGGATTTTGTCCCCATACTCCTCTGTAACACTACTATGAGGGCATATACTCTAAATTTCGTCAAAAAATTATCACAATAAAACGCAAAAATTCAATGCCTCTCTCAAATCATCGCCCTCTAATAGTCATAATGTTAGGTCCGCATTCAGAATGCCTCCCCCCTTTCTATTTGGAGTCATCCTTTACGACAGGGTATCGCAAAGAGTATGTGTTGTGCTTGGGCAATTAAAAGTTGTGCCTATGCAGGTCTTGCAATGTAGCCCTATTATGCATACACAGTCAATGCATGGAAAAGATTTATGTTGTGCAAGATGTGGGTATAAGAAATTTGCTTATTGGCATTTGTTGGCAAGGCTTCCTATTCTAAGCAATGTAATGGTCTTTGAAGCTCCTGTATCGTTGCTTGATTGAAGCGACTTGCTCTCTTCTAACTGTACTGTAATCGTAGGAAGAATTGTAAGAATTCAAGCGGTGATGCACTGACAACAGTTTTGTTGTTCCTCTTTGGGACCCATTTCTTTGCGATTATTGGCTGTTTTGTTGCTGACGCTCGTTTGGGAACCCATACTTGCCCTTGCTTCGTTTGTGTTTGAAGAGACTTCTTTGGGATCCACCTTTTTGTTGTGTGAGTCGACAGTGGTCTTTGCTTCAGCCCTTGTACGCTTGGTTGGGGACGGATTCAGGCTTTGAAAGTTGATACTGTGGTTGTTTTGGAATCCAAATGAATTCCTGAATTTTTTGTGCTTGAATCATTCTTTGGAGCCCAAACCTGATGTGAAAGCTTGCGACTTTGTGATATTCTTACCCATTTGTGCATGCTTTCCTTGTTTTTGTTTTGGTGTTGGATCTTGTGATTTGTCATTAGAGATCTTTGTCTTCTTGATCCATATCTGTTTTTGGCCGATCTGGATTTTTGGTATCCAGATTTGTCGAGCTTTTTGGCTTTGACTTGTTGTCCTGTTCTTTTGACCTGTCATGGTTGTTGCTGAAGGGGTTGGTGATAGTGATGGCCTGAGTTGATGATAGGGGATGTCGTAAGATTCATCACTATCGCTACTATCCTCAACAAGGTTGACTTCTTGTACTTTCCCTTGATTTTTTGGTTAGTAGTGGAAAGTTACTGTCTGTTTGCTCGTGCGTAGTTTCTTGGAGGACTTTTCTAGCCCATTGATTAGAGCATTGTTCGCTCGTTGCTCTGGTCGTATTCCTCCTAGCTGAGTCTTTGCATCCTTATTAGGAGTCATGTATGAGGATGCTTGTGGTGGTTGTGTCTTCACCGAGGACTTTGGAATCCACTTTTGATGCACTTTATTCATGTAGCGATGACATTGATTCCCGGGTCGTTGATCTTCTTGAAGCTCGAAGTGTTCTACAGAGTCATAGAACTCGTTGTCTTCTTCATCTTTATATTCTCCACATTTCTTTGTTTGCTCCTTATTTCGAGAGCTTGTTGATGTCTGGATCTCTTCGTTTTCCTAGATTATACTCACTGCAAAATAAGGAACGACATCATAGCCATTTTCATCACAAAACTTTGTTGTGGGAGCATCCTCCACGGCGCACACGTCCAGAGTAGCCAAGATGTGTTCCCATCCAAAAGGCTCTAACTCTTCTTCAGGAAATGGTTCTGGGATATAGTACCTATTCTCTATAACCCGCTCTAGGATACATTCCTCACGTTTCAAGTAACATTGTGAAGCTCCACACATCCACAGTTCTTTAGGCTTACCTAACCAAGCTGGAAGTTCTGATCCTGCTACTGTGGCGGAATCAAACTCCTCAACCGGTGGTCTCGTCACATCCCTATAGCTATGGTACCTCAAGTTTATCTTTGTTATGGTTTCCATATGTTTCAGGTATACATGGTCATAGCCCCAATCTTGGACCATTTTCAATTGTCGCATGAATGGTCTTCCCAGAATGATGTCATAGTTGTTCTTCTTGCCAAAGTCAACAACAGCAAAAGTGTGTTCATATTCAATGCCACAAGAAGTAACAAGTACTTTTTCTAGCACTCCTAGGGGCTTTTCCTTGTGTCCGTCTGCGAGCTGCAGGGTCATTCGTGTGGATATCAAGGCAGGTTTTCCCCATTTTTTCCAAACCTCTTTGGTTGCAATGGCCACACCAGCTCCACTGTCAAGGATTGCCATGGTTTTTACACCATTGAATTCCATAGGAAGGGTGGTGTTTCCATCTTCTCCCTCGTAACACTCGCCTACCTTGTTTAATGGCACTGGCCTAGTATTTAGTTGAGGCTTTCAAGCTCTTTGATGCCTTCCTCGATTTGAGTCATTTGGGTTTTTACACCAAATTTCTCTAGACATTTACCCACATTAGCCCACATGTTTGGTCTTATTTTGAGCAACTCGGCTAACATTATTGTACAGGTGACTGGGGTAGATAGAATATCTACTAGCCCCTTTGAATCGATGGCCTTGTTGGGAGACAGTCTTTGTGATGGGAGTGCAACCACATCTGACTTGGTCTCGTACTCTCCCATGTAGAACGGTAGTGTTCTTAGCGAATGGGGTTGACTATCCATAGATTGTACAGATCCTTTGTCGCCCCAATACGATCGCACGTCTAGATTCATTTGAGATTCAGTCTCAAATTCCTCTATTGGTGGTAGAAACACTCCTCGTTCCATCACCAGTCTTGTCTACTCCTCTTCTTAGGTCATCGGCTTCATTGGCCTCTCTGACTTGTTTCCACAATTCGTCAAGACCATCTATCTCTTTACAATCCTCAGGTATAGCTTGGTGAAATCCCTCGGAAGAGTTATCCGTGGTATTCAGTACTATCCTTGGTTCTAATGCTGGGTCTTTGAGGTTTGGTCTGTGCTCATGACTAGAATCTGGCTCTTTTAGTTCTTGGTTTGGTGGGATTACTTGTGTAGGCATGACACGGATCACATCCTCAGGTTTTTCAACTGGTGGTTCTAGTAAAGCTTGGGCTGTTTGAATCATTTTCTTGCACATTTCAAACCTTTGCTTTTCTAGTTCCGCATAGGGATATGTCATCCACCTGTGTTCTTGGGTTTGGTTGTTTTTGAGCCTCACATCATAGGCTTTCAAGAGGGCATCTAATGTTTCATTAACCTTCTCTGCCAACACAGATCCTCCTGAACTAGCACTTCTTGGTTTCTCATCCGTGGATGGTTCTTCTAGAGGTTTAACCATCTGTGTAAGAGAAGGTGCCTCCTTTTCCTCATGTTGTTTTATCTTCTCCTCAGCTTCGATAAGCTTCTCAGCTAGGGATTTTTGCTCTCGTTCCCTGCGTGCTTTCATCCTAGTCTTTCTAGCTTTCCAATTATTTCGTTTGCTCTTGGTTTTCTGACTAGGTGCGTTTGTCTTTGGTCCATCATCTGTCTTTGGACTCATGTCACTTTCCGTGTTCTTTGTCTCTGGATTCTCATCAGCTTTCTTTTGAGCTTGTGCTCTCGTAACTACTTGAACTTGTACAACATTTTCATTTTCTGAGCTACTAGGGAGTTGAACAATCCCTAATACATTTGTCGTGATTTTCCTGATTTGGTTTGGTTTTTTCGGGCAATCGGGGATCAAGTGAGTGATACCACACTCAAGACAATAGGCATTTACTTCAGTGATCTCCGTATGAGGACATTGTTTGACCAAGTGGTTGTCACGACTTTTGTGACAATCTGTCTCTGGTTGAGGAGATTCTTTTAGCATTTCCTCTCGGCTATAAGCAAGCTTTGACCTAGATAAGCCGCTATTTGCAATGAATCGCAATGTCCTTTCGTCCATTTCATACCTTCTTTCTTTCGACTGAAACCCAGGAGGTGGAGGTTGTACCGGCCTCACCACTCCATGTGTTTCTCTCACATTTTGTTGCTTCGAAGGGTAGTACTCACTTTGGTTGCTATACCACATTGTAGCTGGTACTGGCGTTGGTTTATTTGATGCTTCCATCATTGGCATGTATCTCATGTCTACCGGCATTCTAGCACCTGGCAGCGGAGGTTGTTGTCCTAAGACAAGTTGTGGCCTTAAAACTCCTACTGGTCCTGGCGCATTCCCCGTAATGTATCTAGGTGGAGTAGGTGCTTCTGGAACAGGTTGTACATACCTCTCCCTAGCATTTTCCATGCTATAATAGCACTCTTCCCCCGTATGGTTCGTCCATTTTCTCTCAGTTTCATACCACTTCGGCTCTCCCGAATCAGACTTTACAAGAGGAATCAACCTCTTGACCAAGTCGTCGATAAGCTTTTCTTGATCCATAGGTGCCGTTGGCTTGGCAATGGACTCACTTATCTGTGAAACACTATGCTGAGAGGATGTGTCATCTCCTTGACTCTTTAAGTCCTTTTCTTTGTATGCTTCACAATTATCCACTAGATAAAGAGCTTCTTTGATCAACTCGTTTAGCGTCATCCTCCTTATCATATGCAGATCCTTCTGAAGGCCCGCATGTCTCATTCCCTGGATAAAGATCAGCATCAGTCATGCTTGCGTAGGTAATTCCGCTCTCGGACAGAGCTTAACATATCTCTTGAGCCGTAATGATGCTTTGCGTACTTATTCATCCTCTTCTGTTTGAATCTATGGATTTGCGAGACCGTGTTGTGAGCAATGCCTTTTGGCGAGAATTCTTCAATAAACTCCTCAAACAGCTCATCTAGGGTCTCAAAATCCCATTTTTCCACCGAGTCGAACCATGTAGCTGCATCATCTTCTAGAGTCAATCCAAATCCCGCAAACTATGTCACAAAATCTGAAACTTCCTCTGCTCTAATCACTCTTCTAAAAGCCGTTACGTGATCTCTCGGATATCTATCTCCGGAGTATTTTATGTTTACCCATTTCTGGACTTGGGATGGTCTAACTCGTCGATTGTCTACAAGTCTAACCAGAGACTCTCCCAATCCTTCTCTCGTTATCGCTCTTGAAGGGAATTAATCCTGGTGGATCTCTTCTTGGAATTCCTATAGGAATTCTCGTGTTTGGTGGAGGCATTTGTGGTCCTTCATTGACCAAATATCCACCTCTTTTTAGTACAGTCTGTGGATTTGTGCTTTCTACAACTCTGTATTCTCGTCCATACTTGTCAACAACTATAGATCTCCATTGACAGTCGACTTCGTATGTGTAGACATATAAGAGCTTGTAATCCGTTATCTCTTCTAGGTATGGATCTGAGCACCTATAAAGATTGACCTCATTGTCGTCAATGTATCTATATAGTCCTTCACTCTCATGACCAATCATACTCTCTCAACAAGATGGATCTTTATCAATTGCAAGTTTGGAAGATCCATTGTGGGAGGATATTCCTCTATCATCGGGATCTCCAAGCTTGTGTAAGCTGTGTTTGAATCTAGGGTAGACATGATTTCTGGGCTTAAGAGCTTTTGCTTGGTTCAAGTAGACTTAGTCCACTGTGTTCAAGTTCTTTGGTTAGGGAAAAGTCGAAACTATGTCCAAAACCGCAACCGTTTCGTCACAATTCTCGCAAATTGTCGCTTTCAGACACCCCTAACTTGCGTATGAATTTTGAGGCCTTAAACGATGTTTTTTTCAAAGTTGAACTAATCATTTAGTTCAAGTTTTGCTCTAAGATCTGTAGAGCCGCTCTCAGGCTACGTTTTGATATAAAAACTTTTCCGATCCGATACCGTTTGTGAAAGTTATGGCCAAAATAGTGAAATGCAGTTTAGAATGGTCAAAATGAGTCCAAATTCAATTTTAAAAGAAGATTTGAGATCTTTGTGACACTGTGAACACTCCTGTATGGTCAAAAGTACAGTTGAACCCTAAAACTGGCCTAGAGACATCCTACGCGTAGGATATCTATATGCTCAGAATTTAACAAAATTTGGTCCAGAGACTCCCTTTAAGTCCAGCAACACAATGGTATGCTCAGAATTTCATTTGGACCTAAAAATGGCATTGAGACATCCTACGCGTAGGATGTCTTTTTTCTCAGAATGACTTGAAATTTTCACCCCAGCTTCTCCTTGATGTGTTGATCACAGTGGTGTGCTCATAGGTTGGTTTGGAGCCCTAAATCAAGCTGGAGACATCCTACGCGTAGGATGTCTAACTGCTCAGATTTTGTCCAAACTTGATCCCAAGATTCTCCTAGTGCTCAGCAACCCAATGGTATACTCAAAATTGAATTTGGATGCCAATAGGTCAAGATTTGGGCTGCATAAGCTTCTAGTGTACTCCAAGAGTAGGATATCTAACAATTCTTGTCTTTGCTTGGTAAATAGGCCAAACAAGGTCCAAATTCACTTTTGAAAAAAGTTCTGGAATCCTTGAGACACTTAGAACCTCCTTATATGGCCAAAGTAGAATTTTGACCACTTTATGACCTTGGAGACATCCTACGCGTAGGATGTCTTTTTGCTCTGTTTCAGCTCAAACTTGCACTGTAGCTTTCCCTTGATGTGCTAAACTCACATCTATTTTTACTTTTTGATTCTGACACCTATAGGTTGGTCAAATGATCAAGAATCTGTTCCAAAAGCCTGATGTCTGTTCTGATGAATTCCCAAGTCAAATCAACTCCAAATTGGACCAAATTTGCCTAGGAGGCTTATCTAAGGCTATATGACAGCATGGTATGGTCACAGTAGAATTTTGGTTTCAGAATTATGCCTTAGACATCCTACGCGTAGGATGTCTAATTGATCAGAATTGCCCCAAATTTGAACCACAGACTCTCCTTAAGGTGCTGATCACTATGGTATGCTTAGAGGTTGATTTGGAGTGCTAAATCATGGTGAAGACATCCTACGCATAGGATGTCTAAGTGCTTAGAATTGCCCCAAACTTGAGCCACAGCTTCCCCTTGATGTCAGCAACCCAATGCTATGCTTAGATTTTAATTTGGATGTCAAAAGACCCCAAAACTAGCTGTTCTTGCCTTTTGTCTGTCCAAAAACGCTAAAGTCTGTTCAATCTTCACTTTCACTGACCCAAATGAGATGAAATTTATCACATGCACTCAATACAACATTTAGAACATGCCTATGGAGTCATCTTATGGTTTGGTCTCAAAATTAGGCCTTGGACACAATTTGGGTAGGATGTCTGGCAATTCTTGTCTTTTGGCTTTGATCTATCAAAATTTGGTCAAATTTCCACTTTCCAGGTGAAAATAGGGTAAAACCTACCTTCTGAACACACTGGTTAACTCAGAATTTCAAAATTTCCACCAGATCACCCTGTAGACATCCTACGCGTAGGATGTCTTTTTTCTCAGAATGGACTTCTGTTTCTACCCAAGGTGCTTCTTTATGCATATAACAAAAATATGTGATCATAGCAAATTTTGGATATCAAAATTGCTCAGAATCACCACTTTTGGGAAAATATTTCTCTGAAAGAGTAACATCCCCTTAACTCTCAGTCTATATGTCCAAATGACATGAGCTTTGGTGTGTGTGTCAAACACAACATGCAGAATATGGGTATGATGTCAAAACTTGATTTTTGCTTCCAGAATCACTCTCTAGACATCCTACGCGTAGGATGTCTACTGATGAATTTTTTGGTAGAATTCATCCACAGACATCCCCAAGTCTTGAGCACTACTTTTCAAGCTTTCCTACCAGTCTTTATGCAAAATTGTGCTCAGAATCTTAAGTTTCTTATTTTCGCGTTTTTGACACTCCGTCTTTGGTCTTTTGGGTGTCAAGAGTTGGTCAAAACTCTAGTTTCAATGTATGCTTAGGGTAAACCCCCCCTTCTGAACACACTGGTGCAGTCAGAATTTTCAAATTTGGTCTCCAGAACCCCCTTGAGACATCCTACGCGTAGGATGTCTATGTTTACAGAATTGCAGGTTTTCTTCACAGAACCCTTGCAAATGCTCTTTTGTATGCACGACATCAGTCAGTCATACAAAAATATCCACAAAAGCTTGTTTAATGCATTTTTAGCCTCAAAAGCATACTTCTCGTGATTTCAAATACAATCAAGCACTTTAGCAAATAATTCAGTGCTGAATAGCTCTAGATCAGAATCGGATCACTTACCTAAAGCTACTCCTACAAATCATATGGGGTTTTGCATCTATGAGTAGAAAAATGCTTCATTGCCACACATGGACTAGTAAACGCTTTTATCACCGCACAAATCACTTGACCACCAACAACTACTCTAATCCACAGATCCTAACTAAACCTATCTAGTCGCAGACCCTCGGCAAGACACACGCTTCTTGGCTATCCACTTGATCGCGGAATATCCTCTTCCGGATCCACTTAAGAAAAATGCTTTCTTTAGCCGAAACTAAATCAAGCAACCATCACATGAGTGTTAGTAGGAAACCTACTTAGGTCCTTGTGTCCCCGGCAGTGGCGCCAATGTTGCGGGAGCGACTCACATACCCATGAAGTGCATGCAAACACTACCTAGATCAACATAATGTCAATCGAGAACACAGATGACACGATAGGCACACGGAGGAAATCTCTTTAGCTTGTCAGACCATCCTACACATACAACACTCTGGAAGGCCAACTATATCACAATCAAGAACCTCACTGCTCTCAACTACACCACCTAGCCACATACACACATATGGAAGGTAACTCACCTAATCATGCGTCGACGTGTGCGCTTCGTCTCGCATGGAATGCTTGGCGTTGTCGCGTAGCTCTCCTCGAGCCTACAACAATGGTGCAGTTGGATCTCCAATGTGTTGAGCGAGCCGGGAGTAGCTAGAGGATAAAGTTCACACTCACTCTCTTTCTCTCTCACACACAGTAGACGGCAGCGCTAAAGTTTTGATTATGATTAAAAGTCTCCTTTACAAAATGACCTAGGTACCTTATATACTAAGGCTACCTTAGGTTTAGGTTTAACCAAAAATGGGGTTGAAAGGGTCAAATGGCTTTGTATTTACAATCTGGAAGTGCCATTGCATCCCGGATTCTGAAACTAGAATAACTACTCATTACAAATGACATTTATAGCCATAATCCGCAGCATTTCATAACTCGCAAAAGATAAGACTTTGGTACGAAACTTGAGTTATGTTGTGTTGTTGACCCAGTGGTCAACAGTTCTTGAGGTGGCTCTCCTTTGTAAGGCTTTAGTAGGCTCGCATGGAAAGCATTGTGTATGAGCCAATGGCTGGGCAACTTGAGTTGATAGGCCATCTCATTGATTGGCCTAAGAATATGGAAGGGACCATAGTACCTTTTTGGTAACTTAGCATAGTACTTTTGGTGTCCCGTAGGATTCTTGCCCATCGTGTGCCTTAATGAGCCTTGGGAAATTTGAGTAAGACCCAATCATTTTCTTTAAAGGCTTGGGCTCTTTTGTGTTTGTCAGCACAACAGCCTTTTGCCTTTGCTGTGAGATAGAGATAACATCTTTAATCTTTTGAAAAGATTCTTGTAGGTCTCGGCTATACTCATCTGTAGCAAAGATCTTCTCGTGTACCTTAAGTAGTAGTGGACTTTTTGATCTTCCCTCAATTACCTCAAAAGGTGCTTTTCCCGTGGAAGTATGTACAGTGTTATTGGAGACATACTCCACTGAGGGTAAGTACTTATCCCATTGGGATCTTTGATCTACTTCCGTTACATAGGATTTTAGTAGATAGAGAATTGTTAGGTTAGCTATTTCACTTTGACCATCCGTTTGCCGGTGAGAGGCCAAAGGGAAATTTAGCCTTGTTCCTAAATTCTCAAAGAGACCCTTCCAGAAATTATTGGTCATTCTAGGATCTCTATCCAACACTATGGACATTGGCAAGCCATGGTACTTGAAGATTTGTGAAATGAAGAGGGTTGCCATTTGATGGGCTTTGATAGTCTTTTTGACGTGTATAAAATGAGCTTGTTTACTGAACCTGTCTACTATCGTCCATATTCCCGTATTC
Organism: Adiantum capillus-veneris; assembly: GCF_014529385.1. Classification (NCBI taxonomy): domain Eukaryota; kingdom Viridiplantae; phylum Streptophyta; class Polypodiopsida; order Polypodiales; family Pteridaceae; genus Adiantum; species Adiantum capillus-veneris. The sequence goes on along the minus strand of NC_140945.1, from coordinate 108,424,618 downwards.
CCAGGGATAGACTTAGGCAACCCAAAGATAAAATCCATGGATATGCTCTCCCATGGTGAATTAGGGATTGGCAAAGGTTGAAGCAATCCAGGTTGGTTCCCTTTATCAAACTTCGTCTTTTGGCATACCACACATTTAGAAACATACTCTTGTATGTTTGCTTTCATGATAGGCCAATAGAAATATGTTTCAATCCCTTTTAGGGTAGACCGAATCCCTCTATGCCCTGCATAAGGAGGAGCATGAGATTCATACATTAATTTCTCACGTAGTGACCTAGTAACGCATAGTCTATTGCCATAGAGAAGGTAACCATCTTGTAAAGTAAATGGTTCTTCTTTCTTCCCTAGTGCAAGGGATGAAATGACATCTCTAAAGTCGGGATCAATAGCATAATCATCTATCATTGAAGATAGATCATTGTGAGTTGCTATGGAAACCGCATTCACTCTCGGCCGTCTTAAAAGTGCATTGGCTACTTGATTATGCTTGCAGCAATGTGAGCAATATGAAAATGAAATTCCGAAAGGAAATTTTCCCACCTCATTTGTTTACCGGAGAGCTTCGTCTGTGTCATGAAGTACTTAAGACTTTGGTGATCCGTTCGCAAAATGAAAGGAGTCCCCAATAAATAATGCTTCCATGAGTCTAAGGCATGTAGAACTACGAGGAGTTCCTTTTCATATATGCCTAGAGCTTGCTCAATAGGGGCGAGCCCTTGACTTTCATAGGCTATGGCATGCCCTTTTTGGAGCAAAACAACTCCAAGGCAATCACCACAAGTGTCACGTTGGACCTCAAATGGCTTTGAGAGATCCGGAAGTGTAAGCGCAGGTTGAGAGATAAGCTTTTCTTTAAGCTTTTTGAAAGCATTGTTCTCCTTGGCAGACCATGTATACCTAACATTTTTCTTTGTTAGGTCATGTAATGGTCCTGCTATTAGTGAGAACTTTTCTATGAAGCATCTATAGTATGCACACATACCTATAAAGCTTCTTAGTTAATGAAGATTCCTTGGTTTAGGCCATTCTTTTATTACCTAACTTTGATGGATCCATTTGGATGCCATCTTGAGAGATAATGTGACCTAAATATTGAATCTCTTGCAATGAATTCACTTTTCTTTCGATTAACATAAAGTTTATTCTCTCTTAGAACTTGAAATATTACCTGGAGGTGTTGCTTGTGTTCGTCTAATGAATTAGAGTAATGTCGTCAAAGAACACTCCAGTAAAGGTTCGGTGAGGCCTGAATAGCTTCTCCATCAAGAGGTTGAATGTGGCTAGTGCATTGGTCAAGCCAAAAGGCATGACAATGTACTCATAAAGACCAAACGTCGTGTGAAATGTGGTCTTTACAATGTTTTGATCAACTATCCTTATTTGATGGTAGCCACTTTTTAGGTCAATCCTACTGAAGTAGGTCGATTCTTGTAGCTTATCAAATAGGTCTTCTACCCATGGAACGGGAAACCTATTCTTGATAGTGATCCTATTGAGTGCTCTATAGTCAACACACATATGATATGTGTCGTCTTTCTTTTGCACTAGAACACGGGTGAGCAAAATGGAGATGAGCTAGGCCTAACCATGCCCTTCTCAACTAACTCATGCACTTGCCGCATAATCTCCTCTTGTTGAGCTTGAGAAACTCTATAAGGAGGTTTATTAGCTGGTGAACTTCCTGGAAGAAGTTCAATTGCATGGTGATTGCCTCGTTTAGGAGGTAGTTCACAAGGGATGTCGTCAATAAAGACATCTTGAAACCCCTTGAGAAAATTGGATAACTCTAATTCCTTGTGAGTGTGTATATTTTCTTTTGCTAAAACATTAGGTTCATTTTGAGAATCTTTAACAAAAATCATGTACACGGAGATAGAGCTATTTATTGACTTATTGAAAGCTTGCATATGTACAATGGGTATGGTGTTACCCATTTCCTTAGCATCTATGTACATATCTTTTTCCCTGAACCTAAAGTAGATTTTCCTTTCAGGGAATTTAACATTGGCAACCATGCGATCAAACCATGGTGCCCCTAGGATTACATCCTCATGCTTGAGAGAAGATATAAAGAAGTCCTCTTTGTCCACATAGCTTTGGACATGAAGCCTCAATTTCCTAATTAAGGGAGTGACTAAAGCTTCTTCCCCCTTGAAAGCACCGTTTGCGGGTAGGACATCTCCCATCTCGTAAGCTTGTATGCCTAGCATGGTGGCCAACTCGGTGGATATAAAATTGTGAGTAAAACCAGGGTCAAAGAGAATAAAAGCATCATGTTCTCTTACCTTTCCCCAAGCATGGCATAGAGGAGATCCTTCGTAATGAGCTTCCTCTTCTCGGATTTCGACCAAGGTATCTCTAGGAGGCTCATGGCGGGTGTTCTTTTGGGGACAAGCGTGGTATGCATGCCCTTGCCCACCGCACTTGAAACAATGGTTATCCTTGCGATAACGCTCAAGCTCTTCAGGAGAGAGTTTGTTTTTGCCTTTGTAAACTCCCTTCTCCTTAGCTTTGTTGGAATTTCCCTTAGGAGACTTTTGGACATTGTCCTTCCCCTTAGGCTCATTGAAACCCTTGTTTTTCATGGGCTTAGAATTTTTCTGTCTCTGTTTGGAAAATTGATTCAAGCAACCACCATAGTATGGTGTATAACCGTTGATATGGTGCGTGGCCTTTGGGAGTTGACATACTCCACCATTTTTTCAGTTAAGCCCGCACAAAATTGCTGCTTTTGCTCTCCAAAATCCATCGTTTGGAAGACAGTGGCTTTGAGATGTAAATCCCAAAACTTGTCTACATATTTATGAATGGATTTGTAGGGAGAGAGCTTCAAGATTTGCCATTCGGTGAGTACTTTGTCTTTGGTATCAGTAGCCAAAAATTGTTTCATGATGGAAGCTCTTAAAGCTTTCCATGTTCGTGGAGCTTCACTGTTGGCCTGTAGGCTAGACCACCATTGCTTGGCAGACTTTTGAAAGTGCATAGCTACATGGTGTAGCTTAGAGGACTCCGTAAAGCCCTCATCTCCAAACCCGCATCGAATTGTTAGATAAAGGCCAAGACTTTGTCCGTAGCACCAAAGGTGCCATTGTAGATAATGAAAGACCCTCTTTGAACTTCTTGAGCTTAGACGACCTCTTCCACGCGGCATAGGATTTCCTATGGCCTCTTTTCTTTGATGGTTCAAAAGTTGCACCATCGCTTTCTTCAGAGGATGAAGAATTTGAGGAAGATGTAGAAGAGGGTGACCTCTTTCTCGCCTTTTTCTTGCCTTGATCTTCTTTGTCTGTGTGCGCTTATGTTGCACGTGTCAATGCAAGGAACTTGCCGATACACCGTGTGCGAGCCACAAATGGCTCCAAGCACACAACAAGCCTAAACTAGTAAGCTCAAAGAAGGCGATGGTGTGTCACTCACCGCTCTATGCTTGCTTCGTGGAGGATTCCTCGCCACGAAGAAGAAGGAGACGCCACTACGCCGCGCTCAATCGCTTCACTGCCGTCGTGCCTTCGTAATGCTCGATTGCCCACACTCTCTCTCTCTCTCTCTCACACACACACACACACACACACACACACACACATACACACACACAAGGAGGTGAAGAAGAAGGAGATGGAGATGGAGATGGAGCAAGAGCACTCTTCTATTACACAAATGAGAGAATGAGTGAATTTTAGGTTTAGTTGAATTTTATATGAGCTCCCCCAGTTCACACTTGGGCGCCCATGCTTAGCCAACTAATCCATTGAATGTTCCAGTTAGAGTGCGCCTCTCATCGGCGATCACTCTTACTCTTTCCTATTGAACTGACAAGCCCGGTACCTGACTCTACCAATAAATAATACAATGTCTGCCGTAGGTTACAACGTCCGTCTCGTAGGTGATAGGGTGTCCGTGAGCCGTGAGGGTTAACATGCCCCCCTTCCTGATGTAGATTCCGTCCTCAGAAGCTATTGAGTTGAAGCTCGTTCGTCGAGGTGGAAGAGCATTTGAGATGAATGTCCTTAGCCTTGTTCAGTCACTGCAAAATCAAACAACATTGGCACAGTAATTGCATTCTCATAAGCGATTAAAAAGCATATGCAGTTTTAGGCAGACAAATTGATTGGTAACAGAATTTTAAACAATTTGTCAGCAATAAACAATAAATTGCAATATAATCAAATGCATAAACAGATGTAAAGGTAAAAAATTAAACAAGTCTAGGGTCGCTAATTTAACGGTTGAAAGGCACTAGAGATCGACTATTAATACCATGGGTAAGCTTCTTAATTTTCTCTGGTCAATTAAGTTGTTTAATCGCGAGAGTCAAGTATTTCATGTTCGAGGGCTGACTAGAGGCTATACCTAGAAGACCTTGTAGTTAAGCTACGATAAAAGGAATTTCTCATGAAATCATCGCCTGACTGATTACCTTTTCTTTGACCCCCCAAAGTCTTTTCACATTGATTCAATTTTGATGTGTGTGCTTATTTTGTATGGCTTGGGTTTTTTGCTTTTCAAGGAAAAGCGCCCACACTGGGAACCTCTAGGGCTCTAGTACCATAGGCGATACATGTGAGTGAAGTACCCAATCAAGCTGAGATTTCTCTTCCAGCTTAAGATTTTACATTGTGACACTTTGATTTGTTTTTGTTTGTTCGTTTTCAACATTTTAATTTTGTAACTTTGGGGGGTCATATAACACTGATACACCTCCCCAGGCTCATCACACTAGTAAACTCCCTTTATAATACTTAAGCTAAAGGTCAATAGAGTCAAGCCCACTAGAAAGCCCTAGTACATTTCACACAATGCTGCCTAAATCAGATTAAGAACCTAAGTAACCATTGATTATTAGGAAGGTATTCCCCATGGTATTAAGAAAAGATCTCTAACACCTAGCTTGGTCAAACTAGCTTAGTCGGACTGCTTGATTTTTAAACCTAGACAAGTGATTATGACAAAAGATTACATTGAATTAAATGTTTGATACTAAGTAAATGCATTGAATATTATGCTACCAATCACAATTAAAGCAGACAAACATGAATGCAAAAAAGATAAGGGGCAATGCTAATGGACAAGAAACACCTGTTTGTGTTGATGGTCGCGCTTGATTTGAAGTGGATGAGAGAAAGATTCCATGAAGGTCAAAATCCTAACCACAGCAACACGCTCCTGTACACACTAGGAAACACAAGGAATACCTCTAGGAGGCACATCAGTGGGAAAAAAGAACTTTGCTAATCACTCAACTCTAAAACAGAAACACTCCTATTGTATTAATCCTACCTACCCTCCATCACTCGAGTGATGGGGATCAAAGGTATTTTATGACATAGGTTTTTGTTTCAATGTACCGGATGTAAATGTGTAGGTCTGAGTCAATGTTTTGACTTTTATTGTGCATACTCGTTTGCTAATTGCTCTTGCTCTTTATTTTTTTATTTTTTTTGTGAGTACAAGGCTTTATATGTACATTCCCTAAGATTGGGAGATTAAGAGGTCAGGGAGGAAGGTTGAGAGGGAAACAAGTGAATGATGACTGTCAGCAAACATTCCCCCTTCCTTGGGTAGATCATATCGTTTGAAATGTGCTCGTCACCCTTTGAAACCAATTGTTCCAGTCGATAATAGGTGAGGATTTTTGCCAGTAGTTTTCTATTACCTTAGGTGCCTCATCGAGTTGTAACGGTGGTAAGGTACTCTCCCAGGATTGAACTTGAAGTGGTTCATCAGGTGATTCTTGAACATTGGGAGGTGTGGATTCCTTTGTAGCTTCATGGAGGTCCACTATTGTAGGTGGAGACTCTAGAGAAGCTTTTACCTCTATGGATGCATTACATGAGGAGCTAGAAGCTTCATGGGACTCCCCCCTTCCTGAGCTAGGTGGAACAAATCGTTCTTTCTTTGGTACCCAAACTAGCTCTGGAGCAGGTGTGTAGCATTCTGTGATTTTTTTCTTTCCACGATCATCAGTTCGTTTTGGAGCTATGGGATTGGCCTCACTTGGGTCAGGTGACAAGTAAGAACACAATCTACGTTTTGGTACCCAGATTTGATCATTTCCTTGATAGTAGCCTTGGGCTTCCAATAGTCGTTTAGGAATCCAGCGCCACGTTTTCTTACATTTCTTGGAGCGAGTGGAATGTTTCTTACAAGGCTTTTGTTTTTTAGCACTAGCTATGGTCGCTAAAGAAGCTTTAGGGACCCACTTGTATGTTTTCTTTGTTATATTAGGATGAGTCTTGCCAGAAGCTATATGCATTGCTTGTAGCATATTTAAGGGTACATGCATTTCATCCCCCTCAGGTGTTACCCAGGTCGTCCCCCTATTTCCCCAAGTGTCTATGGTTTCTGCTAGGTGGACCCAATCCACATTGTCCGACTCAGTCATCCCAGGTAGTACATCCATATAAGGAGAATCTTCCCCAACATCAGTGTCCGCTTTACACGTGTAACAATACTGCAATGGGGCCGAGTGAACTGTGGTGTCAGATCTATGATCGATTATAAACCTGTTTCCTAGAGGATGTGCTCGACCCGTCACAAGATCCACTCGAATGACAGAATCTTGGAACTGCAAGTAGACATGGTTTTTAGACCAGTCATGCACCATTTTTGCTTCCCTCATGAAAGGACGTCCTAAGATCATCTCCGATGCCATAGTGTGTTTGGAGAAATCCATAACAATAAAGGTAATCCTTATTTTATGTCCAAAGACCTTGATCTTGAGATCTTCTAGCATCCCAATAGGTTTAACAATAGACCCATTGGCCATCTTCACTACTATGGTTGTGGTCGCAAGGTGAGGTCTTCCCATAGTTTCCCAGCAATTTTTAGTCACAATGCTAACCCCAGCGCCACCATCAAGGATTCCCTTCACAGTTAATCCCTTAGTAGTGATTGGTATAGTCGCATTAGATTCATCACCCTCAAAGTATTGTCCCAACTTGTTAACAGGTATTTCTATAACAAGGTTCTCATCTAGGTTCGGTTGTGGATCTATGTATTCCTCCTCTATTGGCATCTCCCCAGCTCCATCCATCTGTGAAAATTGTGGTAGCCCAACTTCAGTTCTCCATTGAGGAAGGCTCGAAGGGCTGAGACTAGCTCGGGGTCTTTATATAGTTTGGACATGATGGTGGTTCTAACTTCTGAAGACATGAAATCCATCAATTTGGCAATGTTTAATGGCACCTTTTGGCCTCGAGTCCCTTGATGTGGGAAGGATGGGATCTCCATTTCTTCGATAGGATCAGGTAGTCCCTCTGTAAACATTCTTTCCATCAAGAAGTGAGTACGCCCACTTTCCCATGACTTTAAGTCACTTTCTTCTTGGATGACACTAGGTATGTCCAAGGGTCTATGGACTTGGTGAGGTTGTTGTTGCGTAGGGAACACGGTGTCTGTAATCTGGATCTTCCTAGGTGCTGGTTCTAGATCCCTTTGGGTATCTTCTACCAAACTCCTTAATTGCTTGACTCGCTCAATCTCCTCTGTAGGGTTTGGGTAAGTTCCTATCTTCTTTTTGGATCCTGGCCATTGTGGCTCATGAAGATCTTCCTTGTTGGTTTCTATGTTAGTGGTCGTTTTGGTCTCCATGGTTTCACCTGAATCAGAATCTTCTTCAGTGTCGTTCATATATACGGGGTCGTCACCAGTCCCTATGTTGGTCTTTGAACTGGGGTCTGACTTCGCTGCTTTTTGCGATCTCTTTCTTCGTGTTTTCTTCTTTTTCTGAGATTGGGAAATTGATGCCGTGTCTCTTTCCTCAAGAATATAATTTTGTTTTTGGAGCATCGATCGTGTCAGTACGTTTACTGGTACCACGGGTGTACTTGGTGATGGCTCCTCAGTAACTTCAATCAAGTTTAATGGCGTGATCTTCGGTGCATTTGGATTATTTGGACATTGGGCAATCAAATGATCTATGCCACATCGATTACACATGAGTATCGGCATTGTAGACGTGCTTGCTTGATTGGTTTGCATTAGTGTGGCGTTCTTTTGTAGCCTAATAGGACACTCGGCTACACGATGTGGACCTCCACACTCATAGCATTGAAGAGGTGGTCTCTTAGCAGTGTAGTTGATATTATGGCCTCTTGCCGCAAGAGCAGCTACTTGATATACAGGTTTGACTTGTCCCCAATAGTCCTCCATGTAGTATTGTGGACTTTCTTCAAGCACATCCATCCCATAGGCGATATTAGGATCTATATCTTCCTCATAGCCTTCCAAACAAGAAATAGATGACTCACAACCCACTTGATTCACCAAAGTGATTATCGGATGTGGTGGTTGCGTTCCTAGCACTGGAGGTGGTAAGGGCGTTGTTTGAACAACATTTTGGGCCCTAGGGACCATGTGTTGTGCTGTTTGTTCAAGAGGTGGGGCCGACATCAATGCAGGCACTCGAGGTGTGTCTGTCCATGCTAAGGTTGGTCTATTGGCCATCGCGCGCTTAAATACTATGCAATCCTTAGCTTGATGACCATACCTTCCACATGCATTGCAGTTCCCATTGAATTTTACTCTAAAAGTAGGGCATTCACTGGTACTATGCGGTCCATAGCATACTGAGCACCATTGCTGCTCCCTTCTTGGATACATATGATTGTTTTGCGGAGCACGATTGTCTCTAAGACTCTCTTGAATAGCCTTGGTGAGATCTGCTAAAGTCATCTCAGATATCTTTGGCTCCTTAGCAATAGGCTTTAGGGTCATTGGCTGATGCCCTGCTGCTTGCGAGCATATAGATTTAGGCTCAACAGACACTCTTTCTCCTTGAATCATTAAATTATCCTCCAATTGGATCGCATTGGTGGTGACTGCTTCCCAAGAGGTGATATCCTCATGTCGTAATCCCCTAATGAATCTATCAAGCAATTGGTTATTGTTGAAGTGCTCATTTGGATTACAACGAGAGTTCAAATGCTTCAAGCGACTTATAAAGTCTCTCACCGACTCTCCTTCCTCTCGTTGGGCTTTCTGGAGCTGAGAGGCTACACCCCAAATCACTTCCTCTCATATGTATTCTTTTAAGAACAGTCTCCTAAGAGTAGGGTAAATCGTTTTTTCTTCCACCCTTAGGGTTCTATACCAATCCCCAGCCTTTCCACTTAAGGTTAGGCTTAAAGCATTGCTCTTATGTAGGTCATTGTGTTCTCCTAGAGAATCGCATATTTGTTCAAACACTTCGATATGCTTTCGCACATCCCCGTCTCCACTAAATTTTTGTGTAAGCTTGGCTATTTGTACTGCCTTACTTCTAGGCTCTCTATCAGGCGTGTTACGCATATTCTCAGCAATAGATCGACCAATAGCTTGAGCAAATGTTGCCAAGTCACCTAAGTGAGCAGGTACCGTGGGTGAAGGTGCTCCAGAGACTACATGTGGAGTAGGTATTGGCATTGGGCTTGGCGCATAGGAAGCACTTGGGTTCCACGTTGGGTACGATGTTGTGCCATGTGGTGGTCCATAGTTCATATGAGTGGCCCTAGGCATAGCAGACGTCGGATGTGACATGCTAATGCTAGCCGGTATAGTCCCATGGAAATAAGAACTTGTATATTGTGGTTGTGGAGCATAGGTAGTTGAAACAATGGGAGGGGTAGGGACTACATGAGTACGTGGACCCATAGGTGCATACGATTGGTTCGCACTTGTAGGTACTATTGCAGGCATTGAGCTACCATGTAGCGGTGCTTTACTAACAAACAAGGTCCATGGCGTGTTTCTTGGCATGCCCATCATTGGGGTAGGCATGGTAGCCGTGGTGTCTTCAACGGAAAGATGAGCTAGACTTGGAAAAGTAAAGCTATGACTTGTGGGCTCAGATTGCATTGAGACCCCTGGCGAAACAACATATGGGGGATCGATGGGACTCACTGGGGGAGTCTCCATTTGTGATAGAGTGGGTTGTTTCCCTTTGCCCGTGTCTAAAAATTGCATAGGACCCGTCGAAGGTATGTTTATTCCTCGATTTTTCCTCTCGGACTGGATAATCCTATGGATGACATTGTAGATCATGTGTTGTTGTTCCTCCAGACTAGTGGCACTAGATGTGGATTGTACAACTTCTAACCAACCCACATGGTATGTGTAGCCCATGTATAGGTCGGTCAAAGTCTCCATGTGTAGGTCATATTTCCAATTTTCATTGAGAAATACCCCGTCCAAACTTGGTGTACTAGAGGGTTGCCGTGAGGTGGATGCACTGTTGCTTCCCGTGTTTTGACTTTTAGTCAACGCTACCTTAGAGGCGACTTTGGAAGGTGGTAGCTCGGTAGGGCCCTCATTAAATGAGGTAGGTAGAATGTACACGTGGACACTCTGAGGGAGTGTGGGGTCTACAGGAGATGTGAATGGTGATTCTACTTCCCCACCCCCTTCGTTTACTTCACTAGTCGTAGGTTCAGAGCGCGTAGCTCTACTAAAAGTTTCCATCAAACGGCTAAAAACACTAGTTCCAGGTTGTTGGGCCCAGCTAGGTACGGTTTCATTTATTCCCCCAGGGCTTTGTGTAAGATGCTCTTCCATAATATTGTAGTCAGAGGAAGAGTCGCTAGCCGCTATATTTGGGTCTTGGGTTACACTACCTTGGGTCCCCGCCGAGGACGTAGACCCTAGCGTGGAAGGATAGTGAGTACCCCCGTAAATCGAAGCACTAGCTAGTTGTTTGGACTCTAGCACACGACCAGAGCGTAGATACATGGGCTTTGGGTGCCCTACAAGTGTCGGCAAGTACCCTTAAAAGTTACTTGCTTTGTTTTGTGGGTGTTTTGCACCCGCACCCCGTTTTCTACTTGATTTTTTCTTGTTTTTGATGTTTTTTTAATGTTTGATTTTTTTTAAAATTGAAGTGTGTGATAGCTCGAAACGAGCGTATCACTTAAAGGGTCGCTGTGTGCTTTACAGCACAATTTTCGGGCATCTGATGTTCCGTTGGTCCTCAAAAATCATTTTTTAGCAACGTGTGAAGCTAAAATTCATTTTTTTTTAAAGGCGACTGAGGCCGAGGCCTGAGCGTGAGCTTGGGCTTAGGTCTAGGCTTGGATCTGGGAGATATTCCCGATCCCGGTCCTACCTTTAATTTTTTAAAATTTATTTATATATTTATTTTTATTTTTTAAAGGATAAGGCCGCCGCGGCCTGCGCGAGAGCACACACACACTCTCTCTACCTACTTCTAACTAATACACCTACTCTTACACACTAACACACTCTATTAACTCTCACTAATCTCCTTCCTACTTACTGTAAACAGAAAACTAACTACCTTAATACACAGAGAATATATACAGAACCTTTGAAATCTCTATTAACAAAGAAAACTAACTACCTTAATACACAGAGAATAAACACAGAACCTTTGAAAACTCCATTAATAAAAAAACACACAGTATAATACCAAATCCCTCTTCTCAACACACACACACACACACACTCCTTCCTTACCTTTCCTACAATAGAAATTGCACCACGGAGAAGCATAGAGTGCTACTCGAGCTTCATGTATGGCACTCCCCGGCAACGGCGCCAAAAATGTGCGCTTATGTCGCACATGTCAATGCAAGGAACTTGCCGATACTCCGTGTGCGAGCCAAAAATGGCTCCAAGCACACAACAAGCCTAAACTATTAAGCTCAAAGAAGGCGATGGTGTGTCACTCACCGCTCTACGCTTGCTTCGTGGAGGATTCCTCGCCGCGAAGAAGAAAGAGACGCCACTACGCCGCGCTCAACTGCTTCACTGCTGTCGTGCCTTCGTAATGCTCGATTGCCCACTCTCTCTCTCTCTCTCTCTCTCTCTCTCTCTCTCTCACACACACACACACACATACACACACACAAGGAGGTGAAGAAGAAGGAGATGGAGATGGAGATGGAGCAAGAGCACTCTTCTATTGCACAAATGAGAGAATGAGTGAATTTTAGGTTTAGTTGATTTTTATATCAGCTTGCCTCATTCACACTTGGGCGCCCATGCTTAGCCAACTAATCCATTGAATGTTCCAGTTAGAGTGCGCCTCTCATCGGCGATCACTCTTACTCTTTCCTATTGGACCGACAAGCCCGGTACCTGACTCTACCAATAAATAATACAATGTCTGCCGTTGGTTACAACGTCCGTCTCGTAGGTGATAGGGTGTCTGTGAGCTGTGAGGGTAAACAGTCTGCACCATCACTTTCATAAGAGGAAGAGGATGAAGAAGATGGAGAAGAGGGTGTCCTTTTTCTCACCTTTTTCTTCTCTTGCTTTTTGTCATTCCTCTTTGAATTATGGTCTAGAGAAGTGTGTGATGGTCTTCTCCGTTTTGGAGGTGATGGAGAGAGTTTAGCCCGCCGTCTTCGTGGAGCCATCTCCGCCAAGGTGGCAGGAGACTCACTTCTTTCTCGTTCCTTCGGTGGGGGTTCTTGAATTCTCCTTTGGGAAGGAGATGCATCATCAAGAAGTGTTAACTAAGTCAACGTCAGTTAACAGAAGTTGTTAAAGACTGAAGACGTACGGATGCACATCGAAGATGAATGCAAAGAAGCAGTAAAGATTGGAGTTATACATTTTCCACATTTTCTCAAAATGGTCACGTATTGTAAATTCTCGATTTATTTCAAGCCATTGTAATATTTTAATGTGTTACGGGCTCAATGGCAGCTCCAATTTATAAAGAATAGGTCACTTACTGTGCCTAGGTTGTAGATTCAGTAAATGTTGAGCCCTAAACGCCTTGGACGCTCGGACATTGCATATTTTTAACCTAGGTATATAAGGCAGTGTGTAAAAGAAATTAGGGTTCTCAAGTCATCTGTTGAGAGTACTCCTTGGTAAGAGCTCTTGAGGTGTGTAGCTATGGAGTCCTTGAGATTCTCCTTGCTCATGAGACTTGATTAACACTAATCAATGATTCATTCTCTCTCACTATGCCTCTCCCATGCTTCTTATGATTGCCTATGATGCTTAGATTAACTAGATCTTAACTAATTAGTGGTTAATCCCTCTCTAATCTTGTGCGATTTCCCTCTTTTGCTTGTGTGTGTATGTAGGTTTGATTGGAATGTGGTGTTCGATAGATCTATGTGTGTGTGCTTGCGATTAGTGTGTTGCATGATAGGATTAGCGTTGTGTGCGTCTTGCAATCGTAGTGTGTGTGATTGGCTTGATTAGAGGTGAAGAGAAGTGCATATGGAGATTGCCCTTCATTGCGGCTTAGCTCCTCCATAGGCCGAGAAGCTCACCTTGTAGAGTTAACCATTTGCGTTGCCACGATTAGTTCACTAACCGTGTGAGTGTTTCCATGCCCTAGCCGGGTAGCTCATCCCTCCGGATTGATAATTTTGTTGGTCATTGGAGCTATTGCAAGGATGGGACCCCCAACATTTGGCGCCGTTGCCGGGGACGATGGCCTACGGTAGTGTAATTGTGGCATAAACGAATGCGTTCCCTCACTAATTTCACTTGTGTGTTTATGTTTTTGTGGATTTTGAATGTGTGTGCATGAAGCATTGTGTTCATGTTTTTGTGGATTTTGAATGTGTGTGCATGAAGCATTGTGTTCATAATTCCCTAATGTGTGACCATATCTTGCCAATTGTGTGTTTACACACACTAATTTTTCACTAACCCTTTGCTAATTTGACTAATTTCTGCTAACTTACTAATGTGCTATGAAAGATTGGAGCAATCGACCATCCAATTGATCTTCAACGGAAAGGTAATTAAGGTGGTATTCTCAACCTCCCTAGAATCTAAAGATGTGTAGAATTTTGTAGATATCCCACCAAGATACAATGTAGTGTGATGCAATGTAATGCTATGTTATGTTGATGCAATGCAATGTTGATGTTAGGGATGGAAAATTCTATGATTTTTCATTTTCACGCCATCATAATGCCGAAATTTTTAAGAATTGGTGGCGCATGTTGCTAATTGGGTGCCTAATCGAGTTAATTGCATACTTGGATGGTCAATTTTAGGTGTGTGTTCACTAATTACAAGTGTGTGTGCATTCTAATTGAGTGTGTGCATGCTAGTTTTAGGTGTGTGTGCACTATTTTGCCCATGTTTGAGCACTTAGAAATCAATGTGTGCGTTATGATTTGTGAATTGTGATGATTGATGTGTGCTCATGCCTAACTATTGATTTGTGAAATCACATTGCAAATCCGACAAATTTAACACTTTTGTGTGCGCACCTAAAGATTGGTAAAAACTACCAATTTTTTAGTGTGTAAAAGTGTATAATTTGCAAGGTTAATTCAATGTTTTGATTGCATAAATGATGTGTATAATGATGAAATGTTGCGTTTTTGTGCTCAAAACAGAGATTTACACACTCTAATTTCGTCAATTTTTGACCTATTTTTGTCGATAATTTTCTCGGTTTAATTGCATAGTCTTGATTTTATTGATAAAATTCTTGGAAATTGAATTGATGTGATTTGTGTAATTTTATTTGGCTGCACTATTCCCCAATGTGTGGAGAATTTGTACAAATTTTTTGGGTATTTTTCGGATAATTTTTGCATTAATTTTTGGATAATTCCATAAAAATTTGATTTTACGATCTTTACGAGCTATTTTGTGTGTGCATATTTACGACATCATTTTGTTTGCATTTGTGCCTTCCGTGGTCGAGTTTTGAGCGTTTTGCTATTTTCGGGGGTCGGATTGATGTTTGTGTCGTAAATCGCGTTTACCGTAAAATCTACTATTTTCGGTGTGCTTTTGCGTGTCGGAAATGCTCTGTTGTGAATGATGATGATTTTCTAAAATTCCTAGAATTTTTTGGACTTTTTTGACAAATTTAGGGATTTTCTGACGATTTTTGGAGTTTTCGGCTAATTTTTGACCTATTTTTGGTATTTATTGAAAATTTAAAAATAAATAATAAATAATAAATAATAAATAAAAGAAAGCGGGTTTCGGGTTTCGATACCGTGCCTTGCGGCGCATAAAATACTTCTCTTCTTCTTCTTCCTTGACCTTGTGTGACCCAACCCCTCCACACACACACACAAAACAAACAAAAGAAGAAAAGACAAGAAAGTCAACACACAAACAAACAGACTCACAAAGTCACAAACAAACATACACACACACACACACTTTTCTCTCTCGCACACACAAGAGACCAAAAATTAAAAAAATAATAATTAATTAATTATTTATTTATTTAAAAAAACACACAAAAAATAAATTTTTTTGTTTTGTTTGCTTTTCTTTGTCTTGTTTCTCTTCATTGCATTGCACATGCATCAAGCATCCTCACACGTCCCGTTCACACGCATTTAAGCACGAATAGACGCATTTAGAGCTTCGAGAGTCAGATTTCATCCGAAATTTTCCGATTTTGTTGATTTGAGCCATTTTTAGCATATTCGAGTCAAATCACACACACAGACCGTGTTTGACACGGATTTTGATTTTGGGTCTATGATTTTCTAGATTACACGTTTTAGAGCTGTTTCACGCGCACTATTGCATTCTGCCTTGATTTGATCGCAGAGTCTTACGATTGACCATATTTGATTTCGACTTGAGGTACAGATTCGTTTTGGCCTTGATATTGACCAGATTTAGCTAGTTAGAATGTGTTCACATGCGAGATCTCGATTTGGCCGCTTTTGGTTATTCTTAGCACACTAATGCACGATTAGAGCTCGATTTGGTTACTAGATCTACATTTGGCTACGACTTTGACAGAGTGACCGATTTTAGAGCCAAAAAAGCCAGAAAGTGCCAGAAAAACCCAAAAAAAAAAAAAGAAACACCGGGGAAATCTCACACCGAGCAAACAACAAAAAAAGCTAGAAACAACAGAAAATTAGAAAAAAAAAAACCGAGAAGTGCGAAAACAGTTTTGGTGATCATTCGAGCCGAGGTCATCACAGTTCTAGCACAGATCTGGACATTGTTCCCACAGTTCAGACAAAGAACGCCAGGGACTAAAAGTCATTGTGCAAACCAAAATTGGCAAGTGCAAGCAATTGCATTGCAAATTGAGCTTCTAATCGGACGAACAGTGGCACAACTCACATGTGATTGCAGATTAGGCTAGTACGAGCAGTAGAAATTCTCCTAGGAGACGGTTTTTATAGAACCAGTCGACATGGACTCAAATCGAGCCGAGAGTTCAAGTACAACAGAACAAGCCAATAGCTGTGGCAGCATAAGTGCAACTGCAACCGGCCAGATTTTACAACTATATGGCTACAATGGAGACAAAATCTTATATGCAGATACAGAAGGCAATAGATACTGACAGTAAAAGCAACACAGGAACCAAGATCCTACTGATCAGAGTAAAGCTAAATTCAAAGAACTCCCAGATGTTCACAGACTTCAATGGAGCTAGGTATTGCAAGCTCAAAGATGAAGTGCAAATAGAAGGGCAAAAAATCAACCCAAGTGTAAATCCAGAAATGTGCACAAGTCCGCAAAGCATCCATTTAGTGCATATGCAATCAGGGTCATTGTACATGGATTACAATGGTCAAATCTATAGTCGAGAGCCAATAATGGAAGATCCAACAGATCAACCAATTGAAGCCAATCTAATTGGAGAACCAAGTCAAAGACGATACAAAGGTCAAGATGGAGCAATCTATAGCTTGATGCTCAGTGTTTTAGAAGAAGATGCTGACAACTTGGCAAGCATAGAAGCAGAAACTTCTCAGCAAGAGCCTGACATGATAGAGCCAGATGAAATAACACCAATCATATGGTATTGCTCAGATTGTGGAAGAAAAGGTGGACATTTTGCTGAAGATTGTCCAAGAAATCCAAACAACAGGGATACATCAACTGCCAACAAGCAAGGTACATAGCAAATTGGAAATGAGAATCTCGATGTAAGTGCATCTAACTCGTTACTATGGTCGCGGATTCATGCAGGTTAGGCGAAATAAGTTGAATTGGTGTAGTAAGTGATCAGCTACCTCCCCTGCCGTTTGTTTCGAAAAATTGGATGATAACGAATCTGACAATTGGAGGTGAATAAGGCTTTTTTTCTTTGCCAAAATATCTCAGTTTGACATCCATAAAGATTTTCCCCCCCTCTGTGTGTTCCGTGACGCTTTTTAAAAAACCTTCTTCCAGTAAGATTTGCACGATACCTCTAGTCATTTTAGTAACTGGTATCCTAGTCATAGCTTTTCTTTTCGTATTCGCATTTCTGATTGAAGTAACTGTGGTAGAGATGGCACAAGTGCCTCGTATTTTACCTTCTGCTTCTGGCTGTCTTGCTATACCCTCGACCGCCTGACCCGCGGCAGTGCCTTGACCAACACCGGGTCCGATTGAAGCGTACAATCTTTTTCCTCCGGAGCCCAAACTTTTCATTTGGCTCGCGGGTAATACATTACTAGCGCCGGGTAATAGGATTTCGGATGACATTGAAGTCAAAAATTGGATTTACCTACAACCATTTACATTTCGTTTCCATAAACTGCTACTTTCGTTTCACGAAACTCCAATTCGCGTTCATTTCTCCCGACTATTTTTCATCTTCCCATTCTTTCTAATTCTATTTTGCTTCCTCTATTCCCCCTAATTCTGATTTGAACAGATATAAGATCTCTTGGATTTTCTGGAGAGACAGTATCGGCGAAAATTGGAGCTTATTGGGAGATTATATACCCCTGTTTTTTACCCCCACCTGGTGGAGATACTTCTGCGATCTAATTACAAAAGCATATCCGGAAATAGTACTTAAGATAAGTAGAAGCACCATTAAAAACATTGCAAATTCAAAATCAGCATAAGGATGCACAGACACCTGAAAAGCTTAAAATTGATTCTTTGAACAACAAATTCTTGCATGAATTTAGTAAAGGTGTCGAGATATCACCGAAGGTTGAAAAGACTGTTAAATTTGCAAATGATTTTGCATCCACTGACACAAGTGTGCAATTATTCATGAGTCTAAGGGACATATCAAACAGAATGATGTTAACATTGTATGGTACACATAATTCATATACACACTATATAGACCAAAAAGGGAAACTGTACAAAAAGGATCAACCAGTGTTTGAAAGGCCCACATATCAGCTCATAGAAGTGAGTCCAGTGATAGATCAGAAAGGATGGTTCATCTCAGAGGAAAGAATCTATTATAGCCCATCCTCTCTAGAGCTAAAAGATATGACCCGAGTAAACCCAGAAATTTGTTCAGAGCCAGACTCTCCTCCATCAGAAATCAAGCTTCGACGTTGTGACCAAACGAGCACATACTTTGACCAAAACAGTCATAGATTTAGATGGGAGTCTAGCATCTATGATGCCTTGGGTCTTGAAACCACAGAAGCTCATATCATAGGAGACCCACGGGATAGACAATATCAGGGCAAGGATAATGCTATCTACAGCTTAACTTGGGGAATAATTTGTCATGTTTCACGAAGATACATAGAAAACTATGCAGAAGGTTTGCAGATGCCAAATGTCAACAGTGGTACCCAGAGTGTACCTTCACAGTCCCAAAAGGTGAGACTAAATCAGAGCCAAAAAATTTTGAATTCTTACAATGAAGCAGGCTATAGTGATCACCCTAGGAAGGGGGGAGCTGTATATCCATTAAGCTCAACTTATGTGCCAGGAAATGCTACACCAAGTAGAAGCCCTAGAGCTTCTAGTCAACAGACCTCTTCAAATCAGAAACCATTGAAAGATCATATGGTTGTTGGAAGTTTCCAATTGATCCAGATTCCATCAGAGTCTGCAGATAAAGTATGTAGAAAAATGCTTATATGAAGATCATCAAGGACAAAAGTTTCAGCTGATCTCCACAAATCAAATTAAAAAATCGACAAATCCAATAGTGTTCAAACAATTACATGTGACCAAGCTCACATATGCATATCAAGATGCACATGGTAACGAATATTAGCTAGGTCATGACCTTGTACAAACCCATACAGATGGCCCGACTGAAGTCAAAGACTATCTGAAGATGATGCAAATCCTCAAGTTGCCAGAACAGGTAACAGATAAGTCAAAGTCAATGGGAGCTAAAGTTCAGAGAGCTACACAAAGGTCACCACCAAAATCTCCTCCGAAGAGACAGATTCTACCAGAAAGTACAATGGATCTTCTAAGATCAAAGGTTACTCAAATGCAGGAGGACAATGCTCAACAATTGCAAAAAAGTGCAGTATCACGGTCAATGGAGCCAACATCAACAAAAGCAGGTGATCAAAGCAAAGAAAATGCAGATAAAGTTCAACCAAAGGATGTTGCCATAGCAAAAGAAGTCAAATCAGACACAAATCTTAAGACGATCAAGTGCAATATTGTTGGTGAAAACGAAGAAAAGATGTGAAAAGAAATAAAGCTAGATTTCAAGTTAGACAAGAACCTCATGTCTTTTCGCACTTGGAAAAGATGTGGTCAACCACAGTTGGAAGATGCTCCTAGATTTGTGAGCATATCTGGAAACAAACGAGCAGAATGCTGGGGAATCATCACCACCACCATTGAAGTAAGTTCACAAATCATCACAACTTAATTCCATGTAATCACAGCAAAGAATATGCCAGACGACATCATAATGGGAATGCCAATGGCCCAAGAGATGTTAAAGATACAAAGTTCAAACATGACGAAGTCATCACAAAAATCAAAGGATGAAGAACAAGACTGGTCACCCACGGACGACAGCACAAAGTCCTCAAGCACAGTTAAAATGGAGACCGATATCAAAGCAGATCTTATTGAAGATGATTCATCTCCATCAATCAGAACTTCAGAAGAGCTAGAAGCAGATCAAGCAACAACAAGTGTAAATCAAACAGAGCAAAGGGAAACCACACTAGCTATTGAGTAGAGAATGCCACCAAAGCCAGAAGCTAAGAAGAATGGAGTTGCAGACAACCAAGAAGAAATAGGAAGCCCAAAGATCAATCAGACAGTGCCAGTCGAATCAGCAGACAAAGGTAAAGCTAAAGTAGACCTTGCACCGACTAGCAAAGTAGTTGTGACAGCATACCTCTACATCAAAGAACCCTCATGGATCAGCTTCTTCAAGTGAGTCAAGCTTTCAAAACTTCAAGTCAATTGCTAAACCAACTAAAAACTTTAAGGAGACACCCAAAAAAGCAAAGATATATCAGCCAAAGTACTCAAGAAAGCAAAGGAAAGTCAAGCAAGTGTTCCAAGCAGTTTAGTCAAAGTCAATGATCCAATTTGGATTAAGGACGGGAAATCAACACAGAAAGACAAACACATGGGGTGGATAGCTTCACAATGGAGCTTAAAGGAACAGGAGTACTATGAAGGTAACAGACAGATATGGGTGCCCAAACCTCAGGTACGGGTATATGAAGTGAAGTCAAGTCCCTCCCAAGAAAGAAGGCCCACAAGGTATCAACCTCGACAATATCCTAGGATACCTAAGAAGCAGGTATACAGCAAAACAACATTGAAAGATGCTGAAGTCTACCACGACTCTCAAGAGGATACAGAACAAAGACAGATCGCAAAGGATCTTCCTCTTAGACAAGGATTCTACACAAGGTATACAAAAATTTGGCTACCAGTCAACCACAAGCCAACTACAACTACACCAAGCCTGCATGAAGATCTCAAGAGCTCAACAAGACCTAGAGCTCAACAAAGTCAACAATGGAGATACAAAGGTTATCAATAGATTTGGATTCCTAAGTCTTCCAATGCTCCTAGTCAAAAGCCAAATGCGGATAGCCAGCAGAGGCCTAGAACAACATCAAAGACTCCTCTCAACAGGCCTATTTGGAAAATCAAACAGATAATGGAGTCTTCACAGTCAAAGAAGGACGACCCAACCAACGCAAATGCAGATTCAAAGATGATAACACAGGTATGGCAAAAGAAACCTTCAATGCCAACTTGGTCCTTCACTAATCCTCTTTTTGAGGATTCAAGCTTACTTTTACCTGAAGAAATGTTTGTAGTAAGCTCAAGAATGTAAAAAGTCAAGTCGCCAAACACTCTTTGGCATAGTCAGAGTCTGTTGAACCATAAAATGAGCAAATCATTAGTCCCAAAGCTTCAAGTCATATTAAAGTCTGTGCTAAGAGTCGTAGTTATTAGGCTTACACTCAAGCTGGAAGAGTTGAGCATATCTAAAGTCATGTCGCTCATGCTGGATGAGATGAGCATAAGAGTCGAAGTCTATTAACTTACAATTGGTGGAGTGTCGTAGAGTCCAACACTCACGCACAGTGAACAGTAAGATGAGAGTAGATATCCTCGTCATCAAAAACCATTCTTAAAGGGGTGCCAGCTTGCAAAGCCATGTCATATGCTTTTATAGCTACACCATCTTTCTGAATTATCCCTCAAAATCATTCTTGCACAGCAAATTGTTTGCCATGAATTTCTTTGTATGCATAAATAGGATGTCCCATCATTGGACATATGCATTAGAAACTCTTTTTTGCTTCCACCTATGCACCTTGAGTGGACTACAACAGGCAAACCAATGTTCCATCATGCTACCCTCTTATATTCCTTCAGTACTCCAATAATGCACGTATCCCAAAGGCACTTTTTTCCCACTGGGTTTTTTCCCTTTGGTCATCCAGGCATTAGACCCTAAATTAGAACCTCATCATTCCAATTCCCTTGTACATACTTTCCCTAAATAAACAACAACATCATCATTATGCTATTACATTGACAAATGCAACATCATCTCTCACATCAGACATATTTGGACCAATGAAGATGCTGCAACAATTGAACTCCATCAACAAATCCAACGACAAAATGAATACGATCAGCCCATCAACAACCAATCAAAACCTTCCCTGGCCTCGACGGACACTTTTCGACAGTGCTCGAGGACGGGCACTAAAATATGAAGGGGGGAACATTAACTGAGTCAACGTCAGTTAATAGAAGTTGATAAAGACTGAAGACATACAGATGCACATCAAAGATGAATGCAAAGAAGCAGTAAAGATTGGAGTTACACATTTTCACGTTTTCCCAAAATGGTCACGTATTGTAAATTCTCGATTTATTTCAAGCCATTGTAATATTTTAATGTGTTACGGGCTCAATGGGAGTTCCAAGTTGTAAAGAATAGGTCACTTACTGTGACTAGGTTGCAGATTCAGTAAGTGGTGAGCCCTAAAGGCCTTGGACGCCCGAACAGTGCATATTTTTAACCTAGGTATATAAGGCAGTATGTAAAAGAAATTAGGGTTCTCAAGTCATTTGGTGAGAGCACTCTTTGGTGAGAGCTCTTGAGGTGTGTGGCTATGGAGTCCTTGAGCTTCTCTTTGCTCATGAGACTTGATTAACACTAATCAATGATTCATTCTCTCTCACTATGCCTCTCTCATGCTTCTTATGATTGCCTATGATGCTTAGATTAACTAGATCTTAACTAATTAGTGGTTAATCCCTCTCCAATCTTGTGTGATTGCCCTCTTTTGCTTGTGTGTGCATGTAGGTTTGATTGGAGTGTGGTGCTCGATAGATCTATGTGTGTGTGCTTGCGATTAGTGTGTTGCATGATAGGATTAGCGTTGTGTGCATCTTGCGATCGTAGTGTGTGTGATTGGGTTGATTAGAGGTGAAGAGAAGTGGATATGGAGATTGCCCTTCATTGAGGCTTAGCTCCTCCATAGGTTGAGAATCTCACCTCGTAGAGTTAACCATTTGTGTTGCCACGATTAGCTCACTAACCGTGTGAGTGTTTCCATGCCCTAGTCGGGTAGCTCATTCCTCCGGATTGATAATTTTGTTGGTCATTGGAGCTATTGCAACGATGGAACCCCCAACAAGAAGCATATTTTTGAGCCCTTCGTATGGATTCTCTTCTTCTTCTTGAATCAAAGAGAGGCCTCTTTTGGGAGTCCCACTAGGAGGATTCCTAGGTACTCTCTCATCATGGTGGAGATCTTGGAGAATCCCATGAGCACGAAGATGCCGTTGCACTTCACTTTGGAGGGATGGATTGCCCATGGCTTGTTGAAGCCTAGAAACAAGGAAGTTAACAAGCATAGGGGCATCATTAGTAGCCTGCTCATTAGCAAAATCAAAGTTATCAACATTAATTTCACTCTCTTTACTATTGTCAGTCATTCTAACAACTTTTAGGTGTAAAAGTTTTAGGTGTACTTTGGCACTTCAAGCCCTAGTTGCTACTCCTCTTTACCCTTTAGAAAAGCACTCAAGCTATTGTACCCGTCGCTCGAATACCATTAATTTCAAGGAATAGAAGAGAGGGTCTTTTAACACCAAAATAGCACCGGCTCCGGTCAAGCTTCTATTAGCTCAATAGTGGTTAAGCCGTAGGCAAGCCCCATAGGACTCCACTATTAAGACCGACGGTGATGCCCCGTTATCTGCACGAAGGCACACGCACTACAAGCCTCAAAAATCCCTATTCTACTTACTCAATTGCAGTTAATAATACCAACAATTTGTAGCTAGCTTGAGGACCTCCCTTCTTGAGCAAGAAAAGAGAAACCTTGTGCTCTGATACCAATGTAACATTTAATGGCCTAGTAACTTGTGTGTAGCAGAAAATAGCATGAACATAGTGAACATTTCATAGAATAGATTCCTAATGAGAATAACAAGAGTGCTTGGGTGGAGAGAGCAACAAAAAGCATAACACCTAGTTAGATAGCATGAACAATACTTCAAAAGAGAGAGAAATTAAGCTTTGACAACATGTGAGGATCGGATTTACATGGAGCCGGTTCCCCCTCCAAAAGCTTTGTATTATGGTTTCTCCCATCAAGAGAGACATTTTACAATACAATTCTTTGTGTTCTTCAATACTAGCTATTGCAATGAAGATGGAATCTTCAAGCACTAAGCAAAACATTATAAAACGCAACATCAATTCCCTCACGGTCTCCGACCCAAGACCTCACACACCTTCAAAGATGGTGAGAGCTAGTGGGGTATGAGAGTAGATTGAGAGGAAGAAGGAGTAGTCTTACGAGAAAGATGTACATCTCCTCACATGATCACTCATATTAGCATAGCATAGCTTAGTAATTAGCATGGATGAGGAGATGAGCATGCCTTGAAGCTTGGCTCTTGGTTAGATTTGCATCAAGTGTTGGTGTAGGCCTCCCTTCTCACAAGCTTGGAGTAGGTGATAAGCTTTCCATTAAAGCTTGAGAGAGAGAGAGAGAGAGAGAGAGAGAGAGAATCTTCTTACTTCACATATGAGTTAGTGTGAGTGTGTATGCAATAATGCCTTTGAAAAATCAACCCCCTCTCTCTCTCTTGGTCGACCCCTCTTGCTATTTGCTCATGCTACCACCCCATTGGACCTCTCCAAGCTTAGCCAATAGGATTTAAGGAGCATAAGTGATAGCCTTTTGACATGTGAATGCAACTAAGCTCTCATTGGACCCCTTTGTCTCCTAGCCAATAGGAATCAGGTAAGCCATGGGGCTGTTGAATGCTCATTGGACCCCTTGGGAGACTGTCCAATAGTCTTCTAGAGAGATTAATTCTTTTTGATTCTTTTATTAAGTGTTTTTAAATTAATTAAACTAGATTTACTCTAGCCTAATTCTCATTGGTCCACCTCCATGGTCATCCAATAGGATTTGAGTACACCTTGTGGGCATCTGGCCTAGGGAGCTGACATGTGTCCCTCATTCCCTTTGTGTAAAGGAGACTTGTGTGTGTGTGTGTGTGTGTGTGTGTGTGTTTCTCTCTCATCCCCTACTTGCAAGGCTCACCCCCTCCTTTGTAGGAGTTGTGAAGACTTTTGGTACACACACAAAGCATCCAATATTCCTAAGCTTTTGACCTTTGGACACAACCTTTGAATTTTGGAACCTTAGCATTTTGGAAGTCTTAATGGGCTTGACCTTAGGGTCTTTAAAGCCCATCGTTACACATTTCTCTTTTGAAAATGGCCACCCTTTGCATCCCTATTTTCCCTTCTTTGGATCCCTATTGTGGCCAGTTTGCCAGCTTAACCAATATTCTCTCCCCTGGAACTTCCCCATATTAAATGATCAGTTTAACATGAGAAAATCATTTAGGAGAATTATATATTAGTTATTATGATAGCATAGCACCAGTATATATATTTAATTATGTCTTTAAAGAACCTGTTCTCATATCTTGAGAGAAAAATCTTAGTATCCATGCAATGAAAAATTAATCGTTCTTCTCTCACTACGGAGGATGAGTGACCTACCCCTTGAATATATCAAGGTGTCAAAATAAGCAGAAATACTTTAATCATATGTAGTGCCACTTGCACTATTAATTGAGTTAATATTACCACGTTCATTTCCTCTCAAGTGTCATTAATTTTCTTTATCCATACTTGGCAAAGTACCTAGCTAAACAATGTAAATTTTTGGAATGAGCGTGTTCTATGACATTGTTCCTTGCAAATCTAAGGGTCTATATAAGAGATAGGTTATTGAATTTATATATTCTTTAGTATGCTCATCTAGCCCCTTTTCTATGTAGTAATCGGTTGTGCATTTTTAGCAAGATGCTCTTTTTGCACATGTAGTTAGTACTTCTTGACCTTGACCTTGATCCATTTTCATATCTGTGTTAAGGTGTAAGTTTTATAACAAGTAAATCTTTACACCACACCACATGCACTTACATATATATGAAAGAGTATGTATATGGTACTCAATTTAGTGTTAGTACCATCTTAGATATGCTGTTTGTCTCGCTTGCATAGCCCCCATGATGATTCAACTCATTTAGGGATAGCTATAGACTAGCTGCAATCGCCAAGCCTACCAAGTACAACTCCCAACTGCGATCAAATTTTAGGAGTAGTTTCTTGTCTTTCAAGTCCTTCCTTGATGTCATCTCAACAAAGGTTCAATCTTGCACTTGCATTTCCACATTCTAAGCTTGAAATCCCCCATATGGAATTTTGTATAAGGCATGATCCTCTAACCAAATACATAGTCTCATAAGTCACACTATCTGTTACTCTTTGTGCGCCATTTTCATTGCCTTGCAGTATTGACCTCTTCACTCTAGCATGGCCCTCTATAAATTGATCCACCTATGTGTTTGGAGGTCGTCAACCATTAAACTCTCAAAGTATTTTAATTGTCTAAAATTGAAAAATCTTGGCTGGGTTTTGAGATAGCCTTTAAAAAGAACTGGCAAAATGGCACAAGTTATAGTGTAAATACTGGCCCAAGCTGCATTTTTTCACCTAAAAACTACTATAGTTTTGAGCAAGCCCTTATTTTCTTAGGGAAAACTTCGTAGACAACTGGGATTTGTTTTTTCCATTTTCAACTTGAAAATTTACACTACAAACCGGGGTATGGGAGCATTATGAGGAAGGGAGAACTCCCTCTCTTTTGTTAGGGTCCTAGCCAAGTGGCTAGTCGAACAACCAACTAACCTATCCAATAATCCTTGGTTAGGCTCTTTTGAGGTTGTTTATGTATCTTTTGAGCTCCTTGCTTGCATCTTCATTGGTGCTTGTTTATGTAGAGATCCTTTTTTCTTACAGCATTGATTACTTTGTTACATGTACGTTGACTTGCAATCAATAGATGGTCATTATATTGAGCAAGACCATTATTAGTCCTAAGTCTTTGCTAAGCCTTTGGAGAGTCATGGTGAGATTTTATTGAGCTGGAGGATTCTCCAATGTTGAGATGCTTTTGGTGATACAGGTTGTTGAAGTACCCCTTATATGAGGCCTCGCCATAGGATATACATCTAGGTGCTTTTGAAACTGTTTTCTTTTGGGTCATTTGTGATGATCAGTCTTTGATACACCTATAGTCAGCTAACACTCTTTATGCATTTTTTAATGATTTGGACAGCATTTTTACTCATTTTAGATTGAGATTTTGGTCATTTTATTGCAAAAGCTCCACCAAAATTTTCCTAGATCCTTGCCATAGTTTTGACTCTTGGTAGTTATGGATTCTATCTTTGAAAAAGACATTTATAATAGGTAGAAGTTTCATGGCACAAATTTTAGCATCTGGAGGGAGCATATTCAGGATGTTTTGATCCAGATTGCTAAATTTGAGCCATTGTTTAAGTGCCAAGAGAGTGAGGGTTACACAGATGCCCAGTGGAAATCACGATGCTAAATCTAAATGTTGCAAAGCTAGTGTATTTCACTATTGTTGGTGAAGGTACTTCTCGTGACTTATGGATAAGTTATGCAACACGTATGAGAACAAGAGTGCAAGTAATAAAGTTTATTTGATGAACAAGTTATTTGGCTTCGTATGAAAGAGAGTAGCACCGTTTTTGGACACTTAAATGAGTTTAATGTTATCTTTAGTCAATTGAAATCACAAAGACTCAATTTTAATGAGAAAGTTTATCTTTGTGTTATACTCTCTACCTTACTCATGGGACAATTTCTACACAAGCATGAGTAATTTTTCACGTAAAGGCATATTAATCTACAATGATGTAGGTATTTTTCTCACCAAGGAGATTCATGGGAAATCGCTTAAGCCTACTAAGAGTGGTGACGCTTATGTTGCACAGACTCAAAAAGAGAGAGGTTGCACTCATGATCATGCCTAGTCTAAGGAAAGGGCATGTGCCATGTTTGAGTGCTACTATTGCCATAAGAAAGAACATGTGAAAAAGGATTGTGATGCTACACAAGAAAACAAGATGGAATGGGTTGAGCGCTTATGATAGCTATTCTAAGTTGGCTAGTTAGAGTTAGCTCAGATTCGATTACAACTTTAGACATTATATCAGACAAAGACTAAAATGAATGCATAGACTGGAAATGGAATATACACTGAATTGGAAACTAAGATGGAGACTAGAACTGGAATATATTCATGTTGGTATAGGCAAAGTACAACCATGTGAGCCAAGCCTGCTCTGGGCTTAATGATTAGAGTTACAAAGTACAAGAGCATGAAGAGGTCCAAGACACTAAATAGGGATAGTGAAGAGTCTGGCCAAAATGACAAGTCGAGAAGATATCTCGCAAAATAATAGTGAGCCCTATATATAGCCATCGGACTGGGCCTCTTACCGGCTGTCCATTGTGCCAGTAATTGTGGTAACTGGCCTTGGGAATAATTAGCCTTATTGCACCCATCTATTCCCTCAATTGGCCGTTGTTCTTGCCATCTACATTCCTTCCCCTTTTCTTTGACTTTTGGTATATTCCAAGATGTATCAATCCATCGGACCATCCTCAATTTATCTGGAGCCTTCTTCCTTGGAGATTGATAAAGGACACTGAATGGTGCACTGGAAACACCTGGAGCACTGAAACCTACCCTTTCTTTGTGAATTAACTTTGTAAATGGCTTCCTGCTCCACTTGCTCTTTGTGCTCAGTCATCTTTTATATCTCATAGGGTGTTGAGGCTTCCCATGTCTTTGTAACAGCGTCGTACAAAGTGTTTCCCTTTGGTTAATCGGGTTCTTGCAAGTTTATGGCAAAACAATGCTTTATGGATCCATCCTACTGGGAGTGTATTTCATCCATTTCTATGAATTGTGGTTCAAAAGCTTCCCTGTTCGTCAAATCTTTTCTCAAAATTTAGGAGGCTTTGACATTTAGCTAAATAAGCTCATTGGTGATTCTAATCAACACTTAGTTGTGGCTTCAGCATTGCCCCATTGTGAAGTGAAAGTTCCTCAGATCTGCTTTCAATTCTTCTATTACCAACCTCTCTTTAGCTTTATTGAGAGCCTCTTGCCATGCAAACCACTCAGCTTTGATCCTTTCATAACATTCCCTCAACTGATTGACAATCTGAATATATCTTTGTTTGTCAGCAGCTCAATGTACCTCGAGTATAGCACAAGAAAGAAGCGAGGTAATTCTTCCTCCTTTTCAGGGATGGCATAGAATAAAACTGGAAAATCTAGAACAAACTCGATGAAGTTCATCACCATCTGATTTTCATGTTGCATCATTTTCTTGGTAATTCTGACGAGATGGTAGAGGCTCTTGAGATTTCCTCTCTTGTTCCCGTGTCATCCAGGTCCTCGGCCCTTCACTATTGGTGGCATTATTTTCAAATAGTGCCTTGATCCTTTGGTCTAGGACTTCTCTAGCACTCTGCATCATTCTTTTGGCAGCTACATACAACAATAGAAACCTCTCTAAGTTAAAGTAGATGGTTTCATCATGTAGCATTCTTGAACTCTTTGCTTCCTTAGACTCGTATTGAGCATCAAAAGCTAAGTGGAGTAGTTGTGATCCAAATCAAAGCGTGAATCCAGAATGAGTTGCTTACATTTATCAAGTCATTGAGTTGCTTCTCCAGACTAATGTCCTGATTGTTGCTGGTCACCACTTGGTTGTGTCTACTTCTGGGATGAATCTGTTCTTGTCGTTCATGTGTCTACGGTTGATCCCCAGCATCTCATCTTTATTTTCATTGAAACCACATTACTCATTAGCCTCTAATCCTCCTGCTGTTGAACCTGGTGGTGGAGGAGATGGTGGGTTGTCATCATCATCATCCGTGTCATCACCTTCCTGGTTGTTGGCATCTACCCCTTCATCGTTAAGCTCTATCTCTTCATCCTTCTCATAATCTTCATCTTTTGAATTTTGGTTATTTAGGAATTCCATCATTGCTTCATTAACCAAGTCAGTGTTGTATACCTTGGCTTTGTGTTGCAGATTGGATTGAATAGACTCTACAACCTCTTGTAGATCAACCAGATTTAGAGTAAGATCTCCATTGAAATCAGCCTTTTGAATCTTTCTGTTGCTTCCTCAGCTCACTTCTTTTCTGCTTTCACAATAACATTATCAGCCTGTAAGGTATCAATCTTTCGCTGTGGAGGGTGTTTGGGCCGCAGGAGTATTGATGGCTACCTAATTTTTTCCTTCAATCACATGGGTACTGGTGTGGCCCTAAGTTGTGTTTTTTTATAAAATCTAATATCTAACTTCACCAAATGATTTTCTCAGTGATTATTAAATATGGGAAGATAACAGGGAAACAAGAGTTAGGATATAGATATGTGCTTCTAGAACTATCTCAATAGAGGACCAAAAGGTGTAACAGAAATGGCCTATGAACTTTGAAAGTAGCGGAATTAGGTAGGTGAAGCACTTTTGAGAGATTACTTTGTGAGCATAGCGGGTGAACTTAATTGATGGTAGCAACATAAACATGGTACTTAGTTAACTTGGCATGAACAATACTTTTGCAAGAGAGAGAGTTTAGAGAACATGACAATAGTTGAGGACCGGATTCATATGGAGCCGGTCCCCCCTCCAATAGGCATTTGTATTATAGTTTCTCCCATCAAGAGAGACTTGGTACAATACAATCCTTGTGTTCCTTGTGACCTAGGTGATGCAATGAAGATGGAAAGATTTATGCATCACAAGTATAACATAAACTTTCTAGAAAGCATTAACTATCCCGAGCCTCAATCCCAAGGCCTCAAACACCTTCGAAGGTGGAGAGAGCTAGCGGGGAATGAGGATAGGGAAGAGGAAGAAGAAACATTTCATAGGAGAAAGAAATAGTTCCTCACTTATCATCACTCTTCTTGCTAGCATACATAATAGCATAGTAATGAAGATGGAGAAGATGGCAAGCTTAAGCATTGAAGCATGGCTCTTGGTTGGATTTGCATTCCATAGCCAAGAGTGTTGGTGTAGGCTCTCACTTCTCACAAGCTTGGAGAAGGAGGTGGAGTTCCTCAAATTTCACCAAGTAAGAATAATCCACAAAATGAGTGTGTGTGTGGTGTATATCCTCCTAGCATCCCCCTTGCTTGCTTGGGGCGAGTTGTGACTTTTCCACATGCTTCAAGCTCATTGGACCCCTCTCCCCCTAGCCAATCACATGCAGCATGCAGTCAAGAACATGGGTAGTCTTTTGACAAGTGTCCTCCTTACCCCTTAGAGAGAGAGAGAGAGAGAGAGAGAGAGCTTGAAAATATCTAGATATTTGTTGGATGGAACTAGAAGCTCATTGGACCCCTCTTAAGCCCAACCAATAGCATTCAAGAACACCATGTGGTTAAGCTTAGGGAGAGTCTGACATGTGTACCATGCGTCCTTTGAGAAAAGGGGTGCCCTTTGGGTGAGTGGAAGGTTAGGTCAAAGATTCTCCTAACTTTGAGACTTTTATGCATAGGAAGCTTCTCAAGCACCTTCCTCATTAAGTTTGTAGGGTCTCTCTATGACTCAAGCACCTTACCCCCCATGCATGGGACGCTTCCCAGGAACCTTCGTGTCATTAAGTATGACAAGTACCTCAAGTACCATAGTCATCAACATGACAAGCACGTTAGGTGGATTTCCCACCTCAAGCTCATCCCTAGCTTGCCTAAGGTCGCCTAAGGTCAAAGGCAAGTTTAGATTGTGTTCCCACCTCAAGCTCAACCCTAGCTTGCCTAAGGTCAAAGGTAAGTTTAGGCCGGGTTCCCACCTCAAGCTCAGCCCTAGCTTGCCTAAGGTCAAAGGACTTTTAACACAAACCATTGGAGGTCTTTAATGAAGCTAACCCTAAGGTCTTTTAAGCTCCATTAGTTAACCTTACTCTTTGACAGACCATCTCTCATTTGGGCCCCTTTACCATTGGCTCCATGTTGAGATAGATCCGTGAGCACATGTCTATATTCTAACCCTTGTTCCTGTTTATTATCCCACATTAAATGATCAATTTAATATGAGAAAATTATTTGGGTTGGTTAGATATTAGCTTTAATGACATTACGTCTCTCTTGAAATCATCGTCCTCGACTATGAGGTAAAAGAGATAAAGCCATAGTCATTAGTCAATTTGTCTTAGCGGGTAGAGGATCCCTTTTTACCTACGACATCATTCCAAGATGGATGACTAATCCATTTGGTGCTTGGGAGACATAGCTGTCGCAAGCATGTCTACTCTTTAGTCCATTTCATCCTCCCAAGTAGAGTGACAAATTCTACATGGTGTTTGAGCGACGTCGTCATCACAAACATGATTCTTAGTATGCATACTACTTAAATTTGTGCACAATAAAGAGACAATTAGTCTTATAAGACAAAAACATCGATCATTTAAAAGAAACATGTACATTTGCTTACTCTAATGTAGAATTGTAAGCGTTGACAAGGTTCATACTACCCTTAACTGGATTCCTTGCATCCAGTTAAGGATTCCTTGCATCCAGATGGATTCCTTGCATCCATCTAGCATCTTCAAAAGGATAATTTTTGAACTTATAAGATACCGTCGGATAATCTTACCATGTCGTAGTACCTTGTCTTCATGCCGAAGGACAGCTTCGGGTTGTAGTACCACTTCTTGATCTTCAATTTCGGGAGAGTCTTCAATAATTGGTTCATTGTGAGGCTCTCCTTTGTAGGGCTTGAGTAGGCTCACATGAAAAGCATTGTGTATGAGCCAATGGTTAGGCAACTTGAGTTGATAAGCCACCTCATTGATTGGCTTCAAAATTTGAAAAGGACCATAGTATCTTTTTGCTAATTTAGCATAATACTGTTGATGGCCCGTAGGATTTTTGCTTGTCGTTTGCCTCAATCAAGCCTTAGGAAATTTAAGTAAGAGCCAATAATTTTCTTTGAATGTTAAGGCCCTTCTGTGCTTGCCAGCATCAGCTTTTTGCCTTAGTTGGGAGATGGATATAGCCTCTTTAATCTTTTGAAAAGATGATTGCAGGTCACGGCTATACTCATCGGAAGCTAAGATCTTTCCATGTACTTTAAGTAGCAAGGGACTCTTAGGTCTTCCCTCTTTGATTTCAAAAGCCGCTTTTCCCATAGAAGTATGGATAGTATTATTATACACATACTCTACAAGAGTTTAGTACTTTTCCCATTCTAAGCGTTGATCTACTTCTGTAACATAGGTCTTTAGTAGATCAAGAATTGTAAGATTAGCTATCTCACTTTGGCCATCCGTTTGTGGGTGATAGGTCGAAGAGAAATTTAATCTTGTACCTAGATTTTTGAAGAGACCTTTCCAAAAATTACTGGTCATTCTAGGATCTCTATTTGACATGATGGATGTTGGCAATCCATGGTGTTTGAAAATCTGAGATATGAAGAGAGTTTCCATTTAGTGTGCCTTAATAGTCTTCTTGAGAGGGATAAAGTGTACTTGCTTGCTAAACCTATCGACTATTGTCTATAATATCATATTTCCATGGATAGACTTGGGTAATCCAAAGATAAAATCCATGGATATACTCTCCCATGGTGAATTCGGAATTGGAAATGGTTGGAGTAATCTAGGTTGTTTCCCTCTATCATACTTGGTCTTTTGGCATACCACACATTTTGAAACATACTCTTGTATGTCAACTTTCATGGTAGGCCAATAAAAGTACGTCTCTACTCCTCGAAGAGTAGGTTAAATGCCTCTATGCCCCGCATAGGGAGGAGCATGGGATTCATACATGACTTTCTCACGAAGGGAGTGGGTAACACATATCCATGAATACTTAACATTTTTCTTTGTTGAGTCATGTAACGGTCCTGCTATTTGAGAGAATTTTTCTATGAAGCATCTATAGTATGCACACATACCAATAAAGCTTCTTAGCTCATGTAGATTCCTTGGATTAGGCCATGCTTTTATTACCTCCAACTTTGATGGATCCATACGGATACCATCTCGAGAGATAATATGACCTAAGTATTGAATCTCTTGAAGGGAAAAATCGCTTTTCTTTTGATTGAGAAAAAACTTATTCTCCCATAATGCTTGAAAAATTACTTGGAGATGTTGCTTGTGTTCCTCCAAGGAATTGGAGTAGATGATGATATCATCAAAGAACATTCCAATGAATTTGTGGTAGGGTCTAAAAATTTCCTCCATTAATTGATTGAATCTAGCTGGTGTATTAGTCAAGCCAAAAGGCATGACTCGATATTCATAAAGGCCACACGTTGTACGAAACGCGGTCTTTAGGATATCTTCATTCACTATCCTTATTTGATGGTAGCCACTTTTAAGGTCAATCCTACTGAAGTAGGTAGAGCCTTCTAGCTTATAACACAGATCTTCTACCCGAGGTACGAGAAATCCGTTTTTGATAGTGATATGGTTTAGTGCGTGATAATCCACACACATGCAGTATGTACCATCTTTCTTTTGCACTAAAAGGACTGGAGAACAAAAGGGAGAGGAGCTAGGCCTCACCATCCCTTCGTCTACCAATTCTTGTACTTGCCTCATGATCTCCTCTTGTTGAGCTTGTGAAATTCAATAGGGAGGTTTGTTAGGCGGTGAGCTTCTTGATA
Organism: Adiantum capillus-veneris; assembly: GCF_014529385.1. Lineage (NCBI taxonomy): Eukaryota > Viridiplantae > Streptophyta > Polypodiopsida > Polypodiales > Pteridaceae > Adiantum > Adiantum capillus-veneris. The sequence goes on along the minus strand of NC_140945.1, from coordinate 108,390,440 downwards.
GGAGCTCAATTCGATGGTCATCATCCCCTCGTTTTGGAGGTGAGTCCATAGGGATATCATCGATGAACACATCTTGGAATCCTTTAAGAAATTTAGACAAGTCTAACTCTTCTTGATTCCTACCATTCACCTTTGATGAAACTTTATGACCTTTTAGGGATTCTTCAACAAAAATCATGTACACAAAAACTGAGCTTTTCATTGATTTATCCACGGCAAGAGGATTTACAAGTGGTATAGTATGACCAGACTCAATAGCATCTATATACATATTATTTACCCTGTAGGTGAAGTAGATTCTCTGTTCAGGGAACTTCATGTTGGCAGCCATGCGGTTGAACCATGGTACCCCTAGGATAGCATCCTCATGTTGGAGAGGAGAGATAAAGAAGTCTTCTTTGTCGACATAGCTTTGGACATGAAGCCTCAACTTCCCAATCAAGGGAGTAACTAAGGCTTGCTGTCCCTTGAAAGTGGCATCGGCAGTTATATCATCTCCATCTCAAAAGCTTGAATGCCCAACTTGGTGGCCAACTCCATTGATATGAAGTTGTGAGTAGAACCAAGGTCAAACAAGATAAAGGCATCATGCTCCCTTACCTTTCCCCAAGCATAGGAGAGAGGTGATCCTTTACAATGATCATCCTCTTTTGGAGCTTCGATAGTGGAAGCTCTAGGAGTCTCATTGCATGCATTTCTTTTGGGGCAAGAACGATAACCATGTCCTTGCTCCCCACACTTAAAACATTTTTGATCCTTGCGAAAAGTTTCAAGCTCTTCAGGAGAGAGTTTATTTTTACCTTTGTAAAGTCCTTTCTCCTTGGACTTATTGTTGTTGTTGTTGTTGGAATGGCCTTGGGAAGAATTTTGGGCATTAATGTTTCCATTTGCATCACTTTTGTATTTATTTTCCATGGGCTTGACATTCCGTCTAACCCCTTGTTGAAAATTATGCGTGAATCAACCATGTTATGGTGGATTACTTCACTGATAGAACTAGCCCGTTGAGAGTTGACATACTCGGCCATCTCTTCAAGTAATCTCGCACAGAATTGTTGTTTTTGCTCATAAAAGTCTATCTTTTGAAAGACATTAGCCTTGAGATGTAAATCCCAAAACTTGTCCACATATTTGTGGATAGACTCATGAGAGAGAAGCCTCAAACTCCACCATTCGCTGAGAACTTTGTCCTTTGCATCGCTTGCAAGGAATTGCTTCATGATGGAAACTCGTAGAGTTTTCCATGTCTTTGGGGCTTCGATGTTGCCACGAAGGCTAGCCCACCATTGACGAGCTGATTTTTAGAAGTGCATAGCTACATGGCATATCTTGGAGGACTCAGTGAAACCCTCATCTCCAAAAGCAGCATCAAATTGTTTGGATGAAGGCCAATACTTTGTTGATAGCACCAAAGGTGCCATCATAGGTGAGAAAAGAGATACTCTTTCCTCCCTCTTTGAACTTCTTGAGCTTTTGTGACCTTCGCCATGCAGGGTAAGATTTGCGATGTCCTCCCCTCTTATATTCTCTAGGAGAATAGCCATAGCTTTCATTGGTAGAGGAGGACGGTGAAGAAGAAGGAGAAGAGGGTGACCTCTTTCTTGCCCTTTTCTTCCTTGGTTTCCTCTCTTCCCTTTTGGAGTGACAAGGAGAAGAACTATGGGTTAACCGTTTCCTCTTAGGAGGAGTTGGCAATCGTTTAGTTCACCTTCTTTGTGGAGCCACATCTTCAGAGGAATTTAGGGATTCATTACTTTCTTGATCTTTGGATTCCTCCTCTCGTATGGGAGAGAGTCTTCTTTTGGGGGTCTCATCAAGAGGCCTCGTAAGCGCTCTCTCCTCTTGGAGAGAAAAGGAAATCGCATAAGCTTGAAGTTGTTGAGTAACTTTGGCTTGCAAAGCGGGGTTGCCCATAGCTTGTTGCAACCTAGTGACAAGATAATTGACCAAATGCTCTTATACCAATGTAATGGAAATGGCCTATGAACTTTGAAAGTAGTGGAATTAGGAAATTAGGTGAAGCAGTTTGAGAGATTACTTTGTGAGCATAGCGGGTGAACTTAATTGATGGTGGAAACATAAACATGGGACTTATTTAACTTGGCATGCACAATACTTTTGCAAGAGAGAGAGTTTAGAGAACATGACAATAGTTGAGGACCGGATTCTAAGGAGTTGGTCCCCCCTCCAATAGGAATTTATATTATAGTTTCTCCCATCAAGAGAGACTTGGTACAATACAATCTTTGTGTTCCTTGTGACCTAGGTGATGCAATAAAGATGGAAAGCTTCATGCATCACAAACATAACATACACTTTGTAGAAAGCATTAACTATCCCAAGCCTCAATCCCAAGGCCTTGTTAACCCTCACACACATTCCTATCACTTACAATAGGCGTTGTATTATTTATTTGGTAGAGTCAGGTATCGGGCTTCTCGGTCCAATAGGAATGGGGTAAGAGTGGTCACCGATGAGAGGCGCACTCTAACTGGAACATTCAAGGGATTAGTTGGCTAAGCATGGGCGCCCAAGTGTAGAAGGGGCGAGCTCATATAAAAGTCAACTAAACCTAAAATTCACTCATTCTCTCATTTGTGCAATTGAAGACTTCTCTTGCTCCATCTCCATCTTCTTCTTCTTCATCTCCTTGTGTGTGTGTGTGTGTGTGTGTGTGTGTGTGTGTGTGTGTGTGTGTGTGTGTGTATGCATGAGAGAGAGAGAGTGTGTGTGATCGAGCATTGCGACGGCACGACGGCGGCGAGGCGATTGAGCTCGGCGTAGCGGCGTCTCCCTCTTCTTCGCGGTGAGGAATCCTCCACGATAGCAAGCGTAGAGCGATGAGTGACACACCATCGCCATCTTTGAGCTTACTAGTTTAGGCTTGTTGTGTGCTTGGAGTCATTTGTGGCTTGCAAACAGTGTATCGGCAAGTTCCTTGCATTAACACGTGCGACAGATGTGCACATTTTTGGCGCCGCTGCCGGGGAATGCCATACACTAAGCTTGAATGGCACTCTGTGCTTCTTTTGTGGTGCAATTTCAATTGTAGGAAAGGTAGGGAAGGAAGGCGTGTGTGTTGAGAAGAAGGATTTTGTTTTTGCTACTGTGTATTTCTTTGTTAATGAAGTTTTGAAAGGTACTATGTTTTCTCTGTGATAAGGTGTTAGTATTAAGGTTGTTAGTTCTGTGTAATGCAAAGTACAGTAAGTAGGAAGTAGATCTGTTAGAGCTAATGAAGTGTGTTAGTGTGTAACAATAGGTGTATTAGTTGGAAGTAAGTAGGCAGAGTGTGTGTGTGCTCGCGCACAGGACGTGGCGACCTTATCCAAAAAATAAATAAAAAAATTAAAGGTAGGATCGGGATCGGGAATATCTCCCAGACCCAAGTCCAAGCTCACGCTCAGGCTCAGGCCTCAGTCGCCCTTTAAAATTACGTATTTTAGCTTCACACGTAGCTAAAAATCGACTTTTTGAGGACCAACGGAGCTTCAGGTGACCGAACGTTGTGTTGTAAAGTACACCAAGACCCTCTAAGTGATACGCTCATTTTGAGCTATCACACACTTTAATAAAAAAAACGATCATTAGAAAACATTAAAAAACATTAAAAAACGAGTGAAAACGGACACCTAAAAAAGTAAGCGGTTAACCTTCGAGGTTATTCGCCGACGCTTGTAGGGTGCTAACAGCACATGCATCTGTGCTCTGGTCATGTGCTAGAGACGGAGCAACTAGAGAGAATTTCGACTTACGTGAGTTCTCATTATCCACCCACCTTAGGTTCCGGGCCCTCGGCGGGGAGCCAAGGTAGTACAAACCAAGACCCGAACATAGCGGCTAGTGACTCTTCCTCTAACTACGACATCATGGAGGGTTTCCTAATGCCTAATCCCGATAGCTCAAGCCAAGACATGCATACCATGGGCCCGCGGTCTGGGCCGAGCGTGCTTAGCCGCTTGAAGGAAACCTTTAGTAGAGCCACTCGCTCCGAACATGGAGCTAATGATGTAAATGAGGGGGGTGGGGAAGTAAATTCTCCATTCATGACCAACGTAGACCCTATGCCCTTAGAGAATGTGCCCGTGAATACTCCATTCACTACACCTCCTGACTCTTCAGAGCTATTCCCCTCCGAGGTCATATTACCCGATGGTAGAAGCCTTGTCGAAGTGCAAGAGGTTGAACGATATATCATTGCGGCTAGGAAAAAGGAAGTCGAGAGATTACGCAAGGTGGGGCCATGAAGAGAGTTAAAAGCAAAAGCCCTTATGTCAATATCCTTGCTAAGAGAGCAATCGAGTTCTCCTGACTTCGCAACCGCTAAGGGCCAACTCCTAGAAAGCAACATTGCATCTAGCTCAAAGGACACCCCTAGCACCTCAATCCTAGATGGAGTGTTCTTAAATGAGAACTGGGAGTACGAACTACAAACATAAACTCTAACCGACCTATACACAGGTCACACCTATCACGTGGGTTGGTTAGATGTCCTACAATCCATAATGGGTGCTACTATTGTGGAGGATCAACAACAAAGAGTTTGTGAGGTCATCCATAGGGTCATTGAGTTAGAGAGACAGAACAAGGGGATCACCATGCCTTCAACGTGCCTCGTGAGATTCTGGGATACAAGAAACGCTAAACAACCAACCTTATCGCAAATGGAGACTCCCTCGGTAAGTCCCATGGATCCTCCATATGTTGTTTCGCCAGGGGTATCAGTGAAATCTGAGCCCACAAGTGATAGCTTACCTTTCCAAGTCTAGCTCATCTTTCCCTTGATGACACCACAGATACCATGCCCACTCCAATGATGGGCATGCCGAGAAACACGCCATGGACCTCATTTGTTAGTAAAGCACCACTACATGGTAGCTCAATGCATGCAACAGTACCTACAAGTGTGTACCAATCGTATACACCTATGGTTCATCGCACTCATGTAGTCCCTACCCCTCCCATTGTTTCAACTACCTATGCTCCACAACCACAACACCCAAGTTCTTATTTCCACGGGACAATACCGGCTAGCATTAGCATGTCACATCCGACGTCTGCTGTGCCTAGGGCCACATATATGAAGTTTGGACCACCACATGGCACAACATCGTACCCAACGTGGAACCCAAGGGCTTCCTATGCGCCAAGCCCAATGCCAATACCTACTCCACATGTAGTCTCTGGAGCGCCTTCACCCACGGTGCCTGCTCACTTAGGTGACTTGGCAACATTTACTCAAGCTATTGGTCGATCCATTGCTGAGAATATGTGTAACACGCCTGATAGAGAGCCTAGAAGTAAGGGAGTACAAATAGCCAAGCTCACACAAAAATTTAGTGGAGACGGGGATGTGAGAAATCATATGGAAGTGTTTAAACAAATATGCGATTCTCTAGGAGAACACAATGACCTGCATAAGAGTAATGCTTTAAGCCTAGCCTTAAGTGGAAAGGTTGGGAATTGGTATAGAACCCTAAGGGTGGAAGAAAAAACGATTTACCCTACTCTTAGGAGACTGTTCTTGAAAGAATACATATGAGACGGAGTGCTTTGGGGTGTAGCCTCTCAGCTCTAGAAAGCCCAACGAGAGGAAGGAGAGTCGGTGAGAGACTTTATTAGTCGCTTGAAGCATTTGAATTCTCGTTGTAATCCAAATGAGGACTTCAATAATAATCAATTGTTTGATAGATTCATTAGGGCGTTACGACATGAGGATATCTACAATGGCTTAGTCATTAGAGGTATTACCACTTGGGAAGCAGTCACCACCAATGCAATCCAATTGGAGGATAGTTTAATGATTCAAGGAAAAACAGTGTCTGTTGAGCCTAAATCTATTAGCTCGCAAGCAACAGGGCATCGGCCAATGACCCTAAAGCCTATTGCTAAGGAGCCATGACTTTAGTAGATCTCACCAAAGCTATTCAAGAGAGTCTTAGAGACAAACGTGCTCTACAAAACGATCATATGTATCCAAGAAGGGAGCAACAATGATGCTCAGTATGCTATGGACCACATAGTACCAGTGAATGTCCTACTTTTAGAGTAAAATTCAATGGGAATTACAATGCCTGTGGGAGGTATGGTCATCAATCTAAGGATTGCATAGTATTTAAGTGTGCGATGGCCAATAGACCAACATTAGCATGGACAGACACACCTCGAGTGCCTGCATTGATGTCGGCCCCACCTCTTGAACAAAGAGCACAACACATGGTCCCTAGGGCCCAAAATGTTGTTCAAACAACACCCTTACCACCTCCAGTGCTAGGACCACAACCACCACATCCAAGAATCACTTCTGTGAATCAAGTGGGTTGTGAGTCATCTATTGCTTTTTTGGAAGGCTGTGAGGAAGATATAGATCCTATTTTGCCTATGGGATCGATCTGCTTGAAGAAAGTCCACAATACTACATGGAGGACTATTGGGGACAAGTCCAAACTGTCTATCAAGTAGTTGCTCTTGCTGCAAGAGGCCAAAATATCAATTACACTACTAAAAGACCACCTCTTCAATGCTATGAGTGTGGAGGTCCACATCATGTAGCCGAGTGTCCTATTAGGCTACAAAAGAATGCCGCACTAATGCAAACCAATCAAGCAAGCACGTCTACAATGCCGATACTCATGTGTAATCGATGTGGCATAGATCATTTGATTGCCCAATGTCCAAATAATCCAAATGCACCGAAGATCACGCCATTAAACTTGATTGAAGTTACTGAGGATCCATCACACTTGTGGTACCAGTAAACGTACTCACATGATCGATGCTCCAAGAACAAAATTATATTCTTGAGGAAAGAGACGCGGCATCAATTGCCCAATCTCAGAAAAAGAAGAAAACACGAAGGAAGAGATCGCAAAAAGCAACAAAGTCAGACCCTAGTTCAAAGACCAACATAGGGACTGGTGACGACCCCGTATATATGAACGACACTAAAGAGGATTCTGATTCAGGTGAAACCATGGAGACCAAAACGACCACTAAGATAGAAACCAGCAAGGAAGATCTTCATGAGCCACAATGGCCAGGATCCAAGAATGAGATAAGAACTTATCCAAACCCTACAGAGGAGATTGAGCGAGTAAAGCAATTAAGGGGTTTGGTAGAAAATACCCAAAGGGGTCTAGAACCAGCACCTGGTAGATCCAGATTACGGACACCGTGTTCCCTACGCAACAACAACCTCACCAAGTCCATAGACCCTTAGCCATACCTAGTGTCATCCAAGAAGAAAGTGACTTAAAGTCATGGGAAAGTGGACGTACTCACTTCTTGATGGAAAGAATGTTTACAGAGGGACTACCTGATCCTATCAAAGAAATGGAGATCCCATCTTCCCCACGTCAAGGGACTGAAGTCCAAAAGTTGCCGTTAAACATTGCCAAATTGATGGATTTCATGTCTTCAGAAGTTAAAACCACCATCATGTCCAAACTATATAAAGACCCTGAGCTAGTCTCAGCTCTTCGAGCCTTCCTCAATGGAGAACTAAAGTTTGGGCTACCACAATTTTCATAGGTGGATGGAGCTGGGGAGATGCCAATAGAGGAGGAACACTTAGATCCACAACCCAACCTAGATGAGAACCTTGTGGTAGAAATACATGTTAACAAGTTGGGACAATACTTTGAGGGTGATGAATCCAATGCAACCATACCAATCACTACTAAGGGATTAACTATGAAGGGAATCCTTGATGGTAGTGTTGGGGTTAGCATTGTGACTAAAAGTTGTTGGGAAACTATGGGAAGACCTCACCTTGCGACCACAACCATAGTAGTGAAGATGGCTAATGGGTCTATTGTTAAACCTATTGGGATGCTAGAAGATCTCAAGATCAAGGTCTTTGGACATAAAATAAGGATTACCTTCATTGTTATGGATTTCTCCAAACACACTATGGAATCGGAGATGATCTTAGCACGTCCTTTCATGAGGGAAGAAAAAATGGTGCATGACAGTTCTAAAAACCATGTCTACTTGCAGCTCCAAGATTCTGTCATTTGAGTGGATCTTGTGACTGGTCGAGCACATCCTCTAAGAAACAGGTTAATAATTGATCATAGATCTGACACCACAGTTCACTCGGCCCCATTGCAGTATTGTTACACATGTAAAGCGGACACTAATGTTGGGGAAGATTCTGCTTATATGGATGTACTACCTGGGGTGACTGAGTCAGACAATGTGGATTGGGTCCACCTAGCAGCAACCATAGACACTTAGGGAAATAGGGGGACGACCTGGGTAACACCTGAGGGGGATGAAATTCCACCACTCGTACCCTTAAATATGCTAGAAGCAATGCATATAGCTTATGATGACCTACAAGATGAAGGTTTGACTGGCATTGGAACCAGTAGCACCTCACAAGACTATAGCCACACGATTTGGGGTCAGAATCATCAATTGAAATTGACTCTGAGGACGAAGAATCTGAGTTAAATTTTAGTGCAAATGTTGGGACAAACCATTCAGGGCTAGTGGTACCCCAGATGACAATCTATCCAAGGGAGCAGAAGACACAAGAAGCAATTCATCTAGTGACTCTTCACTAGAGATCTATTGTAATCGAAAACTAGACAAGAAGAGTAAGAGATATAAGAGGCAAAGATATCAAGCAAATGTGTGTGCTAGAATAAATGAAAAAAAATCTACCGTAGAATGGCTTAATTATATAGGGGCATGTGATGTTCATCGGAAGTTAGTAGATAACTGGGGTGAATACCTTCAAAGCGTTATGTGGTGTAGTCCACAACCCATTGACATCACACAACTAGAGGCTACAGAGAAGCCAAAGTTGAGCCATACTGTAAGGAGAAGACAAAATCAAGAGTTAGCTCAACAACAAAAGGAATCGGAAGTGAAATCACAATCCACAGAACAACAGGACCCCACATACTTACACCTTGCACCTGAACATTTCAAATCCTACACCAAAGAGGAACATAAGGTTGTGTATACAAAGGCTCAAAGAAAACCTATCGATGGAAGCAATGGAGTCTATGACGGTCCAGCGATAGTTAAGGAAATAGAGGTAGCAGACCCAGGAGGAGAGTACAAACCTATTTTCATTGCCCAAGATCTGACAGAGAGTGATGAGTGTGTACTTAAAGAACTTCTCAAGGAATTCAGGGATATATTTGCATGGAGATATTATGATATGAAAGGTGTTCCACCTTCCGTGGTGCAACATACAATCCCCATGAATAGCATGGCTAAACCAGTTCAACAACGACCCTACCCAATGAATCCTAAATATGCAAAAATCGTTCAAGAAGAGATTGAAAAGCTTGTTGAATGCAAATTCATATAGCCTATTGAGCACTCAGAATGGGTGTCTCCAATAGTGATTGTGCCAAAAAAGAATGGGAAACGCAGAGTGTGCGTGGATCTCAAGAAGGTTAATGCCACAGTAGGAGGGACCATTACCCCTTGCCATATTCAGAACATGTGCTAGAAAGAGTTGCAGGGAAGAAAGCTTATAGATTTTTAGATGAGTACTCTGGCTACAATCAAATCACAATTGCACTGGAGAACCAAGCTAAAACAGCCTTTTTAATCGAATTTGGAGTGTTCGCATTTCGTGTTATGGCTTTTGGCTTAATCAATGTCCCTGCTACCTTTCAAAGATTAATAAAAACTGCTTGTAGAGAATATTTGAGGGAGTTTTGACAAGCTTTCTTAGATGACCTTTGTGTTTATTCCTCTTGGAAAGAACATCTATCATGCTTATGAAAAGTGTTTGAGAAGTGTAGATTGTATCACATCTCCTTAAACCCTTTCAAATGCCAATTTTGGGTTAAACATGGAGTCATTTTAGGGCATATAGTGTCCAAGAATGGGATTTCCATAGATGAGAGCAAAATTAAAGCCATTGCTGAATTGCCACCACCTACAAACTATAAAGGAGTTCAAAGGTTCATGGGCCATGTTGGTTATTACCGACGGTTTATTTTAAACTTTGTCGAGATAGTTCGTCCTTTGTACAAGCTTCTTATTGAGTTCCAATGGATTACGGAGTGCGACCATGCTTATGAGTCATTGAAAAAGACCTTGAATAGCGCTCCTATTCTACGAGTGCCCAATTGGAATGTAATTTTCCATGTGCATATTGATGCATCAAACTTTGCTATTGGGTGTGTTCTAGCTCAACCGGGAGAACATAAACTGGACTACCCCATTAGCTTTGCAAGTCGTCAATTGAATGATGCCGAGAGAAACTACACCTCTACAGAGCGAGAAGGTTTAGGTATGATTTATGCAGTGAAGAAATTTTTCTACTACCTTCTGGCCAACAAGTTTGTGTTCTATGTTCATCATCAAGCCTTGTTATATCTAATAAATAAACCTTGTTCCACGGGAAGAATTACACGATGGTTGGTAATTCTCCTTGAGTTTGATTTTATCGTGGTGGTGAGACCTGGTAAAAGACATGTCATGGCGGATCATTTGTCTCGCATACCCAATGGTGAAGCCCCTACTGGAGTCGATGATGAGTTACCCGATACTTCTCTATTCCTACTTGAAACCATACCTGAATGGAGTGAGAAGATTGTGAACTTTCTAGTTAATGGTTTTCCGCCCAAAGAGCTTCGTAAAGACAAAGCTCGAAAACTGTTAAAAGAATGTGAACCTTAATTTCTCTTTGCAAGAACTCTCTACAGGTTAGGGAAGGATGATATTCTTAGACGTTGTGCACGTGAGGATGAGTATTTATACATACTACAAGAAGCCCACATGGATATAGCTGGACGACATTTCTCAGGGGAACTAACAACTAGAAAGGTGTTGCAATCAGGCTATTGATGGCCTACCTTATTCAAGGATGCATCACTTTTTGCAAAAGGATGTGATGAATGCCAACGTTACAAGATCACACAACGAAAGGATATGATGCCCTTACATCCTGTTAAAGTGACTCAACCATTTGAAAAATGGGGTTTGGACTTTTTAGGCCCAACTAGTCCGGCAGCTCGTAGCACTCAATCTCGATATATTATCGTTGCCACTGACTATGTGACAAAGTGGACGGAAGCGAGGGAGACACGTAAGACCAATTTGAGGTCAACTACCAAGTTTCTCTTTGAGAAAATTATTACAAGATTTGGTCGTCCCTTTGAGATTGTGAGTGACAATGGTACTCATTTTATAAATAGAGTAATAAAAGAACTCACTACCAACTTTATGATAGCTCACCATAAGTCCACACCTTATTATCCACAAGCAAATGGCTAAGCTGAGAGCACCAACAAGACCTTAATCTCTATCTTGACCAAAACGGTGGAAGCTCATCGCACAGATTGGGATTTAAAGCTTACATCAGCTCTATGGGCTTATCGTACTGCATACAAAGTTGCCATTAATTACACCATTTAAGATGGTGTATGGCCAAGAAGCGGTTATTCCATGGGAGTTTGTCGTTCCTAGTCATCGAGTAGCTTCTCAAGAAGGTTGGGATGGTAACCCCTTAGTTGAGCGATTATACATCCTTGAAAGGCTAGATGAAGAGAGGCAATTAGTTGTGCAAAATGCACTTGTGGAGAAAGATAGGAGGAAGAAATGGTTTGACCGTCATCTAAAGAACAAAGATAGCAATGTTGATGATAAAGTCCTTATGTATGGAGTGCATAACAAAAAGAAAAAGTTGAAATATGCAGGAAAAGGACCATATAGAGTATGTGAGATCACCCCACAAGGAACCATTCGTGTGGAGACTCTTGATGGAGTTGAAACCATTGGATTACTCAATGGGAGCAAATTTAAAAGATACTATGATCCTTTAAGCCAAGAGGAGCTATGTGCCATCCATACAAAAAAGGCAGCCAAGGCACAAACAAAATTGAAGACGATACAAGCTCAAGCTGAGGCTAGGAGCGACAACAACGCATAAGACGAAAACGAGAGGCTAACCTTGGAGTCACACATGCATTCCTCGTTGAAATCGACGAGGATTGGTTGGACTCTAACACACCTCTACGATACCCTATTGAGCTAAACAATGCCTATGGAAAAGTGCTATATACCGCCTTATTGGACACGGGTGCTAAATATAATCTGCTATCATATGGGGTGTGGTGTCAGTTAGGGAAGCCACCTCTATCTAAGAGTATTATCCAAGTCAAGGGTGTCAACAAGAAAAAAAAATTGGTTTTTTGAATCTGGCACACTTTTGTCAATTCTGAAAATGGGGTTATAGCTCAAGACTTTTTGGTCATACCTATTGGAACTATGGAGGGTAATATAAACCTAGGACGCACGTGGATGATAGCCACCAAATACACTATTGATTGGGGGACAAGGGGTGTCACAACACAAAAACCCACTCTTAGCCCTACCGCTCAAGCCATAGTCCTTGAGATATTGCCTTTTAAGGAAATAAAACCCAAAACATTGCATGTCCAAGAGGTTGAACCATATGTCCCCATAGCCCAGCTCTCTAGAGCTTCAACTGATGTAGTTGAAATAAAGCTTGAGACACACAAGACCCATCCCAATATAACAAAGAAAACATACAAGTGGGTCCCTAAAGCTTCTTTAGCGACCATAGCTAGTGCTAAAAGATAGGAGACTGGTAAGAGACGTCCCATTCACCCCAAGAAATGTAAAGAAACGTTGCGCTGATTTCCTAAAAAACTATTGGAAGCCCAAGGCTACTATAAAGGAAATGATCAAATCTGGGTGCCAAAACGTAAATTGTGCTCTTACTTATCACCGGGCCCATGTGAGCTCAATCCTGTGACTCCAAAACAAATTGAAGATCGTGGAAAGGAAAAAATCACGGAATGCTATACACCTCCTCCAGAGCTAGTTTGGGTACCGAAGAAAGAACGATTTGTTCCACCTAGCTCAGGAACAACGAAATCAAATGAAGCTTCTTGCTCTTTGTGTAGTTCCTATACAAAAATAGAAGCTTCAACACAACCTCCACCTACCATTGTACATATCCATACAAGCAAAAAAGAGTTTGCACCTCCCGTTGTAAGTTCACCACCTACAACAATGTTGCAAATAAAATCATGAGAGAGTACCTTACCACCCTTGCAACTAGATGAAACGCATAGGGCGGTCGAAAACTATTGGTTAAAGCCTTCACCCATAACAACTTGGAACAATTGGTTTCAAAAGGTGACGACATCATTCCGAAAGGTATGATCTACCCAAGGAAGGGTGGAGTGTTTGATGACATCCATCATTCACTTGCTTGCCTCTCAACCTTCCTCCCTGACCCCTCAATCTCCAATCTTAAGGAATGTATATAACCTTATACTCACATACAAGATAAAAAAGTAAAAAAGCAAGAGCCATAACACAAAATCATAAAAATACATTATGCACAAAAACACGACCCTTGTAATATTTGCACTCTAACTATCATCTATTTGCGTGTACAGATATGGCTAGTATGCTAGAGTCATCCACTTCTGCCTTGGGTGAGAGGTACCCTCGTTACTTTTCACAAATGTTTCACATGGTCTTTCCGGTGCTTGCCTATGAATGGGATTTGGTAGGTACACTAGCATGTGAGAGGAATTTCGAGGAGTTAGAATGGTTGATACGTCTCTTGACCATGACTGATCCATTACTTAGTAGAGAGTGTATCTCCCATTGCACAAGCCTATCCTTTTGACCAAGATGACTATAGGCGTCTAGTGACCTTCTTAGTAAACATTGGTGCCTCTGATGATGAAGAAGATTTACATGATTATACAGATGGCACATATGGTCTCACGGATGATGGGTTTGTTTTTCTCGACAACGAGGATAGGGGTTTAGCCTTAGGGTTTCCACCTAATCTCTATAATATCCTATTCCCTTGACTCTCTAGGGGGAGTGAAAATAATTAGGTTAGGGTTCCTTATTTTTTTTAATTATGTTCAATAAGTGTTGGTACCTTTTCCCACCGATGTGCCTCCTAGAGGTATTCTTTGTATTTCCTCGTGTGTACAGGAACGTGTTGTTGTGGTTAGGATTTGGACCTTCATGGAATCTTTCTCTCATCCACTTTTCAAATCAAGCGCGACCATCAACACAAACAAGTGTTTCTTGTCCATTTAGCATTGCCCCTTATCTTTTTGCATCTATGTTTGTCTGCTTTAATTGTGAGTGGTAGCATAATATTCAACGCATTTGCTTAGTATCAAACATTAAATTCAATGTAATTTTTGTCATAATCACTTGTCTAGGATTAAAAATCAAGCAGTCTGACTAAGCTAGTTTGACCAAGCTAGGTGTTAGAGATCTTCTCTTAATACCATGGGGAATGCCTTCCTAATAATTAATGGTTACGTAGGTTCTTAATCCGATTTAGGCAGCATTGTGTGAAATGTACTAGGGCTTTCTAGTGGGCTTAGTCTCTATTGACCTTTAGCTTAAGTATTATAAAGGGAGTTTACTAGTGTGATGAGCCTGGGGAGGGTAACAGTGTTATATGACCCCGCAAAGTTACAAAATTAAAATGCTGAAAACGAACAAACAAAAAAAAAATCAAAGTGCCAGAATATAAAATCTTAAGCTGGAAGAGAAATCTCAGCTTGATTTGGTACTTCACTCACATGTATCGCCTATGGTACTAGACCCCTAGAGATTCCCAGTGTGGGCGCTTTTCCTTGAAAAGCAAAAAACCCAAGGCATACAAAATAAGCACGCACATCAAAATTGAATCACTATGAAAAGATTTTGGGGGGTCAAAGAAAAGGAAAATAAGTCAAGCGATGATTTCATGAGTAATTCCTTTTATCGCAGCTTAACTACAAGGTCTTCTAGGTATAGCCTTTAGTCAGCCCTTGGACATGAAATACTTCGCTCTCGCGATTAAACAACTTAATTGACCAGAGAAAATTGAGAAGCTTGCCTATGGTAGTAATAGTCGATCTTTAGTGCCTTTCGACCGTTAAATTAGCGACCCCATACTTGTTTAATTTTTTACCTTTACAACTGTTTATGCGTTTGATTTTATTGCAATTTAATGTTTATTGTTGACAAATGGTTTAGAATTCTGCCAGCAATCAATTTGTCTGCTTAAAACTGCATATGATTTTTAATTGTATATAAGAATGCAATTACTGTGCCAATGTTGTTTGATTTTGCAGTGACTGAAGAAGGCTAAGGACATTCATCTCAAATGCTCTTCCACCTCAACAACGAGCTTCAACTCAATAGCTTCCAAGGACGGAATCTACATCAGGAAGGGGGGCATGTTAACCCTCACGCACATTCCTATCACCTACAATGGGCGCTGTATCATTTATTTGGTAGAGTCGGGTATCGGGCTTGTCGGTCCAATAGAAAAAGGGTAAGAGTGATCACCGATGAGAGACGCACTCTAACTGGAACATTCAAGGGATTAGTTGGCTAAGCCTGGGTGCCCAAGTGTGAATGGAACGAGCTCATATAAAAGTCAACTAAACCTAAAATTCACTCATTCTCTCATTTGTGCAATTGAAGAGTGCTCTTGCTCCATCTCCATCTTCTTCTTCTTCATCTCCTTGTGTGTCTGTGTATGCGTGAGAGAGAGAGAGTGTGTGTGTGCGATCGAGCATTGCGGCGGCATGATGGCAGCGAGGCGGTTGAGCGCGGCATAGCGGCATCTCCCTCTTCTTCGCGGCGAGGAATCCTCCACGACAGCAAGCGTAGAGCAGTGAGTGACACACCATTGCCATCTTTGAGCTTACTAGTTAGGCTTGTTGTGTGCTTGGAGCCATTTGTGGCTCGCACATAGTGTATCAGCAAGTTTCTTGCATTGACACGTGCGACAGACGCGCACAGGCCTCGAACACCTTCGAAGGTGGAGAGAGCTAGCGGAGAATGAGGATAGGGAAGAGGAAGAAGAAACATTTCATAGGAAAAAGAAATAGTTCCTCACGTATCATCACTCTTCTTGCTAGCATACATAATAGCATAGTAATGAAGATGGAGAAGATGACAAGCTTAAGCATTGAATCATGGTTCTTGGTTGGATTTGCATTCCATAGCCAAGAGTGTTGGTGTAGGCTCTCACTTCTCACAAGCTTGGAGAAGGAGGCGGAGTTCCTCAACTTTCACCAAGTGAGAATGGTCCGCAAAATGAGTGTGTGTGTGGTGTATATCCTCCTAGCACCCCCCTTACTTGCTTCGGGCGAGTTGTGACTTTTCCACATGCTTCAAGCTCAGTGGACCGCTCTCCCCCTAGCCAATCACATGCAGCATGCAGTCAAGTACATGGGTAGTTTTTTGACAAGTGTCCTCCTTATCCCTTAAAGAGAGAGAGAGCTTGAAAATATCTAGGTATTTTTTGGATGGAACTAGAAGCTCATTGGACCCCTCTTTAGACCAACCAATAGCATTCAAGCACACCATGTGGTTAAGCTTAGGAAGAGTCTGACATGTGTCCCATGTGCCCTTTGAGAAAAGGGGTGCCCTTTGGGTGAGTGGAAGATTAGGTCAAAGATTCCCCTAACTTTGAGACTTTCATGCATAGGAAGCTTCTCGAGCACCTTTCTCATTAAGTTTGTAGGGTCTCTTTTTGACTCAAGCACCTTACCTCCCATGGATGGGAAGCTTCTCAAGCACCTTCCTCATTAAGTATGACAAGTACCTCAAGTACCTTAGTCATCAAGCATGACAAGCACCTTAGGTGGAGTTCCCACCTCAAGCTCAGCCCTAGCTTGCGAAGGTTAAAGGCAAGTTTAGGTAGGGTTCCCACGTCAAGCTCAGCCCTAGCTTGCTTAAGGTCAAAGGTAAGTTTAGGTCGGGTTTCCACCTTAAGCTCTAGCTTACCTAAGGTCAAAGGACTTTTAACACAAACCATTAGAGGTCTTTAATGAAGATAATCCTAAGGTCTTTTAAGCTCCATTAGTTAACCTTGCTCTTTGATATACCATCTCTCATATGGGCTCCTTTATCATTGGCCCCGTGTTGAGATAGATCCGTAAGCACATGTCTATATTCTAACCCTTGTTCTCGTTTATTATTGCACATTAAATGATCATTTTAATATGAGAAAATCATTTGGTTTGGTTAGATATTAGATTTAATGACAAAAGGAGAGATGGTTGCATCTCAATAGGGGTTCAAAAGGAGTTGATCTAACAAAGAGCAATGTGCAATAAGTGCCTCTAGACTTATCTCAGCAGTGGACCAAGAGGAGAGATGGTTACATCTCAATAGGGGTCCAAAAGAAGATAGTCTATCAAAGAGAAATGTGCATCTAATAGAGATTAAAATACCTCAGGGTTAGCTTCATTAAAGCCTCCAAAGGTTAGTGTTAAAAGTCCTTAGACCTAGGACCATTAGGTACTTTAGACCTTAGGCAAGCCAGGGTTGAGCATGAGGTGCTTGTCATGCTTAATGACTAAGGTGCTTGAGGTGCTTCTTGTGCTTAATGACTAAGGTTCTTGATGTGCTTGTCGTGATTGATGACTAAGGTGCTCGAGGTGCTTGTCGTGCTTGATGACCAAGGTGCTTGAGGTTTATCTTGCTACCTTCAATCAAGTACTCTCCTTATGTTTATTAAGAATCCTCTTAAGGAAATGCTCACTATTGTTACTTTAATGCCGCTACAATCAATGTTATTAGCCATATTCCGTTATATTGGTATCGGAGCTATTGGTTTCTCTTTTCTTACTTAAGAAGAGAAGTCCTTAAGTTTTTCATGAAAGGTTGGAGTTGTTCATTGCAAGAGGTCAAGTGGGACAAGGATTTATTATCTCGGTTGGAATAAATTAAGTTTGAGGTACACCGTTGGGAATTATAGACTTAATAATGGAGTATTTCGGGTCTTGCCTTTGGCTTAACCATTATTGAGCTACTAGCAAGCTCAATAGGAACCATAATCAATCGAGCACTGCTAGACCCTCTCCACTACTCTTTGCAATCAACAGTCTCTAAACCATGGGTGTGGCTGCTTGAGAGCTAATTTTCAAAAGTTAAGAAGAGTAGCAACTAAAGGTTTGAGGTTTCCAAACCACAAAGAAGCATATATATAAATTTAGTTAGCATGGCTGACAATAGACACATGGAAACACTATCTCTTGGGGGACTCTATTCATCCGACGAACAGATCAAAAAGCCTCAAGGACTTCATGATGCAAACCGAGCTCTCCGACAAACAAATGAGTTGGAAAATTTCCTTTCGCAGTTTAAATTTCACATTGCTCACATTGCTGGCAAGCACAATCAAATGGCCGATGCACTTTTACGATGGCCAAGGGTAAATGTGGTGTCAATAGCAACTCGAAATGATCTATCTTTTATGATAGATGAGTATGCTATTGACCGAGACTTTAAGTATGTAATTACAGCCTTTGCATTAGGGAAGAAAGAATAACCATTCACCTTGAAGGATGGTTATCTTCTAAATGGAAATAGGCTATGTGTTGCTCACCCATACAATAAGAAAGAATAACCATTCACCTTGGAGGATGGTTATCTTCTAAATGGCAATAAGCTATGTGTTACTCACCCATACAATAAGAAATTCATGTCTGAATCCCATGCTTCTCCTTATGCGGGGCAAAGAGGGACTCCATAATCTACTCTTTGAGGAGTAGAAATGTATTTATGGTAGCCTACTATGAAAAGTAAATATACAAGAGTATGTCTCAAAATGTGTGGTATGCCTAAAATTGAAATTTGATAGAGGGAAACAACTTGGATTGTTTCATTCAACAAGCTTAGCAAGAAAACACACTCTATGCCTATCAAAAAGACTATTAAGGCACATCAAATGGCAACCCTCTACAGATCTCAAATTTTCAAGTATCATGGCTTGACAACATCCATAGTGTCAGACAAAGATCCTAGAATGATCAGTAATTTTTGGAAGGGTCTCTTTGAGAATCTAGGAATTAGATTAAATTTCTCTTTCGGCCTATAATCCACAAATGGATGACCAAAGTGAAATAACTAATCTAACAATTCTTGATCTACTAAAAGCCTATGTCATGGAAGTAGATCAACGATCTCAATGAGAGAAATACCTACCTCTTATAGAGTATGATTTTCCTGTATTAAATTGATCGTTTAATATGGGAATATATAAGGGAAACAAGAGTTAGGATATAGATATGTGCTTCTATACCTATCTCAACATGGGACCAAAAGGCGAGATGGTTGCATTTCAATAGGGGTCCAAAAGGAGTTGGTCTACCAAAGAGCAATGTGCAATAAGTGCTTCTAGACTTATCTCAGCAGGGGACCAAGAGGAGAGATATTTACATCTCAATAAGGGTCCAAAATAAAATAGTCTATCAAAGAGCAACGTGCATCTAATGGAGCTTAAAATACCTTTGGGTTAGCTTCATTAAAGCCTCCAAAGGTTAGTGTTAAAAGTCCTTACACCTAGGACCATTAGGTACTTTAGACCTTAGGCAAGCTAGGGCTGAGCTTGAGGTGCTTGTCATGCTTAATGAGTAAGGTGCTTGAGGTGTCCGTCGCGCTTAAGACTAAGGTGCTTGATGTGCTTGTCTTTCTTGATGACTAAGGTGCTTGAGGTGCATCTCATGCTTAATGACTAAGGTGCTTGAGGTGCTTGTCATGCCCAATGACCAAGGTGCTTGAGGTGTGCAAGTCAAATATGAGCCCTAAAGGTACGGACATGAGAGAGAACACTCACACACACATACTCAAGGCAAGCCCAAGACTCAAGAGACATTAAGGCCACATGTCAGGCCCCTAGAAATATTGCCCTCATAATGTGATTGAATCCTATTGGATGACCTATGGGAAGGTCCAATGAGAATTTAGATTCAATTAAATAATTAAGATTTTTTCAAAGGGGAAAGGAGGAGACTTGTCCAAATGCTACAATTAAATAATTAAGATCCTTCTCTCGACGAGGGGGAAAATGCTACACCGCTTGCTTGGTATGACTAGAGCCATTCATTGGCTAGCCCAAGGCTTGAGCCAATAAGCTTGCTACAACCACTTCTCAAAGTGAAAGCTCCATCAACTCCTACAACAACCAAAGAACTTGTTTCACAAAGCCGAAGTATGACAACCTACTACACAAAATGGTGACAACCATAAACCAACACAATGAAAGAGGGCCAAATTTCCAAGAACTTATGGAATTGGGTTTTTGGCCTTGAAATGGTACATCCAAGACGCCATTAAAAATACATGGCATAAGAGTCAAAGTTGGGCAGCTAAGCCACTAAATGAGTGAGGCATTCGTTTCAAAGCTTCATAGTCCCAAAGCTTCAATAAATATTTTCTATGGTATAAGTGTCTTAGTTATTATAGGTACTGCTCAAGCTGGAAGAGTTGAGAATATTTATGTTGTGTCACTCATGCTGGTATAGGTGAGCATAAAAGTCAAATTCTATGTATTTTAAGTCTAGTGAAGTGAAGGAGGAAGTCCAAAAGACACTCATGCACTGGGCACAGCGAGGTATGAGTGGAGAAGCTTCTATATCAAAAAGCATTCTAGGAAACGTGGAAGCTATTGAGACATCCTTTGATGTCACATGTGCTACACTTGTTCCTTGAAGCACCCATCAACTCCATCTCTTACATTGGATGCTTTTGTTTGACAAATTTCTCATATGCATATAGAGTGTCCCATGATTGACACTTGCATTAGACACTCTTCCTTTGTTTCTCCCAAGCGCTCGCCTTCCATGATAGGTACTTCAAGTCCAAATGCTCAACTCCAACAAGAGCGTATACCAAAGACACTTTTTCCCCACCGGGTTACTTTTCTTTGGTCATCCAGGTTTTAGACCCTAATCTAGAAACACACCATCTGAAGTGCACATGCGAGAGCGTGTGTGTGTGTGTGTGTGTGTGTGTGTGTGTGTGTGTGTGTGTGTGTGTGTGTGTGTGTGTGTGTGCAGCAATGGAGAAGAGAGAAGAAGAGAGAAGACACAAGTTTGGGTGGACTCCAAACACAATAGTGTTAGGGTTATGAGTCCTTATTCTTTTATGTAGAATGAATGGTCAATGTTAGTTCCTAGTTAGTCTCCGGTCGCCCAACACTTAGGCGCGGCACATTGGGCTTTACCACCCCAACAACCTCACACTTAAAGGACAATGTGCCTTTAAACTAGAGTGACAATGTATATATACATACAATACAAGTAGACAATGACCGTGATCATCTACCCAATGCCCATGAGTGCCCAACAATGTGCTATCCGCTATGAAGGTAATTCCTTTGTTAGAAGATCAGCACGTTTCTCAGTGGTGTCAATCTTGGCAAGCTGCAATTGCTTGTCCTCAAGCATCTCATGAATGAAGTGATACTTCACATCCACATGCTTTGTCTTTGCATGAAACACTAGATTCTTTTCCAATTGTATAGCAGTTTGGCTATCACAATGTAACATAGGCATCTCAACATTGATTCCCAAGTCTCCCACCAGCCGATAGCTTCCTTGCAAGCCTTTGAAGCTGCAACATATTCAGCCTCTGTAGTAGACAAGGTAACACAATCTTGCAAACGAGATCGCCATGAAAGTGCACCTCCAGTGAATTCAAAAACAAAGCTTGAAGTGGACCTTCTCTTGTCCAAGTCTCCTGCATAATCTGCATTTGTGTAACCCATTACACATGTTTCCTTTCTTCCAAAGCAAATGCACATGTCTTTTGTACCATTCAAATATCACATAACCCCTTTCACTGCCTCCCAATGTTTCTTGCTTGGATTTGACATATATCTGCTGACAACTCCCACTGTAAAAGCAATATCAAGAAGTGTAGCAATCATAGCATACATCAAACTCCCAACTGCAGATGAATAAGGCACTTGTTCCATTTCAGCCTTTTCCTCTTTAGACTTAGGGCAATCATTTTTAGAAAGTTTCACATATGGAGGCAGTGGAGTACTCAATGCCTTCCCCTTCTCCATATTGAAACGCTTGAGCACTTTAGCAATGTACTCAAATTGAGACAAATAGACCAATTTCTTGCATCTATCTCGCTTAATGCGCATGCCAAGGATATGCCTTGCTTCACCCATGTCTTTCCTTTCAAAGTTGGCATGTAACTCTGACTTCAAGGCTGAAATCTCATCCCTGCATTTCCCGCAATTAATATATCATCCACATAGAGGACCAAAATCAGCAAAGTACCATCTTTAGCTCGCTTAGTGTAGAGTCAATGGTCCATATCACTACGTTTGTAGCCTTGAGAGAGCATGAACGAGTAGAATTTACGATACCACTCCCTTGATGACTGCTTTAGATCGTAAAGAGTCTTTTCTAACTGACACACCAAGTCTTCATTGCCCTTTTCAAAAAAACCTTCTGGCTGCTGCATATAAACTTATTCTTGAAGATCATCATGCAAGAACGTCATCTTGACATCCATCTGTTCAAGTTCCATGTCGTCTTTAGCAACCAATGCAAGTACACACCGTAGAGTATTCATCTTGACAACGGGAGAAAAGATCCCATTAAAGTCAATACCCTGCTGCTGCTTAAATCCTTTAGCAACAAGTCGTGCCTTGTACTTGGGTTTATTATCATGAGGTGTAATTTTTTGCTTGTACACCCATTTGTATGGTAATGCCTTTTTACCTTTAGGCAACCGAACCAGCTTCCAAGTTTGATTCTTATGCAACAAGTCCACTTCTGATTGCATAGCTTTCTCCCACTTTGCCTTGTCATTCATTGACATGGCTTCCTTATAGCAGGAAATCTCTCCGCAATTTGTCAACATAATGTAGTCCAGTGAGGGAGTAAATATATCAGGAGGCCTTGAAACTCTTGTAGACCTTCTAATGACTACTTGAGTTGGTTGTCCCTCAGAACACCTTGTACTACAGGAGGATTATGTACTTGTTGTCTGACATTAGGCACTTCAGCTCTATTGTGGACAATTCCATCTTCTTGGAAGATAACTCTCTTGACCTCCACGGTATGCACAGGCTTCTTATGCATCGTTTCTTCATTGAAGTATACGTCATTGATGCGAACTATCATTTTAGCTTCACGATCCCATAACCAAAATCCCATCTCGTTAGGATTGCCATAGCCAAGAAATATGTCTTTCTTTGACTTTAGGAGCCAACTTGCTTCGAAACTCTTTTGGAACATGGCAATACGCTTCACAACCAAAGACTCTAAGATGCTTGTAAGAAGGTGGCTTCCCAGAACAAAGCTCTTCAGATATTTTCTCATCTAAAGCCTTGTTAGGAGATCTATTAATAAGATGGACAGCAACTGCTAATGCTTCTGCCCAAAATCCATTAGGAAACTCTGCATTAGACAACATTCTACGTAACTTCTCTTGTATGGTACGGTTCATCCTCTCAGCAACACCAATTTGTGGAGGGTTATATGGAGCAGTCAACTCTCTTTTGATGCCTTTGGAATCACAAAAATTTTGAAAGGCTTTAGTGACATACTCACCACCATTGTCTGACCTTAAACACTTGACTTTCTTGTCAGACTGATTCTCCACTAATGCCACAAAATTTTGAAATTTTGAAGGAACTTCATCCTTCTTCCTGAGAGTATATACCCACACTTTCCTTGAGAAGTCATCAATGAATGTAACATACTACAATGAACCTTCCATGGATACGTTAGGCATAGGTCCACACACATCAATATGCACTAACTCTAATGGCTCACTTTTCCGAGTGCTTTGTAATGGAAATGGCCTATGAATTTTGAGAGTAGCGGATTTAGGAAATTAGAAAAGGCACTTTTGTGAGATTACTTTGTGAGCATAGCGGGTGAACGTAATTGACGGTAGCAACATAAACATGGTACTTAGTTAACTTGGCATGAACAATACTTTTGCAAGAGAGAGTTTAGAGAACATGACAATAGTTGAGGACCGGATTCATACGGAGCCGGTCCCCCCTCCAATAGGCATTTGTATTATAGTTTCTCCCATCAAGAGAGACTTGGTACAATACAATCTTTGTGTTCCTTGTGACCTAGGTGATGCAATGAAGATGGAAATCTTTATGCATCACAAGCATAACATAAACTTTGTAGAAAGCATTAACTATCCCAAGCCTCAGTCCCAAGGCCTCAAACACCTTCGAAGGTGGAGAGAGCTAGCGGAGAATGAGGATAGGGAAGAGAAAGAAGAAATAGTTCCTCACTTACCATTACTCTTCTTGCTAGCATACATAATAGCATAGTAATGAAGATGGAGAAGATGGCAACCTTAAGCATTGAAGCATGGCTCCTGGTTGGATTTGCATTCCATAGCCAAGAGTGTTGTTGTAGGCTCTCACTTCTCACAAGCTTGCAGAAGGAGGTGGAGTTCCTCAACTTTCACCAAGTGAGAATGATCCACAAAATGAGTGTGTGTGTGTGTGGTGTATATCCCCCTAGCACCCCCCTTGCTTGCTTGGGGCGAGTTGTGACTTTTCAACATGCTTCAAGCTCATTGGACCCCTCTCCCCCTAGCCAATCACATGCAGCATACAGTCAAGTACATGGGTAGTCTTTTGACAAGTGTCCTCCTTACCCCTTAGAGAGAGAGAGAGAGAGAGCTTGAAAATATCTAGATATTTGTTGGATAGAAATAGAAGCTAATTGGACCCCTCTTTAGCCCAAGCAATAGCATTCAAGCACACCATGTGGTTAAGCTTAGGGAGAGTCTGACATGTGTCCCATGTGCCCTTTCAGAAAAAGGGTGCCCTTTGGGTGAGTGGAAGGTTAGGTCAAAGTTAGGGACTTTTATGCATAGGAAGCTTCTCAAGCACCTTCCTTGTTAATTTTGGAGGGTCTCTTTTTGACTCAAACACCTTACCCCCCATCCATGGGAAGCTTCTCAAGCACCTTCCTCCTTAAGTATGACAAGTACCTTAGTCATCAAGCATGACAAGCACTTTAGGTGGAGTTCCCACCTCAAGCTCCACCCTAGCTTGCCTAAGGTCAAAGGAAAGTTTAGGTCGGGTTCCTACCTCAAGCTCATCAGCCCTAGCTTGCCTAAGGTCAAAGGCAAGTTTAGTTTGGGTTCCTACCTCAAGCTCATACCTCAAGCTCAGCCCTAGCTTGCCTAAGGTCAAAGGCAAGTTTAGGTCGGGTTTCCACCTCAAGCTCAACCCTAGCTTGCCTAAGGTCAAAGGACTTTTAACACTAACCATTGGAGGTCTTTAATGAAGCTAATCCTAAGGTCTTTTAAGCTCCATTAGTTAACCTTGCTCTTTGACATACTATCTCTCATTTCGGCCCCTTTACCATTGGCCCTGTGTTGAGATAGATCCATAAGCACATGTCTATATTCTAACCCATGTTCCCGTTTATTATCCCACATTAAATGAGCAATTTAATATGAGAAAATCATTTGGGTTGGTTAGATATTAGATTTAATGACATTACCTCTCTCTTGAAATCATAGTCATCCTCGACTATGAGGTAAAAGAGATAAAGCCATAGTCATTAGTCAATTTGTCTTAGCGGGTAGAGGATCCATTTTTACCCTACCACATCATTCCAAGATGGATGACTAATCCATTTGGTGCTTGGGAGACATAGCTGCCGCAAGCATGTCTGCTCTTTAGTCCATTTCATCATCCCAAGTAGAGTGACTAATTCTACATGGTGTTTGAGAGACGTCGTCATCCCAAACATGATTCTTAGTATGCATACTACTGAAATTTGTGCATAATAAAGACAGAATTAGTCTTATAAGACAAAAAAATTGATCATTTAAAAGAAACATGTACATTTGCTTACTCTAATGTAGCATTGTAAGCGTTGACAAGGTTCATACTATCCTTAATTTGGATTCCTTGCATCCATCTAGAATCTTCAAAAGGATAATTTTTGAACTTAATAAGATTCCATCGAATAATCTTACCATGTTGTAGTACCTTGTCTTCATCCCGAAGGATAGCTTCTGGTTGTAGTACCTCTTCTTGATCTTCAATTTCGGGAGGGTCTTCAATAATTGGTTCATTTGGAGGCTCTCCTTTGTAGGGCTTGAGTAGACTCACATGAAAAGCATTGTGTATGAGCCAATGGTTAGGCAACTTGAGTTGATAAGGCACCTCATTGATTGGCTTCAAAATTTGAAAAGGACCATAGTATCTTTTTGCTAGTTTAGCATAATACTTTTGATGGCCCGTAGGATTTTTGCCCATCGTTGCCTCAATTGAGCCTTAGGAAACTTAAGGAAGACCCAATCATTTTCTTTGAGCGTTAAGGCCCTTCTGTGTTTGTCTACAGCAGCTTTTTGCCTCAGTTGGGAGATGGATATAGCCTCTTTAATCTTTTGAAAAGATGCTTGCAAGTCACGGCTATACTCATTGGCAGTGAAGATCTTCCCATGTACTTTAAGTAGTAATGGACTTTTAAGGCTTCCGTAGTTTATCTACGAAAATATAAGCTTCGACCCAACCTCCTCCTACCATTGTACAAATCCACACAAACAAAAAAGATTTTGTACCACTGACAGTCACAACCCACATGCCAAACACTGCTTCCTTGCCTTTCACATCCAACTACGTTTGATCTGGCTTTGGAAGCTTTAAATGCATATTTTGATTTTTTGTAAATGCTTCTTATACACTCTTAATAACTACTTTATTGTAAAAACTCTCAGCTCGCTGCTGTTGCTCTCATGCGCTCACCATCGCTGCCCACCTCCATGCTTCCCTTCGTGCTGCCCTAAGCCTGCCAGCCCCGCCCCATCTCTTCCCCCCCCAGCACTGCCTCGCGCTGCCCTGAGCTGTCCACCACGCCCTCACGCTGCCTTGGGCCTGCACACCCAGCCCACACTCCCTCCTCACACTACCCGTAGCCTGCCCACCATTCCCCCACTTCAACCTCTTGCCCCCTTTTTCGCCTTCTTTGAGCCTGTAGGCAGTTTTTCAATTTGCTGGCATTCGCCTCGCCACCAACGACCCTATCCTCTCAGCAGCAGGCACATAATCGCGGCCTCTGCTCCACCTCAGAGGGACTCCACAGAAGCCCCCTCACCCGACACCGCGGAGCCGACCCTTTGACTTGCTCTTTTGCCAGAAGAGCAAGCGAGCTTGATGAATGAAGTGGAGTGCTTGTAGGCCACTTCGGTTATCTTTAAAATCATTGGCACTCAGCCCAGTTGGGGCGAAGTTCGGGATCTACTACAGGCCCGTCTTCTCTCCGATGTGGGTAATATTACAGACGTCCAGATCCTCAGGAGAGGGTACTACCAGGTCGAGTTCGAGTCTACAGACATGGCGACCAAAGTGATCTCGATGAGCCCGCTCGGCATCAGAGCATCTCGAGCTTACTTCCAACGTTGGCATCACGGTTTCGACCCTACTATAGATGTGCTCAAGGAGGAGGCAGACTTGCCGATTTTGGTTTGCTTTCCAGGCCTGAGGTGAGTGTACCATCCCCTTCCACCCAGGATTGGTTACATGTTCGGGACAGTTTTGGAGTCTCCACGCACGGCAGCTTCAGTTGTGGCCAAGGCGGCCGCAGGACTACCTACTGTGCAGGTTCTTGTTCGTGACACACACTACCTCCCCAAGGTGGTATTGCTGCCTAGGGTGAGTGGGGGATGGATTAGACAGAGTGTGGAGTATTCAGGTCTCCCAAACCAGTGTTTCATTTGCAAATAGATGGGCCATATGGCAAAGGCATGTTCTCCAGGAGTCCTCGACCCACAGCGCATGCGCAGCCACCCAAGGCTGAGCAGGCCAAGCAGCTAGGTACACAGGATACACAGGCTGGTACTTCAACAGAGACTAGTGACCAACCAGCTGATGGTTGGCAGCAGGTGCCTGGCCGCCGCCATCAAGGGAGAGCTCACCCCACTACTCCTTCCGGTGCCCGACCTATTGTAGCTCAGTAGTACTGGGTTCCAACTGCGAACCGTTTTGACCCCCTTTAGCAGGACCTGCCTGAGGAGGCCCCATCCACTTCTGTTCCTCCACCACCACCTCCTCTTCCCTCAGTTGTTGCCGTCCCGCCTCCCCCGCGTCCCCCCCCCCCCCAACCTCCACCTTCGTCCCACGCCCCTCCCCTCTCCTCGATGGGGCCCACAGCCTCGTCTGCGGACCCCTCCGCCACTCCTCCTCAGACACAGGGTACTGGCCACACTTCTTCCGCGAGGTGTTCTCTTGGTAGGGCTTTCGCTATGAGCCGTGTGGCTCGTGAGGGAAATCCACACTCGAGGCCACCTTTTTTGGTGCTCACTTCTCCTTTTGCAACGATCCCTAGAGGTCTGACCAGCTTCGACATTCGCAGATGGTGGGATTTCTTTGATTACAGCTTCACTCAGTTTCTGGGTGATTCCTCTTTCGACTTAGAGGAGGCCAGCTTTCAAGTCCACGTCCTCTTTCTTGCAGCTAGAGACAGTCAGGCCCTGGATACAGCGGTGGGTTTCTCCTTTCCGTTGTGTGGTAGGGATACCACAGAGTGGACCCAGTACACAGTCCTGGACTGGCTCCAGACACAGGATATTGAGTTCTCACACCACACAAGGGACTTAACAATGACAAATCTGGTACAGACACTTTGGCCTCTTGCCAAGTTCAACGTGACACCTCCAGATACAGCAGGTTGCAAGCACATTGTGGTACACTTGTTTGCTGACACTCAGTGCCCTCCGTGTTATATTTTTGTGCATGAGGATTCTTGGACAGAGGATGTAGCCCTTCGGGCTGCACGCTCAGCTTGGGCCTGGGCGGGACAGTCACTTCATGCACGCTTGTCTAGAGGTCGTTTGGATGCGGATTACTCTCCATCCAAATCGGCCTCAAAGATAGCGAGGTTGGTTGTTGTTGTTGCATCTGTTTTCTCTCATTGGCTCCATGAGGATCATCTCATGGAATGTGCAGGGATTAGGAGGGCCCCAGTTTTAGCGACAGAGGGGTAGGCTGCGTCAGGAGCTGTAGAGATGCCTTGTGGGTGGTGAGATTGACATTCTTATGCTGTAGGAGTATCATCTTTGTGAGAGCCGCATTCGGCGTTGTGGTCAGATTTTGCGTGGTCGCTATGAGACTTTTTGGTCAGCTGCTTTTAGACCTGGAGGCATCCAGGGTGGGGTTTGTATGACTATTGCAGAGTCTCTACAGCAGGCCATTGTGGGCAGAGGGGTTATTGTGCCATGCAGGGCTCAGTGGATCACTATGCAGGTTCAGGGTTGCCTTGTGGGCTACCTAAACATATATGCACCCGATGTGGCAAGTGAACAAGCAGAGTTTTGGTCCTAGATTGCTAAGTCTCTACTGTGCAAGCAGAGCAGTGGTGCATTGGGGGTGACTTCAACATGTTGGAGGACCCTTCTGACAGGATTGGTGGTAGCCATGCTATTGTGCAGGGAGTTGAGCTGGCAGCTTGGAAGAGGTTTTGTATGACTCTGAGGGTTTTGGATGTGTGGCAGCACTCTAGCTTTATGAGGCCCCCAGATAGCCTGGCCTTCTCTCATTCGGACCGTAGAGTGGGAGGAGTGAATCTATCGCGGATAGATCGGTTCTACACTAGTGACTTTTTATGTGACTCGGGTGGGACATTTGGCATCCTGGCAGGGACTTCCTTCTCGGACCATGCACCAATGATCCTCACAATGACAGATAGGCAGAGGTGAGGGAGCATGATGTTACGCATCCCTAAGAGGGTTTTGCTAGACTCTGCACTCAGAGAGCGAGTAGAGGCTCTTTGGACAGAGAGCTTGGACATGCAGGATTCTCCTACTGATAGAGTGGCCTCATGACTAGCTCAGCTTAGTTGCTTCTTTCTCCAGGAGTCCTTGACTCACCTGACAGCAGCGAGAGAGGAGGAGCAGTGTCTCAAACGGGGTGTTGCTTCCTTGCAGAGGATGCAAGAGCAGCATCCAGACAGTCGTTGGTTGGAGGAGCAGTTACAGCAGGCTTGCCACGAGCTTGGTAGCACAGAGGAGCAACACCATGAGTTTGCTTTTCACCGACAGGTATCTCAATGGACACAGGTGGGTGACAGAGTGACTGGTGCTTTCTTGGAGGCAGTAGGACCTCGGCATACGCATACCAAGGTCAGTCAGTTGAGGAGGCCTGACGGCTCAATTGCTTCTGAGACAGAGGACATACGTGGAGTTGCTACTGACTTTTATCGTGAGTTACTATCTGCAGAGCCTCAGTCAGAGAGTCAGGATGCATGCAGGGAGCACGTGTGGGTGCATATGCCTTGCCTTGTGACTGAGGAGATGCGCCAAAGACTTGAGCTTCCACTTCAGCTTGAGGA
The DNA here is from genome assembly GCF_014529385.1 of Adiantum capillus-veneris. Classification (NCBI taxonomy): domain Eukaryota; kingdom Viridiplantae; phylum Streptophyta; class Polypodiopsida; order Polypodiales; family Pteridaceae; genus Adiantum; species Adiantum capillus-veneris. Next base: position 108,360,327 of record NC_140945.1, on the reverse strand, counting down.
GTTGCACACGGCTCTTAGTTCACTCCCCCGTGGTAGCTGTCTAGGTGAGGATGGCTTGACTCCCACTTTGTTCTTGGAGTACTGGGACTTGCTTGGCCCTGATCTCTGTAGTGCTTTCCAGTATATCTTGCACACAGGAGAGATGTCTGACAGCATCAGTGAGGGTCTGATCTACCTCATTCCCAAGGAGGGTGGCTCCTTGGATGAGATTCGACAGTGGCGCCCCATCACCATCCTCAAATCAGCCTACAAAATTCTTGCCAAGGCTCTGAGTTTGAGGATCCAGCCACTTCTAGAGAGCCTTATACATGGGACCCAGGCTGGTTTTCTCAAGGAGCGTAGTATCCTTGACAACATCTTTAACTTTTGGGAGGCTTCTGCCTTAGCGAGGCTTTGTGGTGAGGATCTGGTGATTCTTCCTCTCAATTTTGAGAAGGCCTACGACAGAGTTGACTGGGACTTTCTAGATGGCACTCTACGCAGGATGGGCTTCTCAGATGCTTGGATCAGAGGGGTGTCAGCTTTGTACAGACGAGCGAACAGTTAGGTACCTTTTTCAGGAGGTATAGGCGATCGTTTCATGCTCACACGTTTGGTCGGACAGGGCTTCCCTCTTGCCCCCTTCCTCTTTCTGTTCTATGGTGAGGTGATGAGCAGGTTCTTGGTGTCGCAACAGGTTGGTTTGTGGGGCTTAGCACTTCCTATTCGGGGAGACGAGCTTCTGGACGATGAGTTTGCTGATGACTCAGCCTTGTACTTGGATGGCTAGGAGGCCAATCTTGACAGGTGTGAGCAGGCTCTTGAGACCTTCTATTGTGCATCTGTCGCACTGATCAACTGGAGAATGACAGTGGCTTTCTCGATTGGTAGTGCTCATGTGCCCGATTGGATGCCAGGAGAGGGTTTTAGGTGGATTCCCCCATGGACTGCAGTTTGATACTTGGCTTGTCAGGTTGGTCTAGACTTGTCTCCCGAGCGGTAGATTGCTCCCCTCCTCCTGTCTATCAGGAGGAAGTTGTTACATTGGAGCTCAGTACGACTTTCTTTGGCTGGCAGAGTAGTAGTGGCCAACAAGGCCTTGTTGGCGACTATGTGGTACATCACTTCTTGCTAGATCTTCTCGAGTTCTTGTATCATCCAGGTAGAGAGGCTGATCAGGAACTTCCTTTGGTCAGGATGTGACACTCACATAGCCCGAGCCAAAGTGGCTTGGCAGGTCACCACTCTTCCTTGTTCACAGGAAGGGCTTGGGATCATTGACCCAGCACAGCACAGCAGAGCCCTTCTTGGGAAGTTCGTAGTCAAAGGACTTCTTCCAGGTAGGAGCCTTGGAAGGAGTTCTTGCTACAGTGGCTTTGTGCTAGGGTGCCTCAGGCTGGAGGCCCTTGGCGACCTTCGACCAGATGGATCTTCACAGAGGTGCAAAGTTGGTTTGAGCAGGATACTGGAGGACCGGTTCGCTGTAAGTTTGCTTCGATCTTGGAAGCACTTGTGGCAAGGCCTAGAGCAGCGACAGCCTACTTGCACAGAGGAGCACCTACGACAGCCCCTTGTTTGGAACCCCATGGTTAGCACTCAAAGAGGCCACTTGGTTGGTAGTCGGCCTCATGTTTCGTGGGGTCCCATGGCAGCGGGTCCAGCATGCTCTTTAGGTGATTGGTTAGAGTTTTCAGGCTTGTCAGAGGAGTTGCAGGGTTTCCAGCTACTACAGGGCATGAGAGGGGTGCAGACCATGTGCCAGGAAATCTCAGAGGCAGTTCCAGCTGAGTGGCTCACACCTCTCTCGAGCCAGTAGCACCCAGGTGGATGGGAGCCTTCACATGACTGGAGGTTCTCATCTCAGTCCGGGCGTGCTTGCAGACTGTTCCAACCCTTTTTTTTGAGTTACAGGGTGAGGGACGCTTAAAGCGAGTTGCAGTAGAGGCCCCGCAGGTGGCAGAGTGCTATTTTTAGAGGATCCGAGTGGTGGGCATCTGTGGGAGGACTTGTGTCATCGATCCTGACCCAGCAGCTCTTGAGACTGGACATTGGAGACTATGGGCTTGGGAGTGTTGTCCACTGGCACCAGTACAGTGGGATCCTGGAGAGTGGCTTTGGAGGGACCCTTTCTCTTCTGCAGACCACCCAGGTGTCCCGTTCTTTCTGTACATTGTTCGACTGGGACGTCACATACTAGCAGCACACAGAGAGGCCCACCCCGCTGTAGCACCTCATTGGCAGGAGGAGGGTCTCACAACTAAGTTCTTGGTAGCCTTTTGGGAGAGGTTGTGGGACTCCAGAAAGCTGAGGTGAGTCACCTTGTTTTAGTGGCTGGTTGCACACAGAGCTACAACAATTGGGAGCTGGCTAGTGCATAGTGGTCTCTCGGCTGCCTGTGCAACTTGTGACCATCTTGTGGAGAGACAGTGTCACTGTCTTTGGGACTGTCCTTTGGCACAGCAGGTGTGGCTTCATGTTCTTCGGCTAATTCCTACTCTCTCCACGGCTTGACAGTACACTTGGGGAGCAGCAGCTTGGTCTATCCTCATGGGCCCGACACTTCAGTTTGAGCTATCTTCCACCAGCAAGATGATAGTGATGCAAGGGGGGCGACCTACACTCCAATCTGCCAGAGAGTTTACCCCACAGGAGTGGTACAGTGAGAGAGAGGAGTATTGGGAGCTCATCAGTGGCCTGACACTCTGGTTCATCTGGCGGGCCCATTGCTTCCGCATCTTCGAGGCTCGCCCTATGCCACCAGCAGAGACTGTTCGCGATCTTTGGCTAGAGCTGATCCACACTCTTAGAGGACAACTCGAGAGACTACAGGGCAGCTCCAACCGCATGCGGGAGCGCAGAGAGGCTTTCCTTTGACTATGGTGTCCTAGGCCTTTCTACACCATGGTCTAGGGTGTACTGCGATGGCACTACCGACCACCCGTGTGGCTTTTCCCTCCTCCCATCTCTTGATTTAGCCTCATTATACATATGCTTTTTTTTCATTGGGAGAGTCTCTCCGTCACAGTTGTTGTAGCCCTCTCTTGAAGAGGTGGTTGTAGCCCTATGGGCAATTTCATTAACTAATAGAAGGATCTTTTTCTAGAAAAAAAAGACTTTGTACCTCCAATTATGAGTTCATCACCTGAAGCAAATTCTCAAGTCAGATCTTGGGAGAGTACCTTACCACCCTTACAGCTTGATGAATCATCTAAGGTGACAAAATCCCATTGATCAAAATCTTTGCCCATTACAACTTGGAATAGTTGGTTTCAAAAGGTGACGAAAACTTTCCAAAAGGTATGATCTACCCAAGGAAGGGGGGAGTACTCCAGATTGCTTCCCTTTTAACCTTCCTCCCAGACCCCTTAACATCCAAATCTTAGGGAATGTATATATATAGTCCTATACTAAATCAAACCAAATTTAAAAAACAAAAAAGAGGATGAAAACAGTAAATGAGCAAGAGCGACTAGCAATGAGAGTGCACCCTATCGGACCCAACACATAGTCCAAATGCACCAAGCCACATCAAGCAAAACAAGAAACAACCCTCATGTTTTAGAGACCTAACCAAATCTATCTGTGTTCTGAGAGATGGCTAGCTCACCAGAGGCATGCGCTTCTATTTTTTATGGAAGGTACCCTTTTTATTTTTTTCAAGTGTTTCACATATGCTACCTTGTACTTTCTTGTGAATGGGATTTGGTAGAGAGGCTCGCATGTGATAATTGTTTTTGAGGAGTTGGAATGGATAATACGTCTTTGGACTATTAGTGACCGTACCCAGTACCGAATGTTTCTCCAATGGCACATGCCTATTTTTTTGCACAAGATGAGTATTCACACATATCGAGGTTCTTGATTAACATATGTGCACACGAAGATGATGAAGAATCTGAGGAAGACTATAGCCTCACTCACAATGATTTTGTTTATCTAGATGATGAGGATAGAGGCCTAGCCTTAGGGATGCCACCTGGTATACATAATATCCTCTTCCCTTGATTCCATAAGTGATAACAAATAGGTCGGTTAGGGGTCTAGATTTTGTTTCAGCTTGTTTTTCAGGAGTTTTCATCTTTTCACATCGACCTGCCTCCTAGAGGTATAGTGCCTTGTTGCTTGATATTGTTTTATATGGATCTCCATCCACATGGTTGAGGACATCTACTTCGACGAAATGAGAAACTCCATACCTTTAGGTGTACTACTTTCCATAATTCATGCTGGTGGATATTTATAATCGCTGATTGTGGTTTTCCATGGTTTGATTAAGTGCATTTAGTTATGTTTTTTTATCTGCCATTATAGCTATATAAATTTGTCTTTGCTTACGTTGATGAACTAGAGTTTATTCTTATGGATGAGTCTTGAGGTTAGGAGGCCGTGACTTTAGGTTAACTCATTTACTTGACCACTAGTCCTAGTTGGTAAAATTATTTGGGTGTTTGAGACCTTAGGAGTGTTTTAGACATAGAGAAGCTTGCTCACTTTAACAACGAAAGACACTAGTGAGAATACAAAGGACATGGAAGCAAAAAGAAAAAATACCACAAAGTTAAAATCTTAAACTGGAAGAGAAATCCCAGCTTGATTTGGTACCTCACTCACATGTATTGTCTATGGTACTAGAGCCCTCGAGATTCCTAGTGTGGATGCTTTTCTTTGAAAAGCAAAAAGCCCGGACATACAAAATAAGCACACATGACAAATAATTTTGAATAAAAAAGAAAAAAATGACATTAAAAAAAACTTCCATTAAGATTAAAGTGAAAAATTCAAGCTCTTGTTTGGACTTGTGAGAGTTAGTTGGCTAATAAAAGCTGAAAGGCACAATTAGAGAATCTTGCATTTAGATAATCTTCCTAACTTTTCTACTACTAGAGTAGATGTTTTAGCCTTAGCCATGCCTACCTAATTGTTGATAGATTCATCCATAAGCCCAAAACTCTTGATTGATTAATTCATCAAAGTGAAATTTATTCGTCTTTAATGGTAGTGTATCATTTCATAATTCTTTGCAATTACTCATGTACTTTTATATTTCCCTCATGCTTTATTTTCATATAGTTCCACTTGCATACTCTCACGTTGAAATTGTTGTGCAAAAAATCTATCCCAGATGCTCTAACACCTCAAAGAACGAGCTTCACCTCACTAGCTTTCGAGGAAGAAATCTACATCAGGAAGGGGGGCATGTTAACCCATGATGCCGTCATTATTCTTTTGTGCATATGTTTAGTCATGGGTCGGGCTTGTCAGTCCAAAAGCTTTATAGTAAACGGCTGGTGATCGCCGATGAAAGACGCACCATACCCATTTAGCACTCACTGACAAAATATGGACGTCCGTATGTGAAAAGGACGGCAAGCCCTAGATAAGACTGTAAACTAGGGTTTTCAAGGGATTCTGAATGCACAAGCTTTTCTCTGGCTTCAACTCTTCTTGCTTGTTTGTGAGCATAAGCATGAGAGAGAGAGAGAGAGACAGAGAGCATGGCGACACGGAGAAGGACGAGCGGCAACACATTGGCTTCTTCATCTCTGTGTGCACACTGAGTCCCTCGATGGCAGCACTGTAGGAGGTGAGTGGCACACCACCCTGTAGACGTAGAACTTGTTTACATATGTCAGGTGGTGTGCTTGTAGCCCTGTCGCTCGCACATGGCGTATAGCAAGTCCCTAGAAGTACAATCATGGGAAAAAAGAAGAATTCGGATGAGTGGAGTCAGGCATCTCTAGCGGTCATGACCTCCCGCAACAAGTCGGAGTGTGTGAATAATGGCTCATCGTTACTTGGCATTGTGTAAGCCTTCTGATGTCTCAAATGGCCTTTCAAGGCTTGATATAAGCTTGAGGCTACTATGCATTTTTTGATGTTTAATACAATACATCTACTCACAATTGTGAGTTTTGCCCAAAAAAAAAAAGGGTACTCCATAATCTTTTGTTAGTTATTTCAATAAGTTTCATGAAAAAAAACAAAATAAATTTTTAAAAAAATGTTGTTTATTAAAAAAATAGACTTGATAAGCACATACAATAATAAAACAATCTTTTTTTTTTGGCCAAGAAATGAATGCAACTTTGGACTTTTGGAGAATAGCATTTAAAAGGCTAGGATCTCTTTCTATTCATCCACAAGACTTTTAAGTTCCATAGGGACACTTGTCAAACAAGCAAATTTGAACGACCTTGGCTCCTTGGGTACTAAGGCCTTTAGAGGCCAAAAAGGGACATACGACTACCAAGTTATGAATAAACTTATATATAATTTGTACGTTTTTAAAAGAACCTTAAACTTAAAAGTATACCCAAACTTCAAAATATGTTGATGAAAAGCCTCCAATGTCTTAATCATTTGCTTAACATATCATCACTAGAGAATTCGGTTACTGCTTGATCTTTTCTAGAGGTTCTGTTTGTTGGGACACGCCCTCATGGCTTGTGATGGTGGATTATCATTCTGGCAGAGGATTGTGGATTTAGTATTGCTATGCGGCATGGATCTGTGGTGGTGTTGGTTGTGCTGCATGATTCTTGCAACAACGATAGGTCCTCTCTGAACTTTTGGTGTCTCATGAAGACTTTCGTTTCACGTTTAGGCAACTCGGTGGACTTTCATGGGCATGGTGGCAGCCCCTCATGCTTGGTGGCATCCTCCTTGTCTGCTCGCTTCATCTCCTCTCGACAGGGTGGCTCCTTCGTAGCCAGGTTTGATCCTTATTTTGGTGTGCTACTCTTCTTGTTCGGGTGGCTCCCGCGTTAGCGAGGTTATTGTTTTTTCTATGGGCCTATCATGGTATTCTTGTTTGTGTGGCTTTCGTGTTAGCGGAATAGCTATTGGGGTAAAGGTCGGATGTGCCTAAACCCAGGAGCTGGACACCTGGGATCTGGCCGCTCACTAACTTACTAACTCTATTTTTTCATGGATAAGGAATAAGGGAGACTCACTCACTACCTTGGATGTGCGGTCTCCACTAACCTACACAGTCTGTCTTCTTCCTCACCGCACCACACCCTTGCACTCACACATGCTCCCGCTCCCACTCTCTTCGAGTGGGATAAGAGCTAACGGTTCTTCTCGGTCCCGATGCACGTGCATAGGCTCTAAGATGAGCTAAGGCAGTTGGACCTTGGTGTGCAGAGCTAGAGAGGAAATAAAACACACGATTGTGAGCAGCTTTTTTTTTTTTTTTTGCAAAACTCACAATTGTGAGTGAATTATATTGAACAGCCCAAAAAATTACAAGGTCTAGTCGTGCTCTTGTTGAGCCATGACTATACTTACATCAGGGCAGTCCCACCAACCCCCCGCCTCTTCCTTGATACAAAGGGTCCATAAAGTTGTCCTTTTGAGATCTTTTATTTATCGATGTCCAAGTTTTTCCCCATCCTAGGCATTCCATCTGCTGACAACAAGGCACAAGTAGTCCTAGACCAATCCTCCGAGTGTTGCTTGCACCCGAGCGTCCATTAGCACTTTGCTTTCTTGAATAAATTTTGTGAAGCTTGCCACCTCATAACCTCCTTCAAACACACGGCGGTTTCTTATCTTCCATACATTATGTAAGAAGAAATATCTGACAATTTGAGTGCTGACGAGGAGGGCAGGACTTCCTGAATTCTTGCCTCCAAGGAATAGGTCAACTTTGAGTAAAAAACTTGAGTAAATCTTTGCAAAACTTGGCAAAGGGAAAGCTTGGAAAGCAAAGCCTTAAGGGATTTGCAGCAAATTGTTTAAGGCTTGGAAAGCAAGTAGTAAGCATTCTAGCTTGAAGCGAGCAACGACAGCGCTTTGTGAGCTTGACAATAAAAGATTGAGCTCGACAGTTTTGAAGAAACTGCACAGGTCTCGATATTGGCAAAGCTTAGTGAAGCAGCCAAAGAATTAAGAGACAAACTCGGATAGTGAGTGCAAAGCACGGAATTTGAAAGCCTCAAGTTCAAATCGAGCAAATTGGGGTAGCTCTATGAATTAGCAAGTGAAATTGGGAGAAAATCGGGGGCTGCAATGCTCGTAAATTGCAACTCTTGGGCAGCCACGGAGGGATCAAAAAACCTGGGTCCAAGTGTTGTGTGTGGTGTGTGCACACACACACACACGCACACATAGCTCGCGATCAACCAAGCTTGGGGGAAGTGAGCAATGAGCTTCAACCAGAGGAGAAGCATTGAAGTTTTTTATCTCTCTAAAGGTGTTCACACACACACATGCACACACGACTCTCAAAACCGAGAGAAATTACGAAGAGAGAGAAAGAGAGAGAGAGAGAGAGAGAGAGAGAGAGAGAGAGAGAGAGAGAGAGAGAGAGAGAGAGAGAGAGAGAGGCATCAATAGGTGCATTCTGCTTCTCCAACATCAAAGAAAACAATAGAAAGGCCAGAAGAGGAGCAAGAGTTTTGGATGCAGGTGTGCAAGTTTGCTGCAGGTGCTTTGCGTAGACAAGCTGGCAGCAAGATGATGTAGGCATCTATGGATCTTTGACAGGGTTGTTTGCTTGGACTTGAGCATTGCACAGGTGTTTGCAAGCAAGTGATAGACTCTCGACTCAACAAGAGTTCTCTGCAGACCATTTTTTGCTGCCAAATTTTGTTTGTTGTGTGTCAAGAGTTTTGCACATGGTTTGCTCTTGGGTGTGAGAGTGGGATTGGCAGCAAGTTTGCTCTCAAGTGGAAGATGGTCTTTACTCTCAGTTGGAGACTGTTTTGGTCTTGTGTGGATATGGCTGATATGTATGGTCATATGTGGATCTCTTCATGAGTATTTGCAAGACACAATTTGCATACATTTTGTGCATGTTTGAATGCAATTTGATGTGCATTTTGTTGCTCTTGATTTTGAGAGGGGAGTTGTTGTTGGTTATTTGGGTTTGTAGCCATTTTACTATCAAAACTTTGGTAAATTTTTACCATCAGTTTTATGCACATGATTTGATGCGATCTAGGTCATGATTGCAATTTGCACTCAAGGCTTGTGCGGTATTTTTTGTAGGTGGGATATTAGTGTATGTATGCCTCGATACTGCACTGAGTGAGCTTGGCAATTAGCTCATAGGTTTGCATTGTCTTTTGCAGCACGTAAAACTCATGTATTGACATTGCGAGAGCTTTACGCTCATTCGGATTTCGGTTGAGGGATTCCTGAATTGTTTGGCATTGCATTTTACATCGTGCTATAGTGTTTCGGCATTGTTTATTTCCTTGTTTTTTGATGGCATTTTGCTCCAGTTACAAAGGTGACTATCGCTTTTTTGCCAACTTTAATGCGCTTTTGTGACAAGTGCTACAAAGCTGTTTTAGCCAAGTTTTGGCTTATGCCTATGTGGATGGTCATTTTGCTTGCGCTCTCTTTGCGTATGGTCACAATTTATGCATGATTGGTTCTTTTTTTGTTTTGGCAGAGGGTTATGCGCTTTATGCGATCTTCCCCATAGTTTTAGTGGCAACTATTTGATCGGCTAGTTTTCTTTTGCATTGTGTTGAGGAGTTATGCTCTTGTGGACATTGCATTTACACTTTGTGTGGACTGATCTATAGACTCATTTTGTGCTCAGTTATGGCATCTTGCGATACAATTCATCATTGGATACATAGTTTGGTGTATCAAAGGCACGGATCTTAGAGGTGTAGACATGTGGTTTGTTGGCATTGTGGCAGATCAAGACACATGAGGAGAAGTTGTTTCAAGTGTTGGAGCTAGCACAAGATTCCATTGCTTGTTGTTGAGAGTACGATTATGGTAGACACTCCTACTTTTGCAAGTTCACCCAGACATACGTGGACTTTGTCTCATGATTGGCAATTGAACAACAACACTTTATGTCATGTTATACATCGTAGGGAGTGGTTTAGCATGTTTCTTTTCTCAAAAAAGATGTTGTTCATGGTATGGTTGACATTCATTTGCTCTTCGGCAGTGGGAGTATGCTTGTGCTCCATGATGTTCCGTATGTGCCTGATGCTTGTAGGAGTTTGATCCTCATCTCGCATCTCAGAGATCATGGGTGTCATGTTCAATTGACCAATGTGTCATGTTCAATTGACCAAGGTTTCGTTGTGGTAGCGCAAGGCCATCGTGCTACTTGATTGACTCTTCTATGTTCTTGGTGTCAGAAACGCCATAGTCTCTGTGAGTCCATTTCCATGCAGACATTCGCAGTCTAGGAGAGTTCACTTTGCTGATGAGCAGTGTGACACTTTGCCAACCTTTAAGCATAGACATGTAGAGCATGATAACTCTTTCAGTGCATGACTAGAGCAGTCATCGGTGGTGGTGATAGATTTGGATGCTTTGCTAGTCACAGGGATTTCAAAATGACGTGATCACACTATAATTTCAGGTTAATAACAATTGAAATGCAAAATAACAAATATTATGTTAATTGACATTCATCTTTTTTGACCTCCAAGGAGACCTGGAGACCGGCTCGTAGCCCGCCGGGCTAATTCGTTTTCCCGCCGGGCCCGCCGGGTAAAGCAACTTCCCCATCGAGCCCGCCGTGGCTATATAAAGGCGACGCCGGTGCTTGTCTTTTTCACAAAAGAGGTACATTGAAAAGTCTTCACCAAACTTTCTGGCACCTTTCCCCATTCTCAAAGCAGTGTAGCAGTAATTTTTTAAACCCTTCCTTATTTTATTGATGTTTTTTTGAGTTTTTTGCATTAAAACTTAAAGGTATTAAATTTCTTTTATCAAATCATCGTACGTGGATGCACTGGCACATGGTTGCAATTGCGGCTAGGTGTGTCATTGCAAAAGCGTACGATGATTATGTTTTATATTGCTCCCAGTCATTCATGCTTCGGCACATGGTTGCAATTGCGACTAGGTGTGTTGCTGTTAGAATGAGAGGAGCATTTGTTTGAAAGAAGTAACCGTGCGTGAATGCAATGGCACATGGTTTCAATTGCGGCTAGGTGTGTCATTGCAAAAGCGTAGGGTGATTATGTTTTATGTTGCTCCCAGTCATTCATGCTTCGGCACATGGTTGCAATTGCGACTAGGTGTGTTGCTGCTAGAATGACAGGAGCATCTGTTTGAAAGAAGTCACCGTGCGTGGATGCACTGGCACATGGTTGCAATTGCGGCTAGGTGTGTCATTGCAAAAACGCAAGATGACTATGTTTTATGTTGCTTCCCATCATTCATGCTTCGGCACATGGTTGCAATTGCGACTAGGTGTGTTGCTGCTAGATTGACGGTAGCATCTAATGCATGAATGTGTGCTCAAATAATTTCATAATGCTTCATATGCTTGAATCTTGAAAGAAGACATCGTGCGTGGATGCACTAGCACATGGTTGCAATTGCGACTAGGTGTGTCATTGCAAAAGCGTAGGATGACTATGTTTTATATTGTTCCCAGTCATTCATGCTTCGGCACATGGTTGCAATTGCGACTAGGTGTGTTGCTGCCAGAATGACAGGAGCATCTGTTTGAAAGAAGTCACCGTGCGTGGATGCACTAGCACATGGTTGCAATTGCGACTAGGTGTTTCATTGCAAAAGCGTAGGGTGACTATGTTTTATGTTGCTCCCAGTCATTCATGCTTCGGCACTTGGTTGCAATTGCAACTAGGTGTGTTGCTGCTAGAATGACAAGAGCATCTGTTTGTAAGTTGTCGTACGGTGAGGCATTGGCACATGGTTGCAATTGCGATTAGGTGTGTCACTGCAAAAGCGTACGAGATCTATGGTCTATATTGCACTTTTTCTTTCACGTAGAAAAGATCCAAATGCAGTGGCACATAGTTATATTTCACAATGTGTTGTTTGCAATAATACCATTGCAAGCAAAATGGATCCTTCTGCTACTTCAATGATAGAGTTCAAAAAGAAAATTAGACAATTGCTGATTACGATCATCAGTGCACTAGATCCCGACGATATAGCGCAGATTGTTGCAGATGAGTTTAGATTGCAATCATTATACAGTGAGATTGCCCGCAAAATGTTGTTGTTATATCCAGACAAAACAACCGAATCAATAATCTCATTACTGAGCAGTTGGGTGGGCAATTTGCCCAAGGTGGCCTCTAATTTGAAAGAGAAATGCCCTCAAGAAGTAGACAAGGGTAAGCTAGAGCATTGGAACACTAGATGGAGAGCTGAAAAGGAGAGGTCAAGGCGAGCATCCCACATAGACACACAGTTTGGCCTAAGCAATAAAATGCGAATGGCTATCACCAGAGTTATGGGGAGCAACCAAGTTGAAGAACCATTTATTGAGGAGGCTGCCATTGAGGGAACATCAGGTTCTACTGCTTCTACCAGTCACCTGGAGAGCAGTATATACAATTCTGAATATAGTATGACTCTGGGCATTCTAAATAAGTCCATTAAGAAGATCAAGAAACTTGGGTCATGGGCTTATGGCACAAGGTGGCAAGTTCAAATCAAAGGGATCAGTTTCCTTCCTGCAACGAATACTTATTGTGCCAAGGAGTTCAAAGGACAGGCCAAGCATCAGTGGAAAAGCTTTGCATCAAAAAGTGGGGTAGATCTCAACCATAGAGGGATTGTGAGGAGTATTGCCCACTCTGTAACGTTGCCATGGTTTCTGATATTCCTCTACTTCAATGGGGGAACTTTAGGTGATCTTATGGAGACAGTGCCCCTTCCACATGGCTCTTTCACGACGCTTGTAGCGCATCAAGAGGGGAAAGGAAAGATCCCTGAAGACTTTAAATGGGAGCAACCCTCTGAAGACAAGAAAACACGTATCAAGAGCCTGTGCAATCATGCTCCCTCGTTGATCCGTGCCTTGGTGAAGGCATTGCGATTCGCACATGACGAGGGAGTGATCCACAATGATCTCCATCCATGGAACATCATGTTGGACTTTACCAAGGATTTCACTCCCCGTATTGGAATAATTGATTGGGGATTGGCTCTGCGTGTTGGCTTAGAGACACAAAAGACCAACAATACCGATGAAAACTGGCAAAAGCTTCATCCTTGGCGAGCTCCTGAGTTACTAGATGGAAATCACCCGTGCCCATGGACCAAGGCCACAGATGTGTACGCCATAGGATGGGTGATATGGCAATTTTGTAAGTTTTGTGGAGAGTTCTCTGACTACTACAGCACAGATTGGTTCAAACATAAGGTTTCAGTGGAGGTACAAGCCATATCTAGGATTGTTGTGGAAGGTTGGGTGAGAACGAAATCCACAGACAGAAAGACCTTGGCACTTTTGGACGAAGAATTAGAAAGATTTGAAGCCCAGCCAGAACGATGCTTACGCCCTCCCTCTGAAATGAGTGTAGCCTTTTTTTGATGGATATATGATGTACTTTATGAAGCAGGGTTTTCTGAGACTTTTGACTTATAAAAGCACTTTCAAATATTGGGTTTTATGCACCAAGGATGATGTATGAGTAATAAAAACACTTTGTTATATCTCAATAGACAACAAATTTTCTATGAGTTTTGTTTTTTCTCTTAAGTTTCAAGCAATAAGCCACGTGGAATCACTGATTGTCATTCATTGATTTAAAAAATGATGGTTACTCTTATATCAATTGATTGTCGTAAGATGGTGGTTATTCTAATATCAATTGATTGTCATAAAATGTTGGTTAAAATTATAGCAATCGATTGTCGTAAAATGGTGGTTACTCTTATAGCAATTGATTATCATTAAGTTTGTATGCCGTAACTGAAGTATAGTGTTTAATCAAGATATGGATAATGATAATCAAAGGGCTAAGCGCGCTTTTGAGCGTCTCAGATCCATGTGTCAAGGCGGTGGAGTGAACGACACTGCTCGAATTGCAGCTCATTGCTCCCAGTGGGCCAACCCAGTGGGTACACAATGGAAAGAGGTGAACACTAGGATTTACCGAGAAATGGTCAAATCCATATGGCCAGGCGTTGCAGATGACAACATCAAGAAAGGCCGACTCAAGCTATCACAATGCATTAATGCAGACATACGAGACAATGGAGAGAACATATATCTCGATGTTATGGGTCATCCTATGCATCATATGGATTGTCCATTGTGGTTTGCCAAGATGTTATACATGCATTATGTCTTGGGTGAAGCAGTGGACTTCAGCTCAAGGACACCTCACATGACGGTTGAGGACATTCGCAGTAGTGCAATCACCGTCACACAGCAAGAGATGTCATTGGCACTAGAAGGTGCATCAATGGAAGTGCACCAAGTTAAGGAGGAGCTTCAAACTCAACTGAGGCAAGCATCACAAGCTACACAAGTCTCTCATGCAGAAGCAACCCTAAATAGAGACTTGCAAAGGGAGGTGAAGGTGCTATCTCGCCACGTAAAAGAGTTAGAGGCGACTATAAAAAAACAAAATGTTGCCACATTGATTGAGCACCCAACATCTATTGAGGCCCCTCCAGCTTTTGGTGAGCACGGTGGTCCTTGCCCCATATGTAGATCATTCTTTCATGAGTGGTGTGGTCACTTCAGCTTGCCATGCGGACATATGTACCATATATCATGCTTGATGCAAAGCATGATGAATAACTTTCATTGTGCTATATGTGAGTATGAGATATCCAAAAAGCTATATGCAATGTTCAAAATGTCTGAAGACTATAATAAGCTTAAAGGTCAGCGTGAACAGGAGAATGAAGATATTCTCACAAATATTTCACTATCACTTGGATAGTTTTTGTAACATTTGAAAACATTTACTCATTGTCTTGCGAGAATTTATCAGTGAATTGTGAATTGTCCTCACTTCAGCTTCAATTATGATATGTGATAATGCAAAGATTTGTTAGGGCTTTGTATATTATGAAGCTTTAATAGTGATTTGTGGCCTTGTAAAGGTTTTTAAGGGCTTCGTTTATTATTAAGCAAATATCTAAACCTTAAACTAAATATTAAAAAAATCTTATAAGATAAACAGTTTCTGAACTTAAACAGAAGTCACTCAATGGATTCGATAATCTATTAATTAAACCATCGTCGTTTGCTGCGAGACGGGTCAAAGTTGGTTCAATTTCCAAATTCTCTTCAATCTCTTCTAAAATACATGTAGTTTCTACTTCATGAGATTCCCCTTGCAGCTCACTGTCTTCGTCCACCTCATCATTGGTTACATCATAAGTCCAACGCGGTATCTCCTCTTTGTAGTTCTCAGCTTGCACTCTTGCCAATAGCCGATGGTTGCAGTACATATACACCAATTTTTCAGCTCTTGAATTTAGAAGGCGGTTTCTGATGGTGGAATGTACATATTTATATGTACTCCAGTTTCTCTCAGAACTTGAATTGGATGCACATTGGGCTAGGATTCTAACAGCTAGGCATTTAAGGGTGGGTGCACTACCACCATTCATCATCCACCACTTCCACGCTGGTTGCTCCGTGGCAAGTTTCTGCACAAATTCTGTACCAAACTTACCCTCTTTGAGTTTAAACTTCGTAAGATCAGTAACATCTGATGCATGCTCATCAGGATCATCATAAAACCTACCTATCACATCATAAAAGTCTTCTAGCACCTCCTCATCAAGTTTGTCTATTTCCATTGCCCAATACTCTGGATCCAATAAGAAAGCTACGCTGTGTAGTGGACTATGTGCTCCAACCCATCGACCATGCACATACTTTCTCAAAATTTCTCTCCTCTTTTGAGTGAATGGTGTCTTCCAAGGCTTCACAATTGGCTCCTGGGGCTCCTTTGGATTTGCAAGGCTTTCTTGAACAGTCCACCAAGCCATCCACACCTTACCTATGTTAGGCAAGGCAGAATCCAGTTGGTGTAATGCGAGCATTGTGCACATCCACCACATCATCCCAGAAGTGGCGATCAGCTAGTAGATCTCTGATCATTCCTATTTTGCTTTTTATCTTCTCCCTTTGACCGGCCTCCCATTCTGAAAAAGTGGCACAAACAAATGTCTCCATCAGAGCATTCTTATTTTTTATTAGTGATTCTACCGTATAGTACTTTGTGCAAAATCTAGTTTCGCACGGCAATTTTAACATAGTAGACATCCTCTAACGGTACATGTCAAGAACCCTCTGACGCTTCAAAACAAACTTGACTATTAAGCGAGCATTGTCTACTATCCATTTGAACCACTCTGTGTCCTCCCTCTTGTACCAATCTTGCAATACCAAGTTCAAGCTGTGTGTACTGCAACCAGCAATACATAGGTGAGAGAAGCGACTTTCAAGTATCCTACTTGCAGCCCTGCAATTTTTGGCATTGTCCATGATTACTTGGACAACATTTTCTTTTCCAAGTTCCTCAACTGCGTCGCCAATGATGTCAGCTATAAAACTGCCAGACTTTATTTGACCAAAGCTATCCACAGCTTTGATAAAAAATTCACCACGAGGACATACAAGCATGATGTTAATCAATGGCCGCCTTTGAACGTTGGACCAACCATCACTAACTATGGTGTATCCAGATTGTTCTGTTGCATTTAATATTACCCTTTGAATAACCTGTTGTGTGCTTGTGTAACATTTATCCAACAGTTGGTTTCTCATATGGTGATATGTTGGAGGGGTAAATCCAGCACCATACTCCCCAATGCATTTCCAAGCTGACTTCCATGCATCACGGGTGACAATGGCCAATGATCCCCCAGTGAAATAGACGGCTTTAACTAGAGAAAGTTGTGCTTCTTCTAAGGCAAGCGTTTTGAAGCTCGTCTGTAAGCTAACCTGTCTACTTTTTGACGATCCTACCTGAAAGTCAGAAGATCCATGGTTTGGAGGTGTAGTTCCATCGATGTGAGAAGTTGGTTCCCTACTTTGAGTGCTTCCATTGGTGGGCGTTACACCCAACAATCCCTCATACTGGTTTGATCTTATCGATACCGGGGTGTGATGGTCGAAAGTAGAGAGTTTTGATCTTTTGCTCATGGAAATTAGCTTACCAATTAAAGCTTTTAAGCACATAGCTGCTTCTTCTGCACCTAAGCCCTTACACTTTCCTCCTTGGATTCTGGTATTGCCACCTAGCAAATGATCCCTTATTCTTGGTGCTCCTCCAGATTTCTCTTCGCCACAAAAGTTACATTTCCAATCTTGATACTTATTTAAATTTGTGGCAAAATTCCACTCGGGTCCTGGACTTTTTCCACCTGCCTTTCGCTTGCCCTGCGAAGTGGTGCACTGCGAAGCAGGACCTGGCATCGAGGTAGGAGGTCTCCTCAAGGAAGCCAGGCTTGAGACACCAACATCACCGCTCACATTCCCGGTGGAAGACATACTTATTGGATGCATGCAATACCAATAAACATAGCTTAGTATGCTATCTCTTCTTTCAAGTATTATTCAAACCAAACATTAGTGTTATAATCAATATCACACACAAGCGTAGTAGTGAAGCCTGAAGGGAATAAACCTCAATCTACTCAAACATGAGCAAGCAAATACAACGGTGAATCAAATATGTGATCAGTCCATCCCAAAAGTAGAGATATCGACCCAAAGATTCACCTTCCTACCCCTTTCATGAATCAGTCCAGTCCAAAAAAGAACTAATGACCCATGATTGGAGCTCTAATCGAAATAGCAAGCAAATACAGCAGTGAATCTACCATGTGATCAGTCCATCCCAAAAGTAGAGATATCGACCCAAAGATTCACCTTCCTACCTCCTTTCATGAATCAGTCCAGTCCAAAAAAGAACTAATGACCCATGATTGGAGCTCTAATCGGAATAGCAAGCAAATACAACGGTGAATCAATTATGTGATCAGTCCATCCCAAAAGTAGAGATATCGACCCAAAGATTCACCTTTCTACCTCCTTTCATGAATCAGTCCAATCCAAAAAAGAACTAATGACCCATGATGGGAGCTCTAATCGGAATAGCAATCAAATACAACGGTGAATCAAACATGTGATCAGTCCATCCCAAAAGTAGAGATATCGACCCAAAGATTCACCTTTCTATCTCTTTTCAAGAATCAGTTCAGTCCAAAAAAGAACTAATGACCCATGATAGAAGTTCTAATCAATATAGCAATCAATTTAGCAAATATAACAGTGAACCAAACATGAGATTAGTCCATCCCAAATGTAGAGATACCGACCCAAAGATTCACCTTTCTACCTCCTTTCAAGAAACAGTTCAGTCTAAAAAAGAACTAATGATCCATGATCTGATTTACATTAAGTTTTAATTTTTTTTTAAGACTATTCATTTTTTTACCTTTAGTTTTTCTTCTAAATTTTAAAGGATGGCCAAATTTAGAGGAAGAGGTGATGTGATGTGATGTCTACTACAGGGTTATATAGAGCCCCCAAATATGGAGGGGGTACATGACGGGTCCGGCGGGATTCTTGCTTGTCCCGCCGGGCCTGCCGGGTTTCATCATAAACCCGCCGGGCCTGCCGGGATTGTTGGTTGTCCCGCCGGTTCTACGTTTTCTACCGGTTTTCGTAAGTCATGACATTAGATATGTTATTAACATGAAAAAAATAGTGATAATAACAACAATAATTAACATTTAACAAAATGCATCATCGCGTAATTAAAATCCCTGGCTAGTCAGGGAGTAGAGGAGTGAGTCACATGTGCGAGATGATGTAGTCAGTGATTTTGCAAACACGTACTCAACAAAAGACAAGACATGTGTCTTTTGTGAATGGGCTCAGTGCCGTGCATGACATGTCTGCAGATATATAGTTAGAGTGGCATTGCTCTAGTGAGACACAACATTTGTTGTTAGAGTTTGTGCGGACAATGGTAGAGTGGGTTTTCTCCTTGGAGACATAGACAAATATTAATGACATGGAGTTCTTTGATATGCTTATGCTAGATGCTGACATGGTTATGCCAGAGCAGGTAGAGCATGGTAAAGTGGATGCAGGGACAGTCGCAGTGTTGAGCACCCCTGATTGGTCACATCCGTTTTTCTCTAGTCTCGATGGTGCAGGGATTGCACATAGTGCAAAGGTGGTTGACAGGGACATGTTAGCCGAGGTTGCACAAATTTTTCAGCGTTCAGGACACTCATGTATGACCTTCTGAAGTTGAGACGCGACATAGCAACTACAGTGGGAGCATTTTTAGTTGGCATTGTCATTGGTATAGTGATTGAAACTAGCATGATGCAGAGTGGAGATATGTAGACCATTATGAGATGGATTTGCATACAAGATTTAGCATGAATACACACGTTCGCCTACTACTACAGCCGATATGACTGCATGGAGAGAGAGAGTGAGCTAGTGGCTGTAGGTTGAGAGAGTCTCTCACCTGTCATAAAATCTAATACTCACCTCTCATAAAATCTAATATCTAACCAACCCAAATGATTTTCTCATATTAAACTGATCATTTAATGTGGGATAATAAACAAGAACAAGGGTTAGAATATAGACATGTGCTTCTAGACCTATCTCAACACGGGACCAAAAGGAGAGATGGTTTCATCTCAATAGGGGTCCAAAAGGAGATCGTCTATCAAATAGCAATGTGAAATAAGTGCTTCTAGACTTACCTCAGCAGGGGACCAAGAGGAGAGATGGTTACATCTCAATAGGGGTCCAAAAGGAGGTAGTCTATCAAAGAGCAACATGCATCTAATGGAGCTTAAAAGACCTTAGGGTTAGCTTCATTAAAGACCTCCAATGGTAAAGTCCTTTGACCTTAGGCAAGCTAGGGTTGAGCTTGAGGTGGGAACCCGATCTAAGCTTGAGGTGCTTATCGTGCATGATGACTATGGTGCTTGAGGTTCTTGTCGTGTTTGATGACTAAGGTGCTTGAGGTGCTTGTCGTACTTGATGACTAAGGTGCTTGAGCTGCTTGTCATGCTTGATGAGGAAGGTGCTCGAGAAGCTTCCTATGCATTGGAGGTAAGGTGCTTGAGTAAAAAAAAGACCCTACAAAGGAGGGGGAAAGCCCCAAAGTTAGGGGAATATTTGACTCAACCTCCCATTCACCCAAAGGGCACTCTTTTCTCAAGGGGCACATGGGACACATGTCAGACTCTCCCTATGCTTAACCACATGGTGTGCTTGAATGCTATTGGTTGGGCTAAAGAAGGGTCCAATGAGCTTCTAGTTCCATCCAACAAATATCTATATATTTTCAAGCTCTCTCTCTCTCTCTCTCTCTCTCTCTCTCTCTCTCTCTCTCTAAGGGGTAAGGAGGACACTTGTCAAA
Organism: Adiantum capillus-veneris; assembly: GCF_014529385.1. Classification (NCBI taxonomy): domain Eukaryota; kingdom Viridiplantae; phylum Streptophyta; class Polypodiopsida; order Polypodiales; family Pteridaceae; genus Adiantum; species Adiantum capillus-veneris. The sequence continues at coordinate 108,340,228 of NC_140945.1, read as the reverse complement.
AGACTACCCATGTAGTTGAATGCATGCTGCATGTGATTGGCTAGGGGTAGAGGGGTCCAATGAGCTTGAAACATGTGTAAAAGCTACAAATCACCCCAAGCAAGCAAGGGGGTTGTTGGGGGGATATACACCACACACACACACACTCATTTTGTGGATTCATTCTCACTTGGTGAAAGGGGAGGAACTCCACCTCCTTCTCTAAGCTTGTGAGAAGTAAGAGCCTACACCAACACTCTTGGCTATGGAATGCAAATCCAACCAAGAGCCATGCTTCAATGCTTAAGCTTGTCATCTTCTCCATCTTCATTACTATGCTATTATGTATGCTAGCAATAAGAGTGATGATAAGTAAGGAACTATTTCTTTCTCCTATGGAATGTTTCTTCTTCCTCTTTCCTACCCTCATTCCCCGCTAGCTCTCTACACCTTCGAAGGTGTTTGAGGCCTTGGAACTGAGGCTTGGGATAGTTAATGCTTTCTACAAAGTTTATGTTATGCTTGTGATGCATGAAGCTTTCCATCTTCATTGCATCACCAAGGTCACAAGGAACACAAAGATTGTATTGTACCAAGTCTCTCTTGATGGGAGAAACTATAATACAAATGCCTATTGGAGAGGGGACCGTTGAATCTGGTTCTCAATTGTCGTCATGTTCTCTAAACTCTCTCTCTTGCAAAAGTATTGTTCATGCCAAGTTAACTAAGTACCATGTTTATGTTGCTACCATGAATTAAGTTCACCCGCTATGCTCACAAAGTAATCTCACAAAAGTGCTTTATCTAATATCCTAATTCCGCTACTCTCAATGTTCATAGGCCATTTCCATTAAATTGGTATCAGAGCATTTGGTTTCTCTTTTCTTTCTTAAGAAGAGAGGTCCTTAAATATCCTATTAGTGGTTGATTTTGTTAATTATATTAGGGTAAGTGGGACTGGGATCTATTATCGGTTTTGTTGAGCCCACTATGTGGGATATGGTGCACACCTTGGGAGCTTTGGTCTTAATAATGGAGTCTTCTTAGACTTGCCTATGGCTTTACCATTATTGAGCCATAAGAAGTTCGAAAGGAGCTATCCCTCGGCAACTTCGCTATGTTAGACCCACTCCACTACTCTCTATAATTAACCAATTTGAGTCGTGGGTGTAGATACTTAAGTGCCTATTTTCAAAGGCTAAGAGGAGTAGCAACTAAGGTTTGGAATTGCCAAAGCCTACACTAAGTAAACACATAAGTTTAATTAACATGGCTGACAATAACCAAGAGAGTAGAATGAGCATTGATAACTTTGATTTTGCACATGAAGGTGCTAATGATGATGCCCCCATGTTTGTTAATTATCTTGTTACTAGGATGCAGCAAGCTATGGGCAACCGCGCTTTGCAAGCCAAAGTTACTCACAACTTCTTGTCTACGGGATTTCCTTTCCTCTCCAAGAGGAGAGAGAGCTTAGGAGGCCTCTTGATGAGACCCCCAAAAGAAGACTCTCTCCCATACAAGAGGAGGAATCCAAAAATCAAGAAAGTAATGAATCCCTAAGTTCCTTCGAAGATGTGGCTCCACGGAGACGGCGGACTAAACGATGGCGAACTTCTCCCAAGAGGAAACGGTTAACCCATAGTCCTTCTCCTCGTCACTTCAAAAGGGAAGAGAGGAAACAAACGAAGAAAAGGGCAAGAAAGAGTTCACCCTCTTATCCTTCCCTTCACCTTCCTCCTCTACCAATGAAAGATATGGCTATTCTCTTAGAGAATACAAGAGGGAAGGACATCTCAAATCTTACATTGCATGGCGCAGGTCACAAAAGCTAAAGAAGTTCAAAGAGGGAGGAAAGAGTATCTCTTTTTTCACCTATGATGTCACCTTTGGTGCTACCGACAAAGTATTGGCCTTCCTCCAACAATTTGATGCGGACTTTGGAGACGAGAGCCATGTAGCTATGCACTTCCAAAAATCAGCTCGTCAATGGTGGGCTAGCCTTCGTGGCAACGAGAAGCCCCACAGACATGGAAAACTCTACGAGTTTCCATCATGAAGCAATTCCTTGCAAGCAATGCAAAGGACAAAGTGCTCACCGAATGCGGAGTTTAAGGCTTCTTTCTCATGAGTCTATCCACAAATATGTGGACAAGTTTTGGGATTTACATCTCAAGGCTACTGTCTTTCAAAAGATAGACTTTGTCGTGCAAAAGAAACAATTATGTGTGGGATTACCCAAAGAGATGACCAAGTATGTCAACTCTCAATGGCCTGGTTCTATCACCGAAGTAATCCACCACACCATGGCTGCTTCGCGCATCAATTTCCAACAAGGGGCTAGATGGAATGTCAAGCCCATGGAAAATAAAGACAAAAGTGATTCCAAGAGGAAAACCAATGCCCAAAATTCTTACCAAGGCTATTCCAACGACAACAACAATCAGTCCAAGGAGAAGGGAGTTTACAAAGGTAAATATAAACTCTCTCCTAAAGAGCTAGAAGCTTTTTGTAAGGACCACAAATGTTTTAAGTGTGGGGAGCAAGGCCATGGTTATCGTCCTTGCCCTAAGAGAATTACCCGCGATGAGACTCCTAGAGCCTCTATGTTTGAATCTCCAAAAGAGGATGCTCATTGCCAAGGATTTCTCCTTTCCTATGCTTGGGGAAAGATGGAAGATCATGATGCCTTTATTTTGTTTGACCCTGGTTCAACTCACAACTTCATATCCACGGAGTTGACCACTAAGCTAGGCATACAAGACCACGAGATGGGAGATGCATTGAAAGCCAATGGAGCTATCAAGGGAGACGTCTCAGTTATTTCCTTAATTGGAAAATTAAGGCTTCGTGTCCAAAGCTATGTGGACAAAAAGGATTTCTCATCTCCCCTCTCAAACATGAGAATGTTATTGTTGGGCACCGTGGTTTAACTGCATGGCTTCCAACATGAAGCTCCCTAAAAGGAGAATCTACTTCACCTTCGGGGAAAAGAGCATGTATATAGATGCTAATGAGTTGGGGAACACCATATCCTTGCAATAAAATGAATCAAGAGGAATTAGAGTTGTCTAGTTTCCTAAATGGATTCCAAGATGTTTTCATTGATGAAATCCCTAGTGAGCTACCTCTAAAATGAGGGATGATGACCATGCAATTGAGCTCCTACCAAGAAGCTTACCGCCTAACAAGCCTCCTTATCGAGTTTCACAAGCTCAACAAGAGGAGATCATGAGACAAGTGCATGAATTGGTGGAAAAAGGGATGGTGAGATCTAGCTCCTCTCCATTTTGTTCACCATTACTTTTAGTGCAAAAGAAAGACGACACATATCACATGTGTATCGACTATAGAACACTAAATAAGATCACTATCAAAAATAGATTTCATGTGTTGCAGGTATATACTTCTATGGGGAAAGTACCTTTTGAGGTTAAAGGAAGATCCAAAAGTCCCTCGCTACTTAAATTACATGGGAAGATCTTCACCTGCTGATGAATATAGCCAAGACTCACAAGAATCTTTTCCAAAGACTAAAGAAGTTATATCCATCTCAAAGCAAAGGCAAAAAGGGCTACTGCTAATAAGCATATAAGAGCCTTAGCCTTTAAGAAAAATGATTGGGTCTTGCTAAAGTTTCTCAAGGCTCATCTAGGGCAAACTACAGGCCACCAAGAGTATTATGCTAAACTAGCAAAAAGATACTATGGTCCTTTTTAAATTCTTAAGCCAATCAATGAGATGGCTTATCAATTAAAGTTGCCCAACCATTGGCTCATGCTGCACAATGTTTTCTATGGGAGCCTATGTAAGCCTTACAAAGGAGCACCACCAAAAGAATCAGTAGTTGCAGACCCTCCAAAAATCGAAGATCAAGAAGAAGTACTTCAATCTGAGTCCATCCTATGACATGAAGACAAGGTATTAAGAAACGGTAAGATTATATGACGATATCTTATTAAGTTAAAGAATTATCCTTTTAAAGATGCTAAATGGATGCAAGGAACCTAGCTTAAGAATAATATGAACCTTGTCAATGCTTAAAATGATGTCTTAAAGTAAGCATATGAAAATGCATTTTAAATTAACAATCTTTTTGTCGTATAAGACTAGTTCTCTAATTATTGTCCACAAATTTAAATAGTATGCATGCTTAGGATCATGTTTGTTGTGACGATGTCTCACAACCACCAAGTAGAACTTGTCACTCTACTTTGGAAGTATGATATGGACTAAAGAGTAGACATGCTTGCGGCAGCTACGTCTCCCAAGCACCAAATGGATTAGTCATCCATCTTGGAATGATGTCGTAGGATAAAAAGGGATCCTCTACCCGCTAAGAAAAATTGACTAATGACTATGGTTATCTCTTTTACCTCATAGTCGAGGATGACTATGATTTCAAGAGAGAGATAATGTCATAAAATCTAATATCTAACCAACCCAAATGATTTTCTCATATTAAACTGATCATTTAATGTGGGATAATAAACGGGAACAAGGGTTAGAATATAGACATGTGCTTCTAGACCTATCTCAACACGGGACCAAAAGGAGAGATGGTTGCATCTCAATAGGGGTCCAAAAAGAGTTGGTCTATCAAAGAGCAATGTGAAATAAGTGCTTCTAGACTTACCTCAGCAGGGGACCAAGAGGAGAGATGGATACATCTCAATAGGGGTCCAAAAGGAGGTAGTCTATCAAAGAGCAACGTGCATCTAATGGAGCTGAAAAGACCTTAGGGTTAGCTTCATTAAAGACCTCCAATGGTAAAGTCCTTTGACCTTAGGCAAGCTAGGGCTAAGCTCGAGGTGGGAACCCGACCTAAGCTTGAGGTGCTTGTCGTGCTTGATGACTAAGTTGCTTGTCGTACTTGATGAATAAGGTGCTTGAGGTGCTTGGGGGTAAGGTGCTTGAGTCAAAAAGAGACCCTACAAAGGAGGGGAAAGCCCCAAAGTTAGGGGAATATTTGACTCAACCTCCCACTCACCCCAAGGGCACCCTTTTCTCAAGGAGCATGTGGGACACATGTCAGACTCTCCCTATGCTTAACCACATGGTGTGCTTGAATGCTATTGGTTGGGCTAAAGAGGGGTCCAATGAGCTTCTAGTTCCATCCAACAAATATCTATATATTTTCAAGATCTCTCTCTCTCTCTCTCTCTCTCTCTCTCTCTCTCTCTCTAAGGTAAGGAGGACACTTGTCAAAAGACTACCCATGTACTTGAATGAATGCTGCATGTGATTGGCTAGGGGTAGAGGGATCCAACGAGCTTGAACTATGTGTAAAAGCTATAAATCGCCCCAAGCAAGCAAGGGGGTTGTTGGGGGGATATACACCACACACACACACTCATTTTGTGGATTCATTCTCACTTGGTGAAAGGAGAGGAACTCCACCTCCTTCTCTAAGCTTGTGAGAAGTAAGAGCCTACACCAACACTCTTGGCTATGGAATGCAAATCCAACCAAGAGCCGTGCTTCAATGCTTAAGCTTGTCATCTTCTCTATCTTCATTACTATGCTATTATGTATGCTAGCAATAAGAGTGATGATAAGTGAGGAACTATTTCTTTCTCCTATGGAATGTTTCTTCTTCCTCTTTTCTACCCTCATTCCCTGCTAGCTCTGTTCACCTTCGAAGGTGTTTGAGGCCTTGGGACTGAGGCTTGGGATAGTTAATTCTTTCTACAAAGTTTATGTTATGCTTGTGATGCATGAAGCTTTCCATCTTCATTGCATCACCAAGATCACAAGGAACACAAAGATTGTATTGTACCAAGTCTCTCTTGATGGGAGAAACTATAATACAAATGCCTATTGGAGAGGGGACCGTTGAATCTGGTTCTCAATTGTCGTCATGTTCTCTAAACTCTCTCTCTTGCAAAAGTATTGTTCATGCCAAGTTAACTAAGTACCATGTTTATGTTGCTACCATGAATTAAGTTCACCCGCTATGCTCACAAAGTAATCTCACAAAAGTGTTTTATCTAATTTCCTAATCCCACTACTCTCAAAGTTCATAGGCCATTTCCATCACACACCTATATCTTTTGTATATACTAGTAGCTAGCTAGTAGGTCCACTTGGATGCACATTCGCCTTTAAGTGGGAGATTATTGAGGTAAAGGCGGAATGTGCGCGGACAACTAGGATTTGCCGCCCACTAACTTACTAAGCCTATTATTTCATAGATAAGAAATAAGGGAGACTCACTCACTACCTTGGACGTGAGGTCTCTACTAACCCACACGCCTTTCTTCTTTCTCACCGCACCGAACCTTTGCAATCGCACACGCTTCTGCTCCCACGCTCTTCAATAGCTACTAGTTTTATGGTCCCCATGGCTCATGTTGAGCAAGGTTGGTTTGTAAATTTTTTGAATTAATCTATTTCCTACTCACTATTGGAAGTTCTACAAATAATAATAATAATAATTGATTACGTGTCAAGTCGTAGTTTAAAACAAGTGAAAGGGCCATGGTGACTTTCTAAAACAATAAGAAAGTGATAAAATCATTAGGTTGAATTCAAGTAGAATTATATAAGGTGGAGCATTGTTTAGGAATGTCTCTTTTATTAAGCAACCGAGTTTCCTCCTCGCAAAGAAGCAAACCATAAATACTAGCAATTTTTTCAAAATTTGTAGGATTTTTGAACTAAGTTCTTACATATTTTCATCGATTTTTTGCCCTTTATCATGGTTTACTCATATTCTATATATATATATGTGTGTGTGTGTGTGTGTGTGTGTGTGTGTGTGTGTGTGTGTCACATATATATATCTCATGGTTTACTCATATTCATATATGTGTGTGTGTATCAATATTAATATAAATATAAATAAATATGCATATGTGTGTATATATGCATAGAATAAACTAGAAGTATGTAAAGTGAAGCTTCACTTTAGCATTCTTAAAGGAGGAGAATGCAAGAGAAGTCAAGCCATGTGAGGATGCAAAGTGAAGTGAAATAAAAAGATCCATTTAATATTATAAAACTGAAATAACATTCAAGGTTAGTCTCAATCATCACTTAAAACATTGAAAGTACGCCTAACTCAACTCTCCTCTTAAGGCTTCTTTTAGAAAGCCAAAAATAATACTATAAAGTATATTCTCCTTTGGGAAGTTTGAAAGTCGATATGGAATTTATCGAGGATTGTGTCAAACTACAATGCCTAAAAACCACAAAAGAAACCAAAGTTTATAATTTTCCATTCACTTTAAATACTTTTTTGGTATCTAAAAATGATAAACTTAGTAATGTTTATAATGATAACTCTATGTATCCACCAATAATATAATTTCACAAAATTTAAATTCATTTCTAAAGATTTGGTGAAGCTAAAAAGACAAGGCAAACACTATGGACATGCCCTTATGCAAGAAAAGGAAAAATGAATAGTATGGTGGTTTTTTTTTTTTTTGGGTAAAACTCTCTCAAAACGAGAGGGTAAGATTAGATAAAAGTACCATCTACAACAACACCATGCTCAATCCAAGCCATGGCAAAAAAAATAGCAATAGTTCAAGCTAATAAGGGAGCCACGCACAGACTAGAGGCATACAAGCATCGTTTCAAGGGCTTTTACAGGGAGCCCTCATGCCTGCATACAAATTTATAATCCAAAATCATGACAACAGTTCAACCCAAGGGTGCTACCACCATAACATGCCCTGCTAAAGCCTCCTAAAGTGCCCCAGGTCGACAAACCCACAACCACTAAAAGAACTAGTTTCACATAACATTGTAGAGGACAAATCAACTGAGGAGACACCTTCAGCTGCCACCAAAAACCAGGCAGCTGCCACATGCCTGCTCTTCGCCACAACCAGAACATAAATTGACAAGAGGGCTGAGCACATGCGTCTCCATCACCGGCCAAGCCTAGGCCACCTGCAAAAAGAATGGAGAGAGTGCCACCGAATGGAAACCCCCAACCAACGGAACCAATAGATCCGCACAAACCAAGCACTGCACGAGATTTGCAACACGAATAGGCACAACACGTAGGAGTCTAAGCACACAAGATGAGGGGGCCGCCGCCAAGCCCCATATCAAAAAATGTACAGCTGCCATCGAGGAAGAACCACCAATGTAGAGCCAAGAACAATCTGATCTTCCTCCCTGCGGGAGTCCCCTACCCTTGTGGTCATCGCCTGACTCTATTCAATAGCTGAGTAGGGTACACAACCCACCCTCCCGCTCTTAAATCAAAGGATACAATTACAAAATACTCTTTTTTTTATAAAAAAAAAACTCACAATGGTGAGTAGATTATATTGACAACCACAAAAGTTTACAAATTCCTGCCATGCTCATGCCGAGCCATGACGTCTCTAAGAGGTTATTGGTACTTCAGCTAATAGGGGAGCCACCCCGCGGCAAATGTAGGGCCCTTATCTATTAAATTTAGTTATAGCGGTGTCAATTAACCGGTTCCATTCATCATAGTTTTTATGTTTCCCAAAGGCTAGGATTACCCCCTTGCTTTCTTATATTATCACTATAAACTTGGTTGTTTCCATGGTGTTGTTGAAAATATGACCCTTCCTAGCCTTCCATACTTGTTTGAAGTAGCAAAATCTAACAAATTGTGTTGTAATAAGCAGCTCCTTGCTTTTAATAACCTTACCTCCTAAAAAAAGATCGTTCGTATAGAAGCCTATCTTCTAGGTCCTTTGCACCAATTTGCATACCTTTTCCGCAAGGCCACTAATCGCAGGGCATTCCTTGAAAATGTGGGAGAGGTATTCTCTAGCCACGATCTGCATTGAGAGCATCTATCGGGGCCAATTCCCTAGATGAGGGCCTTAACCCCAGATGGCAAGGCTCCCACAGTACCTTCCAAAGAAAGACCTTCATATCGAGTGGCCACTGTGGGCACCATATGTTCATGGTGAATTCCTTCCATCTTGACTTTGGCCAATCATGCCTCACTGTTTTTTCGATGGAAAGAACCAATCCGTTGAAGCCATAATTGTCTGGTATACTTCTTTGGTTTGAGGCTTAGTGAATTGTCTGTCCTTAGGCCATCACCATGCTTTCCACTCAAACTCAAACTCACAACTAGGTAGGCACTAGCTATCTATCTGTTCCAAGGCTTTGCTAATGAGTTGACTTTTCGTCCCATCAAGGCTGTATTGGAGAACAATTTGGCCCGTTCTTTTTCATCGGTTATTGTTGTGATCCCACAATTGGCCCATACTTGAGATATCTTTGTTATTTATCTTTTTGACAACGTTCCTCCAAAATGGGTTCAGAGAGATGCTTCCCACCTTAGACAACCATGGGGACCAATGAGATACAGAGTTATGACAACACCTTGTAACTTCACCCCACCCCAAATTCTCCGTTGTGCACAAAGTTAAATACTAAAGAAGATTTTAATCATTCAATGCTTGGCGTGAAAAAGTCAAGTATGCCTAACTCTCTTCTTCACCATGGCTTGTTTTAGAAAGCCAATAAAGAAAACAAGTGAAAGGGTCATGGTGGCTTTCTAAAACAATAAGAAAATGATAAAATCATTAGGTTGAGCTCAACTGGAATCAATATTCAGGAAAGGATTGCCTCAGGTTAGCCTTAAGCTAGTTGAAAATAGAGACTAGTCAGTTGCAAACCATGGTAAAGGGAAGAAAAACCGATGAAATATATGAGAAATTAGTTCAAAAGTCATGCAAATTTTAAATTTTTGCTAGTATTTATAGTTTGCTTCTTTGACCCACGACCGCTTAATAAAAAGGACTTTCTCGAATATTGACTAGAATTAATTTATAGAATGCAAAAAAAATCAAAAATGCGAGGATGTAAAATGAAATGTGAAATAAAAAGAACTCATCAAACCAAGGTGTGTGTGCATGTGTATGTATATATAGAATTTACTAGAATTATGCAAGTTGAAGCTTCACTTTAACATTCTAAAAGAATAGAATGCAAGAAGTCAAGATATGTACGATGTGAAATGAAAGGGGAAATAAAAAGATCCATTTACTATTTTAAAATTAAAATAACATTTAAGGTAAGTCTCCATAGTCGTTGAAAACATTGAAAGTATGTCTAACCCACTTCTCTTCTAAGGCTTCTCTTAGAAAGCTAATAAAAACATACGCCTTCCTCCCTCTCCTCTATGGCAAGTTTCAACATGCCAATAAAGCTATAAGAGCACTCTCCCATAGAGCCTTTGAACCTTTCTCCCTCTCCTCTATGGCAAGTTTCCACATGCCAATAAAGCTATAAGAGTACTCTCCCATAGAGCCTTTGAACCTGCCTTTAGTTGCACAATGACCATCTTTTCTTTTGAAAGCCCTTAAAAATGGCTTCTCCTCTAAGGCTTTTGAAAACCCACTTCTCCTCTAAGGCTTCTTTTAGAAAGCTAATAAAAACATACGCCTTCCTCCCTCTCCTCTATGGAAAGTTTCAACATGCCAATAAAGCTATAAGAGCACTCTCCCATAGAGCCTTTGAACCTTTCTCCCTCTCCTCTATGGCAAGTTTCAACATGCTAATAAAGCTATAAGAGCACTCTCCCATAGAGCCTTTGAACCTGCCTTTAGTTGCACAATGACCATCTTTGCTTTTGAAAGCCCTTAAAAATGGCTTCCGTGTTGATACACCTCCTGACACTAGGTTGATTTTCGGTTGAAGACGTGATTCAAAGTGCACAAAGTGCACTTTGACCTCCTCACCTATAAGTTTCGGTTATGGAGGTGATACCTCCTTCTAGGGGGTGGTCGAAGTACCCTGCACATCTCATACCCCGGATTTTTAGAATTGACCCTCTGGATATGTTGGTTGCATATGGTGCTAATGCACCTTTCGAGCGTCCACTAGCAACACAATTGTAGAGGACCGATGAGGGGGAAAGGGAAGTTTTTTTTTTTTTTTTGGGAGAGGGGGGAGGTGTGAGAGGGCTCCCATATACACTTTAAAAAATTCTTGACTTTTGGAATTGGTTTTCCTTCATACCCAACCAAGAGTCAAGGGTGCACTATTGAGAATCCTCTATATAGGCTTATATAGGCTGCATGCATTCATCAATGTGTTTGATGAATAAAATGACCCCTTATTTGAATTTTTTTATATAAATGGAATATAAAACCTATTTTGTTAATGTTGTCTCTATTAATTTTCCTAATATATTTGCATTAAAAAACCCTCTTGTTGAGCTTACATGATACAATAACATGATTACATAGTGCAACCCTCCGAGAATGAAGACTAGTTAATTATACTTGCATGTTGAATTCGTGGGGTCCAACATCTTGCACTTTCCTATCGAGATGTAGTGCTACACCTTTTAACACAATAGCTTCTCTCTCTCTCTCTCTCTCTCTCTCTCTCTCTCTCTCTCTCTCTCTCTCCCCCCAAAGCTGATGTGTTGTGGAGAGGGAATTTTAGTATCATTCACAAGTAGTATTGGTGTTAAGCAAGGATCCACTTTCATTGACTCTCTTTGGGCTACTCATTGATACGGTGGAACAAATGGCACTTGAGTTTATGCATTGAAGAGGTTATGCTTGGGAATATGGTGGTCATGCTTTTGTCGTATGTGGATGATGTAGTGTTTTTGGCCCATACTTTAGAAGATGCACAAAAGCTTATGATTGTCTTGGAAAACTTTTGTTAGCATAGTGGGTTGATTGTGAATGGCTCCAAAACAATGGTTATGTTTGTGAAAAGTCTCAACAAGGAGTAGCCATGGATTTTGAAAAATAAAGAGCCCCTTAAGAGTGGTATAAAGTTTCAAGTACCATGATCTAAAATTTCCAACCAATCCTAAATGGAATGCTTGCGCTATGCAAGGCTTAGAAGCCACGATGTGAGTCAAGTTCATCTAAAAGTGAGTCAGAGGATCATGAAAAAACTAAGAAGAATGGCTTCTGGACTATAAGAAAATAGAAGCAATGTCAAAGTAGATTTTGGAGATGTCAAAATCCAAACCACCAGTGGGAAAGATGGAGACCTAGTGTACAAAGTGTAAGTGAAAAGAACAGAGGTGAGATGGATGTTTCCACCATTCTTGCATCTATGGAATAATTGTTGGCACAAGTGATTGAATTCCCATAAGGGACATCCTCGAGAGAGGAAAACAAGTCACGATGAGAGGTAATCTGCTTTGTAGCACCACTATCAAAGGACCACATATGAGCATTTGTAGCAAGACATACATGCATCATGGACATAAGGATCATAAGTGCACTCTGCACTAAAAGCACATTCTACATCTACATCAACATCACAATCTCCTTTCACAGAAACTCTACAATAGATGCACTTGTGATGGAACCAACCTCTTTCTTCTTGGCCTCTTCTATCTTCAATTTAGGAAACTAATTTCTTTACTAAAGGCCCAAGGACTGGCAAAGATCAGCTTTGAGCACACAATGTCTTTGCAAGGAGGGACATGTTTTAATATTCCAGTGTGAGCCATCACCAAGGTGAAGACTCACATTGGCATATTGAAACAAGGCAACACACATAGATAGTGGGACTACCCCAAGGAGGTGAATATGGTTTTCAAGTAGTATTTTTTCCATCTTCTCAGAAGACCAAGTAGGTGTTCTTTCTTTTTCATATCATTGCTTTCTTGCATTGGAAATTGCTTACTGTCCACAAGATTGCTAGCGATGAAAATGCTATTCAAAAATTCCTCTCCAAAAGGTTTTTTTTTTGCAAACATTGTTAACAAATGAAGCAAAATAACATTCTTTCAAACAAGTGAAAGTGTCAAGATGGCTTTCTAAAACGATAAGAAATTTATAAAATCATTAGGTTGAGTTTAACCATAATTATATAAGGTGAAGCAACGTTCAAAAATGTCTCTTTCATTAAGCGATCGAGTGTCCTCCTTGCAAAGAAGCAAACCAAAAACACTAGAATTTTCTTTTAATTTGTAGGATTTTTAAACTAATTTTTAACATCATTGCACTGGCTTTTCCATGGTTTGCTCGTGTGTGTGTGTGTGTGTGTGTGTGTGTGTGTGTGTATATATATATATATATATATATATATATATATATATATATATATATATATATATATATATATAATGTGTGTGTGTGTGTGTGTATAGAACTTGCTAAAATTATGCAAGGTGAAGCTTCACTTTATCAGTCTAAAAGAATAGGAAACAAGAGAAGTCAAACCATGTGAGGAAGTGAAATAAAAGGTGAAATAAAAACATCCATTTAATACTTTAAAACCAAAATAGCATTTAAGGTAAGTTTCAATCATCATTGAAAACATTGAAAGTATGCCTAACCCAACACTTCTCTAAGGCTTCTTTTAGAAAGCCAAAAAGAGGAACAAAAAAGTTTTCCATCATTAACTTGTTGTGTACAACCAATCCGCAAGCTTTATTCAACGATTTCCAACAGCCTAAATGCCTTATTAAGGCCTTAAATAGGCCAAAGATCCCATCAAGTCTTCGTATCACTAGCATTGCCCACTCAAGCTCTTTTAATTGAGTCAAAACAATGCAATGATCGTCACTCCTTCAACAATAAATCATTTGAAAATCAAAAGACACCATCATGTAGTTTGAGCATTCAAGTCAAAGGCTCATTTCTCACAAATTTCCTCTTTTAGCCAACTTGATTTTGATTGAAATGTACAACATAAATGAGACTGTGTAAATAGTCAAAATTTTGCATCAAATAGATTTTGACACAATTATTTGTTTCTTAAATGGACAAACCTTTGGAAAAGTTGGAATGCCTTGATCCATATAGTAACAAGGTGAGAAGGCACTAAGGCTTGCTAAGTTGAGAGGGGGATGAGAGTTATGAAAAATAATTTTAAATAAAAATGTCCATGATCACATGGCATCTTTGTTGTATTATAATGTGAAATTATATTATCAATTATACGCATATAATCACAAAGGGTTTATGTATTGTCAAGGGACTAAATTGAACGATAAGGTAAAAGGTTCACACTGCACATTAGCATATATATACACACACATACATGTATATACATATGTGTGTGTGTGTGTGTGTATTACTTTGAAAAAAAACATATTGAAAAACTAAAACAAAATATCATTTTTATGCATTCATAAAAGAAAGATAGATTTAATAAGCCTAGAAAATAATAAAAGAATTTAATGAAATGAATCTGTGTGAAGTCTTTAAATGAAATGATTATTTATAAATCAAAAACTATATAAACCAAGTGAAAGGGTCACGATGGTTTTGTAAAACAATAAGAAAGTGACAAAATCATTAGGTTGAGTTTAACTGGAATTATATAAAGTGGAGCATTGTTTGGGAATGTCTTTTTAATTAAGAAACCGAGTTTCCTCCTCGCAAAGAAGCAAACCAAAATTACGAGCAATTTTTTTATATTTGCAAGATATTTGAACTAAGTTCTCATATATTTCATCGATTTATATTTCTTTTACCATGGTTTGTTCATATATGTGTGTGTGTGTGTGTGCACGCGCGCTCGTAAATATAAATATAAATATAAATAAATAGATATGTATATGTATATAATTTTACAAGGTGAAGCTTTACTTTAGCATTTTGTTTTTTGCAAAACTCACAATTGTGAGTGTGTTCTCTTGCATTCTATTCTTTTAGAATGCTAAAGTGAAAAAATCATTCTAAAATAATAAAATGCAAGAGAAGTCAAGCCATGTGAGGATGCAAAATGAAAGGTGAAATAAAGAGATCCATTTAACATCATAAAATTGAAATAACATTTAACGTAAGTCTCAATCATTATAATCATCACTGAAAACATTGAAAGTATGCCTAAATCAACTCTTCTCTAAAGCTTCTTTTAAAAAGACAAAAATATTGAATCAATCCTTCACATTATGGATCAAATTTTTATAAATACTTTTTAATCTTTTGTTCTCTGAGCTTTTTCAGCATGTTAAAAAAATGAATGCAATCTTTGGGAATAGCATTCAAAAAGACATGATGGTTTTTCTTCAAGACTTTTGAGGCTTTCTCAAAGGACATATGTCAAACAACTAAAATTGATCATGGATCAAATTTCTATGAATACTTTTTAATCTTTTGTTCTCTAGAGCTTTTTTAGCATGTCAAACAGATGGATGCAATCTTTGGAAATAACATTCGAAAAGACATCATGTTTTCTCTTCAAGACTTTTAAAGATTTCTTGAGGGACACATGTAAAAAAGCTTAAATTGAACGACCTTCACCCATGGGCCATATGAATACTAAAGCCTTTAGTAGACAAAAAATATAGATGTGAGCATTTTGATGCACAACTCCTATGAGCACTTGAACTATACTATACTATATAAGATACATTACACATGTGACATTACTAGGAATAAACATTACTAAAGCCTATTACATAAGCCTCAAAAAAACAGCCCATGTAGCTTCAAATTTTCAAGGAAGGAAAGGCTATCCATGTATCACTCATTGGTTCACTTGAAAGAAAGCCTTATAAAACATCTACCTAAAATGCAAAAGTAAGGTAACATTGTAAGAAATGAAAAGCTTTTCATAATGTAAAGTCAAACTACTTTGTACTCTACATATAATAAATGGTATTGTTTAAATGCATATAACAAACAAGGTGAAAATTCACAATGGCTGTTGAGAATAATTTAATGATTGGAGGCTTCTTGGTGAGAAAAAAAGAGAGAAAGTGACACTAGCATTTATAAAAAAATTTGTCACAATAGAGTAATAGAGTATTACACTTTTGGGAAACAAGTGTAACAATGACTAATTTAAATTACAATATAATGCAAAAGCATAAAAATAACAACTAAACCAATATTCAATGGTCCTCTTTAAAGTGAGAGGTACACTAATGTAAACACCTCACAAAGACGTAGAAGAAATATTAAAAAACTTTTTATTTATCATGTGGCACTAATCTGTAAGATTTATCCAATGGTCTACAATTGCACAAAAAGTTCAACGCCTTACTAAGGACTCCTTATGTAGTCCAAAAAGAATAATGTTAGTAGAGATTTTGTTATTTATCTATATTATATATAATGCAGCTTGAAAATTCTCAAGGAAGGAGAGGGTATCTATCCATGTGTCACTCATTGATTCACTTAAATGAAAGCTTTACACAACATCTACTTTAAAATACAAAAGTAAAGAGAGAGATTGAAAATGCAAAAGTGGAAGGTAACATTATAAGAAATGACAAACTTTTCGGAATGTAAAATCAAATGACTTTGTACTTTACATAAAATAAATCTTATGGTTCATGTGACTTTCATTTTTGAAGATATATTTGACTTTATTTTTTCAAGGGTTTTTTTTAAAGATCAATGTTGATATTTCTTGGAAGTTTGTGATTTCTTAAAGAGATTAAGAAAAAGAAAAAAGCCAAACTAGCATCGACTTGGGGTTATTTCTCTTCGAGGACATGCATGCAAATGAAGGGGTCCTTATTTATATTATTGACCATGAGAGAGAGAGAGAGAGAGAGAGAGAGAGAGAGAGAGATTTTACTGACGAGCTTATAGGGACTCTGTCTCACCAAGGGGACCCTTCAAGCCCTTTAAATTTTCAAGATATTATGGTTTTCTTACCATTACAGTGTTTTTTTTAAAAAGTAACTAACTTTTTTCACCACTAGAAAATGGATAAAATTGTCGACAAAAACAAACACTCACATTGGCACACTAAATGGGGAGAGAGATTGCCCAATTGAGGGGGCTTTTACCAATTTGGGATATTTTGTCCTTTTAATTTTCAAGAGATAAACTATGGGACATACTTAAAATTTTATAAATTGTCTGAATTTTGACAGGCAATGGTGCTAAAAAAAAATCAACCTAAGAGAGAGGATAATTTTTCAGCATCCGAAAAATGATGCGACAAGGAGAAGAAAGGAGAATGAAAATGAGAGCAAAATGTTTAAGGGTGTAGGAACAATCTAAAGAGACGTTAAAGTTACACAACAAGTCCAAAAATTGATATACCTATGGGAAGAGAGAGAGAGAGAGTTTTTTTTTTTTTTTTTGGGTGGGGGGGGGGGGGGGGGGGGGGGGGGGGGGGGGCATGAGGGGAGCAAAGAAATTTTGAATCTCATAGTTACTGTACTAGAACAATAGCAAGAGGCCTCAAGATCTATGTAACAAATCTTCAAATTAAGCGCATATATATATATATATATATATATATATATATATATATATATATATATATATATATATATATATATATATATATATATATATGTATAGAGAGAGAGAGAGAGAGAGAGAGAGATCACAACTTATGCATGTCATCTCTCTATCACTCCAGTTTTATTGAATGCTTCAAATCTTTAAGATAATTTGTTATTGTTTCTATGATGTTAGAGTATTCTATAACTTCTTTATTGATATGAAAAGTTTCCTAAACTCTTGACCTCTCCACTAGTAATCCTCCCCTTCTACCTATACATTGTGCAGCTGAGAGAAGATGGTGAAAATCCACCAATGTATCAACAAATAGCGGTGGCTCCGAGTGTGTCTCCCTTAAAAGGCGATCTCTCTCTCTCTCTCTCTCAAGCCCTTAAGAAACTTTTGGCATTTCCCCTTTGTTGTAGCCAAAATGGCCTCTATTTTATTGATGTATCTACAATGCTCATCTCCTTTCAATTCAGAGACACACCAAAAGTACTTATAATCTCTAAAATTGGAAATTTTAGAGCATTTTTTACTATTTTAGCCCACTTCACTTTTTTTAACCCGGTTTGAGATTGGCTAATCTAAAATTGCAACGGATAAGCTTAGGTAAACCTGATCCAAATACTCCAAGGAGTCATCCTATTGCATACCTTAAATAACAGACACACACAATGTTTAACATCACCATAACAAATAATTGAGAGAGAAATACTATCAAACAATTTTAGAGAGAGACAGGGAGAAGAGAGAGAGAGTCATTGTGTCCTTAAAGATTAGATTGACCTATGGGACCAAATTCTACATTAGCATGCTTGAAGACTATGCATATAATGGTGACATATGAGAAATATAATCCATGAAGCATCTGAGAGGAAGAAAGAAATGTAGGCAATGGTCCATTCTAGAATGTAAGAAAAGAAATTTGATGTGATCAAAAGCTGAGCACTAAAGTAGGGTATAATATTTATACTTTCAAATTTTAAAGGGACATAATTTGTATACAAAAGGAGGCTCTCCTACACTACCTCAATGTCCGGTATCACATTTAAGAGAGTGGGAGCTAAGCTAAATGGTTGGTATGGTAGAGATTGTGCATAATAGAATAGGCTCAAGCATGTAAATGGTTGAATACAATCTGCTCACTCAAAAAGGGACATGCTTTTGTAATTTGGGGAGAGGGAGATAGAGATCGATGACATGCATGATTCTAGGACACAACCTCAATTTTGCACCACATCTTGTAGTTTATCATAATGTCCAAAACTCTTGCAAAAATAAATAGCTACACGACGTTATTGGCTTTCTAAAAGAAGTCTTGGAGGAGAGTTGAGTTAAGCATACTTTCAATGTTTTCACTGATAATTGAGACTTATATGAAATGTTTTCTCAATTTTAAAATATTGAATGGATCTTTTCATTTCACATCCTTGACATGTCTTGACTTTTCTTGCATTCTCTCATTATAGAATGCCAAACTAAAGCTTGACGTTGCTTAATTCTAGTAAATTTTACACACACACACACATATATATATTAATGAGTTCTTTTTATGTCACCTTTCATTTTGTAGCCTCACATGGATTGGCTTTTCTTGCATTCTATAGATTAAGTCCAATTAGTGTTCGGGAAAATCTCTTATATTAAGTGGCCGACAAGGTTTGGAAAAGTCTTTTTTTTAAGTAGTTGAGTCTCTACATGTAAAGATGCAAACCAGACCTACTAGTATAAATTTTTAAACTTGCAAGATTTTGAACTATTTTCTTGTATATTTTACCAATTTTTTTTCCTTTACGATTGCTTGTAACTGGCTAATCTTGATTTTCAGCCTGCTCAAGGGGGGCTAAGTCGAGGCACACCTTTCTTGAACACTAGCGAGACTGAGTTTCCTCCTCGCAATGAAGCAAACCGGAAATACTAGCAAAAAATTTGAGATTTGGAGGATTTTTAAACTATTTTCTCACATATTTCACCAGTTTTTCTTCTCTTTACCATGGTTTGCGATCGGCTAGTCTCATTTTCAATCAGATTATCAAGTCTAACTTGAGGCAATCCTTTCTTGAACACTAAAATTTTTAGTTAAACTCAACGTAATGATTTTATCACTTTTTTATTGTTTTAGAAAGCCACCATGACCCCTTCACTTGTTTTTCTTTCATTTCTATCACAATTCAAGATGCAAATGACGTGAAAGTGTACATGAACAAATAGTATGCACCTTATCGTAGTAAGTTGCTTATGCACTGTTGTTATTAGGTGATGATGTAAACCATTACCATGCGTGTGCACAAAAGAAAGCCAACTCATCTCTTTGAAACTTGAAGTTTTCCTAGTACATTGGAAAATATAAGCCCTAATCTTTTCACAACTCAACTCTTAGACATGAAAAGTTTTATAATTACACAGTGTAGTAGTTATTGGCCTTCATGTTAAATAACTTGCTTGCTTACCCAGTTTTTTCTTCTCGACTTGGTAGCACTTTTGTCAACCTCAGGTAGATCAAAGGAAAGACGTCCTTCTTACTATATACGAGGTTATGATGTGCACTACTACCAAGCCTTGCTCATAAGAAAGACGCAAGGATAGAAGCAAGCAAGAGAATGGAGCAGAGAAATTGAAACCAATTGTGTTCCTATTGTTGAAACCAATTCTAGTACCCACTCCATTCTCAGAAGTTGTTTTAGTAGCTTTCATCTCTTCACACCATGTTAACTTATCTAATCTATATAATCAAGTTTTATAGCATTGCTAGACAAAGATAGACCAAAAGGAATCTCTCTCTCTCTCTCTCTCTCTCTCTCTCTCTCTCCCTCCCCCCCAATAGAAGTACAACACTTCTAAAATTGTTGAACAAGCACTAGCACCTCATGAAAACTAATGTCTATGAGAAGCTCCCAAGCTTGATATCAAATAATGCTTTGCAGCATCTTAATATATTCATGTTTGTTGGAATCTATTAAGAGGTTGTGTCATGCATCACTTTTAGAAATGCAATAGACTATACATGCAGGAAGAGAGTTACGAAATCTCTCTCTCCCTCTCTCTCTCTCTCTCTCTCTCTCTCTCTCTCCCCCCCCCCCAAAATCATCATTTTATCCAAGTGTTTCGCTTTGACAAAATCCCCTCCAAGGGTACATGATGATCACTCAAAGCCTTGTAAATAGCAACAAGCACGACCCCTATCATAGTAGCGCATTTCTCAATAACATGCAACCCATCGACAAGTAATTGGAACTTGATGTTCAGAAAGGTTTCTCTTTTGAAAAATAAAAAGTTACCTTATTGTACATGACCTACAAATCCTAAAAAGGGAGAAAGAGGACATTTCAGTGATGTGAGAGCTAGAGAGAGATAGTGTTTAGGATTTCTACATGTGTGTGTGTGTGTGTGTGTGTGTGTGTGTGTGTGTGTGTGAGAGAGAGAGAGAGAGAGAGAGAGAGAGAGAGAGAATGAGCAATGGTGGCAAAAAGATGGCTTTCACATTCAATTGGCTTTGGTACAGCAACTTGCAGCCTTTGACATAGTTAGACAAGGTGAAAGTTCACTATGGCCTACATAAGGCTATGAGAAGAATTTAATAAAAGTGTGAGAGAAAACAAGAAAGTAACACTAATTTTTTAAAACATTTATTATCACAAGAAAATATTCAGTTTCTTGAAAAAAGTGTAACAATAAACTATTTAAACTACAATATATTCCAAAAACATAAAAAAATTAATTTTTGAAAAACCACTTGGAAGCATTGTAGCAAATTGATAAGAAAGGTGGAAGAGGACGAGAAAGATCATGTGTCACCCAATATTCAATGGCCCTCTTTAAAGAGAGAGGTGCACAAATGTCAACACCTCTCACAAAGACCTAAACAAAATATTAAAAAAGAAAGTTTTTTGCCATATGACACCAATCTGCAAGGTTTATCCAATGCACAAAAAATAGAACGCTTTACTAAGGACTCTTTATGTAGTCTCACAAAGACCTAAACAAAATATTAAAAAAGAAAGTTTTTTGCCATATGGCACCAATCTGCAAGGTTTATCCAATGCACAAAAAATAGAATGCTTTACTAAGAACTGCAGTCCAAAAATCCAACTCTTTACTAAAGACTCCTTACGTAGTCCAAAAATGCCCTAGAAATGAATTACGTTATCATATTTCTTTTGAAAG
This sequence comes from Adiantum capillus-veneris, assembly GCF_014529385.1. Taxonomy (NCBI): domain Eukaryota; kingdom Viridiplantae; phylum Streptophyta; class Polypodiopsida; order Polypodiales; family Pteridaceae; genus Adiantum; species Adiantum capillus-veneris. The sequence continues at coordinate 108,318,956 of NC_140945.1, read as the reverse complement.
AGGACATCTCTTTGTACTTATAGATGAACTTTTTCAAGTGGGCTTGACCAAAGCAATGGACTTCCCTTTGGGCACTGCCAACAAAAAGTTGACTTTTTTTTTTTTTTTGGGCCAAAACTCACAATTGTGAGTGAATTATATTGAAGAGCCCAAAAATTTACAAGGTCTAGTCACGCTCTTGTTGAGCCATGACATCATCCAGAGACTATAATTACATCAAGGCAGCCACCCCCGCCAACCCACCGCCTCTTCCTCGATCCACAGGGTCCATAAAGTTGTCCTTTTGAGATCTTTTATTTATCGATGGCCAAGATTTTCCCCCGTCCTAGGCATTCCATCTGCCGACAACAAGGCACAAGTAGTCCTAGACCACAATCCTCCGAGTGTTGCTTGCGCCTGAGCGTCCATATTAGCACTTTCAATAGGGAGTTTGTGGCGGATCTACAACTTTGGACAGCCAGGGGGACCAATGCAAAATGGAGCTCTTGAAGTATCTGACTTCTTCCCCCCACTTTAAGACTCCTGCTGCTCTCTTGCATTTTCTTACCAATTCTCCTGAGCTGCCTCCCAGTCTTAAGGTAGATCACTCTGGGGCTAACAGTTTGTCATGAACATCCACCCCTCTCCACTTTGCACCATCCGAGCCAAGTTTAGCTGCTTCTATCATATCTCTGACCATGATAGTCCAAATTTGATCCTGTTTAGCCAAGGAAACAATACACTTGGCGCAACAAGCTTCTGCATGGGCCACAGGGTTGAGAATGTCGAGGCCTCCTTGATTCACCAGTCGAGCAACTGATTCCCACCGAGCCCATTGCCATGGTCTGGAGGATTTCGTGTTGTTTTTCCATAAAAACCTTTTTACTGGTTTTAAGAACTCTTTCTAGTGACACTTAGCCATCTTGAGAAGCGGGCTAGTGAAGGTAATGTAAGGAATCATAAAGGCATTCATCACTTTTATCCAACTTGGGAATGGGAGAAGAGCATACTCCCACCTACTCATTTTTGTTTTTATTTTCTCAAGCACCCACTCAAATCTTTGCTTGTGAGTCACGTCCACCCCCAAGGGGGCTCCTAGATGTCTGAATATATTCCCTTTTGTGACAATCTCCCCCAACCAGACAGAAGGGTCAAATGAGTCAATTTTCGATAGGGAGATCAGCCTTGAACAATCTCCAGAGCTTTTCTGATGACCTGGGGGCACGCCTTCAAGAAGAGGAGAGAATCTTCTGCAAAAAAATTTGCTAGGAGTTGGCTATTTCCTGGCAAAGCGAGGCCTTGCAACTCCCCTCGTTCCGCACTAGCTTCGAGCGTCGTGATTAAAGGATGTGACCCTATGGCAAAAAGTAGGGGGGCCAAAGGGCATCCCTGCTTAATATACCTTTTGACCTCAAAAGAGCCCACAATTCTATCGCTGAATAGGAGCTCTGACTGGCTTCCAGCCCCGAGTACGCGTACCAACCAACATAGGCGAGGCCCAAAGCCCAAACTTCCATGACGTCTTCTATATATGTCCATGTTATTCTGTCATAAGCCTTGTCCAGGTCCAAGTGCAGCAGAATGCACTCCTGCTTTGTGACTGTTGCGTATCGATGCCCACTATTGCGGCCAAGATGTTATCACAAATGGGCCTTCCGTTTATGAACCCATGTTGATGGGGAGAGATGATCTTGGTTAGTAAGGGGTCTAGTCTGAGGGCTACTGCTTTAGCTATAATTTTGTAGGCCACAGACATCATCGTTATAGGGCGCCAATGTTTCAGTTGAGAATAGCAGATCTCTTTTGGGATGGGTTTGATAAGCCCTCTCTTTACACTTACCTCCAACGACCCTTCGACCATGGCTTTATTGGCCAATCTTGTGATTGGGGCCTTGAGATCATCCCAAAATTCTCTATAGAACTCCACCGTCATCCCATCCCACCTAGGGGACTTTTCCTTGCCAAGGGCTTGCAATGCTAGTGAACATTTGTCTTCGGAGAACGCCAGCTCCAAGCAATTAGCTTATGAGTGGGGAATTTCCTTCTTGACATTCTGCAGTAAGGTCCCTCTAGCGTCTTCCACTTCTTGGGACTGGATCTCTGGCCGGATCTCTAGCCGTCCAATGATTTGACTAAGATAGCTCAACATCAGACCAGCCATCTCATCCTGGTTATGACCTGTTGTCCCTTTCTCATCATAGAGCGAGCGGACGTGGCCCCAGCTCTTCTTGATTTTTAAAGCCCTAAAGAACTGAGTTTGATTGGAGGCTTCAGGTTGAAGGGCAGTCTCCCTCAAGAGAAGCCTTGCCTTTCTAATATCTTCTAACTACTCATTAGCAAGGTTAGATTTGTCTTCGAGCCATCATTTGTGCTCCTCCTCAGTAGCATGCCCATTGGCTTTTATGGAGGTAAGCACTTGGACCTCCACTGTAAGATGCAAAAGGTGTACCTCCCTAGCTTTCTTGAACCGGGGGCCCAAGGTTTTGATTGCATTCTGGATGCTCCGAGCAAAGAGGTCCCACGCATTGTGTTTGTTGAGGTCGACATCTTTTTTGAGCTTACCCAGTGCTTTCTTGGTTAGATTCCTGAAGAGAGGGTCTTTGAATAGGTGTGCCCCTGTTACTAACCGTTTTTCCCCACCTCTTGGGGTCTCCTTCTCCCCTTTATTCTTCTTAAAATGTATGTGCAGAGGAATGTGATCCGAAAGACTTTTTGTTGGGACTACCTTCATCTCCATCAACGACGGTATCCAGTCAGCTTGGTGTGAGCAATAGCATATGTCCAGTCTTGAGGCAGTGCAGGCATACTGGAGGCTTGTGTAGGTGAAACCAAGCGTGCTGTTCCATGGGCCGACTTCCCATAAGTCAATCATCGCCCACTTTTTGCACAAACTTTGCCATTTAGAATTTTCCAAGCCAGCCAACATACTGGAGGATCCTATTCTATCTGTGCTCTTTTCTACCATATTGAAGTCGCCAACCAACAACCACTCACCTTCAATAGGAGTATCTCTAAGATGCATCCATAGTTTAGCTCTTTCTTTTGCATTGCAAGGGCTGTACACATTCACAACTGTGAAGGGATGCCCTTCCCATCTGATTCTAATCCCCAAGATTCTGTCGAATGGGTGGTTAAGAACCACCTTCGGCTCCAATTCTCTATCCGCAATGCTGAGGACACCACTGAAACTGTTACTTCCTTCTCCATAGAATACCAATTTCTTTCCTAGCACCTGTTTTCTCTTTCTATGGGCATCTAAGTGTTGTTCTTGGATGGCCCAGCAATTGACTGTCTTCTCCTTTTTTACTTCCTCCCAGAAAAGGGTACTCTTCTTACGGGTTTTCAACCCCTTTACGTTCCAAGATTGCTAGTGAGAGACTCCATCATTGATGAGGGGTTCATTGGGATAGAAGAACAAATTCTTCAGCATCCAAATCATCCCCCCCCCCGGTCTGAAAAGAGCCAAAAGAGTGAAGGCAGTGGCAAGAGACTCCAAAGTGCTCCAAGTCGTGAGAACACTTGAGGTGAAAGGATCTAATTCATCCTCCACCCCTTCGAAAGGAGGGGGGTTCATTGTCCCATTGCACAATCCATTTGCAGCACTCCAAGAAAAGAAATCCCCTGACTTGGAACCCCCGGATTCTCCTGTGACCAAGGAGATGGGGGTCGTCACTGTCATAAATTTGGGGGTAGCAGTGGGAGTGCTGATGCTATTATTATTGCCTGCATGTTCAGAAGTTTGTTGTATGGGAATCAATTCCTCCACAATCTTGTCCTGCATCTTGATATCCATTTTGTCACAAACCATATCTCCTTTATCCTTCTCTGCATTTACCCCTTCGTTACTACATTTACCCCTTTCGAAGGGGTGGAGGATGAATTAGATCCTTTCACCTCAAGTGTTCTCACGACTTGGAGCACTTTGGAGTCTCTTGCTACTGCCTTCACTCTTTTGGCTCTTTTCAAACCAGGGACTTGGACAGCCGTCACCATTGTCACTGTCATAAATTTGGGGGTAGCAGTGGGAGTACTGATGCTATTATTATTGCCTGCATGTTCAGAAGTTTGTTGTATGGGAATCAATTCCTCCACAATCTTGTCTTGCATCTTGATATCCATTTTGTCACAAACCATATCTCCTTTATCCTTCTCTGCATTTACCCCTTCGTTACTGCCTCCTTGCTTCTTCAGCCCTTCCATAGGGGAATCCATTTTACTGGGGGCCTGTGCTTCCGGAGCTGTAGTATCATTAGACTTCAAGGGGCAGTCCTTGGCGAAGTGTCCAAAGTTGTTGCATTCAAAACATGCCCCAAAGTATGTTCCAAAGTTTAACGGAATAGTAACTAGCCCTGCTTCGACATTGATAACCATGCTCTTCGGTGGCGTTTTAGAAACGCCCCAGCCTATACAAACCCTGTTTCAGGTTCTGCCAAACCCTCTCTTGCTAGGTATAAATAAGGGAGTGCCCAATTGGCTAGCAAGCATCCTGAGATTTTCCCGTAGCTAGCTAGGCAGACCCACAAGCTCAACCCAGACCGGATGAAACCCTTGTAAAGATTCAGCTGAGTCGAACACTGGCTCCCAAGGCACCACACAAACCGTAGTCCTATTAAAGACTAGGGGCCCTTTGTCAAGGATCTTTTCCACGTCGAAGGCCTCTTTGAATCTCACTGAACAGAATCCTTTAGCTAGGTAAAAAAAGTACTTTCAACTGCTCCTCCATGGCCAAGAATTTGAGGGCCTTGAAGCCATTGAATCATCTCAAACCTGTTCGGGATTCTTCCACTGAACCCAAATACAAGCGTTAGCTCAGCTTGCCTGGCTGACTGTTTTTTGATAATTGCTGGTGGTATCGCTACAGTAATAGCCTCAGCAACCTCCACCTGTTGGGGAAAAGACGTTTTTAAAGCGGAAAAGATCCAATCTGCCAACCCGTCTTCCATCGGCCCACTGCAATATGCTTGGGAACTAGTTCTTTTGTTGTTGTTAGGGCTAGATTCAATCATTTTGTTGACTTCCTTAAGCTCTTGATGAAGTCTAGCTCTTGTATTCTTCAATTTTTTGAAATCTCCTTCTTTGACAACCCTTCTGCTAAGCCTTTTCCACAATCCTTAGAATTAGGCCCCTTGAGTATGCTAACAAACGAGATGCCTGGTCTGCGAACTACAAATGCACTTGACACCTTATTTAAGTTCGTATAGATGGGACCCTAAGGAGTCCCATCTTTCAGGGTTTTAACCTTGAATTTGAACCCTTGAGCTGATCCCATTTTATCTCTTGGTTCTTTAGAAGGCACTTTTTCAATCGGTACAATTTTTTCCACTTTCATGGTTGAAGCCTTCGAGCGAATTAGGGCTCGACATTTCCGCATTATGTAACGGTTTCCAAACCGAGTCATCGCCTTCATCCATCGGCACTACTAACTCCATTCTGGATAATTTACTCGCCGCTAACATCTGTGAAAATTTTACAATATCTTTGCCTATGACTAACGCGTCGGGTTCCATTACTGAGTGGCACCCAAAACAAAAGAGCAATAAACTCACGTTCCAAAAGGGAGATCTTAATAAAGGATACTCCTCACTAGGTGGTGGTGAAAGTAGAGGCTCGAGTAAACTTTTAAGGCTCTTATTTATGACTGAAGAATGACTTTATAAAACAAACAGTTGAAAAGGAAGTCATGAGGTTCTCTTTTTTTTTTAAAAAGCAAAACTCACAATTGTGAGTGAATTATATTTATCAACCCAAATAATAACAAGGTCTTGTCATGCTCGTGTTGAGCCATGACACCATCCAGGGACCATAATTACATCGGCTATCAGGGCAGCCATCCCACCCAACTGGCCCCCTTATCCTTGATACATAGGGTCCCTTATCATGTTCTTTTGAGATCTTTTAATTACCGATAGCCAAGATTTTCCCCCGTCCTAGGCATGCCCTTTGCTGTCAACAAGGCACGAGTAGTCCTAGACCAATCCTTCAAGTGTTGCTTGCGTCCGAGCGTCCATATTAGCACTTTGCTCTCTTGTATAATTTCTGCGAAGCTTGCCACCTCAAGACCTCCTTCAAACACACGGCGGTTCCTTGTCTGCCATACATTATGTAAGAAGACGTACCTGACGATTTGAGTGTTGATGAGGATGGCAGGACCACCTGAATTCTTCCATCCAAGGAAAATCAGTCTTGTAAAAACCAATTTTCCATGTTCTTTGGACCCACTTACATATTTTCCCTGCCAGGCCTTTGATAGTTGGGCAATCCATGAAGAGGTGAGCCAGATCTTCACTAGCCAACCTGCATCCCAAGCATCGATCTGACCCAATCCCTCTTTCCTAAATCTTCATCCCCGTCGGTAGAGCACCCCAAATTACCTTCCACAAAAATACCTTCATGTGCTGCGAAACCTTTGGCTTCCAGATGTTCTCCATTACTTGCACCCACCTTTCCTCCGGCCATTGTTTTTTCCATATCTTGTTAAGGGGGCTAGACCAATTCTTCTTCTGCATCATTGTCTAGTAAATGTCTTTAGGATGGGGTTTCCAAAAGAGACTGCTTCCGGGCCATTTCCAGGCATTCCAGTCAAACTCTGAATCACAGATAGGCATCACTATATTGTCAAGCTCTTTCCTCACTTTGTGGACCAGCAAGACCTCCAAGCTATTCAGTTGGTACTGGGTAACTAGAAGGTCAGTGGTTCTCCAACTCTTGTTGTCACTATCCCAAAAGTGCCCCAATCAATTCAGACCCTTATTATTCAGCTTCCTGGATGTCTCTATCCAATAGGGAATTTGTGGCGGATCTACAACTTTGGAAAGCCAGGGGGACCAATGCAAAATGGAGTTCTTGAAGTATCTGGTTTTTTCCTCCCACTTTAAGACTCCTGCTGTTCTATTGCATTTTCTTACCAATTCTCCTGTGCTGCCCCCAGCCTTAGGGTAGTCCACATCAGGGCTAACAGCTTGTCATGAACCTCCACCCCTCTCCACTTTCCCCCTTTCGAGCCAAGTGTAGCTACTTCTATCATATCTTTGATCATGATAGCCCAAACTTGATCATGTGTTTAGCCAAGGAAACAACAAATTTGGCACAACAAGCGTCTGCATGGTCCACAGGGTTGAGAATTTCGACACCTCCTTGATTCACCGGCCGAGCAACTAATTCCCAACGGGCCCATTGCCATGGCCTGGAGGATTTCGTGTTGTTTTTTCCTAAAAACCTTTTCACTGGTTTTAAGAACTCTTTCCAGTGACACTTGACCATCTTGAGAATCGGGCTAGTGAAGGCAATATAAGGAATCATAAAGTCATTTATCACTTTTATCCCACTTGGGAATGGGAGAAGAGCATACTCCCACCTACTCATTTTTGTTTTGATTTTTTCAAGCACCCACTCAAATCTTTGCTTGTGAGTTACATCCACCCCCAAGGGGGCTCCCAGATGTCTGAAGATATTCCCTTTTGTGACAATCTCCCCCAACCAGTCGGAAGGGTCAAATGAGTCATTTTCCGATATGGAGATCAGCCTTGACTTCTCTATATTACACTGGGACCCCAAAGCTACTGAGAATATTTGTACAATCTCCAGAGCTTTCTTGATGACCTGGGGGCACGCCTTCAAGAAGAGGAGAGAATCGTCTGCAAAATGTTTTGCTAGGAATTGGCTATTTCCTAGCAAAGCCAGGCCTTGCAACTCCCCTCGTTCCGCACTAGCTTCGAGCTTCATGATTAAAGGATGTGATCCTATGGTGAAAAGTAGGGGGGCCAGAGGGCATCCCTGCTTAATAGATCTTTTGACCTCAAAAGAGCCCACAACTCTATCATTGAATAGGAGCTCCGACTGGCTTCCAGCTCCCAGTACACTTACCAGACGACAAAGGTGCGGCCCAAAGCCCAGAGCTTCCATGAAGGCTTCTATATATGTCCATGTTATTTTGTCATAAGCCTTATTCAGGTCCAACTGTACAGTACACACTCTTTCTTTGTGACAGTTGCATACTAGATGCCCACCATTGCTGCCAAGATGTTATCGTAAATGGACCTTCCTTTGATGAACCCAAGCTGATGGGGAGAGATGATCTTGGTTAGTAAGGGGGCTAGTCTGAGGGCTACAGCTTTAGCAATAATTTTGTAGGCCACCGACATCATCGTTATAGGGCGTCCGTGTTTCAGTTGAGAGCAACAGATCTGTTTGGGGATGGGTTTGATAAGTCATGAGGTTCTTAATGAAGGGACCCATTTACGAAGTAAACAAGGTGAAGGATCACGTTGGCGTTATAAAACAAGGTGAAAACTACAGATGACCTCAAAAGGAAACATTTTTTGTTGTAATATGAGTGATTATTAGAACACATTTGACATGTTAATTGGAGAAAGATTAGCATGAGAGAGAGAGAGAGAGAAGAAAGAGAGGCTCTTTTTTATGCATTAAATTGTGAAGATGAGAGAGAGAGAGAGGGAGACACACACACGCACACACACTCATCCTCGTCACTATACGGCACGACCATATGGCTCAGAGGGGATCTATGGCCCAAATTTGGGGGGGCGAGGCGGCTTTAATCTCAGTCGTCGGATCATGCAGTGAACTAGGGGTGGGTGAATTGGGGGTGAACTAAGGGTGAATTAGGGGCGCTTAAACTAGGGTGTGATCATGTGCCATGCCAACATGGGCAGCGACACACACTAGCGTGGTGGGGCAGGGCATTCGTGTGGCAATCAAGAGGTCCCGGGTTTGACCCACACGAAACTCAGGGTGAACTCAGGGCACCATTTTTGCCCCAATTCACCCTTAGTTCACCCCTAGTTCACCAAAGATCGGGCGGCTGCGATCAAAGCCACTTTGCACCCCAAAATTTGGGCCTTAGATCCCCTCTCATAGACCCCATGTAAGATAGTGACGACGCACACCCATTCACTTTGATAATGAAAATGTTCAAATGAGTATAGTAAGGCTTCATTACAAGGAAAATGTAAAGGTTCATGATTGTCAACACATTTGTAAGGTTCTTTCTCATGTCTATATATATATATATATATATATATATATATATATATATATATATATATATATATATATATATATATGTATATGAGAAATAACATTTAGCATTGTATATCAAAAATTCAAATAAATATTCTTCATATTTTATTAAGCAAGCCATGATGTAAACAATCAGACCCTTGTACACGGTGGCTTTCTGTCGGCTGCAATGCCTACTTGAAGGCTTGGGGGGGCCATAGAGAGAGTCGTATGTGGGACAGGGGATTGCTGCGCATATGGAGTGCATCTTGGAGCTAGATCTACTTCCATGGGAGAGAGATTGGCCGAATGTGCCTTGGGACAGGGGTTGCTTCGGAAGGGAACACCCAACTGGTCCTCCCCTCGCCCTAGATGTTTGGTGGTACTTCAAATGGCGTATTTTTTGCTGGCAAGGTTGGCGGCTCCCCGGCTTCTTTGCTCGCACAGTTGGGGTCTGAGGCATGTTCATTGGAGTCCTTTTGGCATGCAAGGCAAGTTGTGGTAGGATTTGCCCTGCATGGTGGCACTGGAGATCTCTTTGTGGTTGGTGAGCTACCCTTGCAGCTCACGTTTTTTGTGGTGGTTGCTTTGGTCTTCTATTGGTCTCACAACGCATGGCACGCCGAAAAAATCATAAAGCTAGTGGTTTGTTCGAGGTGGTGGAGTTGAATACTTCCCTTATGCAGATCTATGTAGGAAGTTCGATTCTAGTCTGCTCCGGCTGGTATGATGGTATGCTTTAGCCTTATGGAGGTTCTGTTTGGGTTATGAAGTTGTCTGTGGTAGGAATAACTTCCTGGTGGCAGCCTTGGGCACTCTCTCCGGGTTGATGTCCTCTATTGGTAAGCCTTGTTCTAGCGGGCCTTTGTGGTCTTTTATTGATTCTAGTTGATATGTACAAGTATTGGGTCCTGTAAAACCCTCAGTCTGTTGAACAATTTGTCAAATTTAGCCGACTTTGGTATGGTGGTCTTTCATGGCACATGTTTTGCATGAGACTTTTGTCTGCAAATTTTTTGGTGTTTAATTCAATTTCAACTGACCTATTGGTGAAGATTGCAAAAAATAAAAAAAATTATATGGTGTGAGTTTTGTTTGAAATGCCTTGAAATGTCAACAATTAAAGTTAATATGATGGTGGTAAATGCCTTGAAATGTCAAAAACTAAAGTTAATGTGATGGTGACATTTGGATGGTGAAAGTTTTGCACCCTATCTCCACCACTCTCCAATGGCCTTCTTGGCCAACAAACAAGTGCTAAAATCACAATAACTTATTTGGATAGGAACAAATGCAAGATCCATATTAATGTGATCTAAAATTATTATGCTTTCCATTTTATGATTTTAACGAAATTTCTACCCTAGTTATGCGAAGAAAAACCTAGATGCATATGGAAGAATCTAACATACTTACAAATGAAAATATGCGTAAATTTTTCAATTTAACATTTATGCAATAACGCTAATGAGAAACTCACGAAGCATGCTCAGTTGCAAGGGTTTGCAAGTGTTGCAAAAAAAATTCCATATATTGCTTTTATGAAGGAAAAATAGAAAAAATATAAAGACTCAAAATGGCCATTAATTAAGGTCTTATGTAGGCCAAAAATGTATAGAGTACAAGTGCATGTAGCAATTTCTCTCTCTCTCTCTCTCTCTCTATATATATATATATATATATATATATATATATATATATATAATATATATATATATATATAATATTCTTATTTTTTCATATGCAAGAGGAATAGCTTCAATTTGATCTCATTGTTTTAAAGTTTAGGAATGCTTCAGAATACTAATTTGGTGCCAAAAAGGAACATATGAATACCAAGTTATGAATACATTTCTATATTCAAAAACTCCTTTGCAGAACCTTAAACTTCAAAATGTCGTGGATGAAAAGCCTGGAACGTCTAATAATCATTTGCTTGACATATCATCACTAAAGAAATTGATTACATGTCCAGTCTTAGTTTTAAACAAGTGAAAACTTCACGAGACTAGATAGATGTTGGGTGCTCCACATGGGCTCACAATGTGCTTAACACACCATACATAATCTATATGCACAATCTGTAGCTCAATGTTAGGATTTTCGTATGTGCCGGCTCCTCAAGGCAATGACTGTGCTTGAAACTTTATGTACATTCTTTTTCGTGTTAATACAACACTTCTACTCACAATTATATGGCAAAAAAAAAAAAAACTTGAAGGGTTTCGTATTCTTCCAAAAGATAGGCAAAGAAGTTCAATATCTATCTAAAATGCTGCACTTGCAAGAATTTTGTTGGAGCCTTTGCTCTTGCAACCTACTTCAGGGGCCACGAACACTCTCCTCTTGCCACCAATACACATTCCCTATGTTATTAATACGTACAAATTTGGTGGAGGATTTGGTGAATCTTGTGCTAAAGATAGAAAATTGGCATTTTCAAAAAATTCTCTCTCTCTCTCTCTCTCTCTCTCTCTCTCTCTCTCTCTCTCTCGTTACATGGGCGATCAGACAGAGAGAGGAAGGTGTGAGAGAAAGTTTTAGAAAGAATGTGTAATAGATTAAATTATCATTGCAAATTATAATCTTAAAACCAAAACTTGACCCTCACTCTCTCCCTCCATCTCGCTCCAAGTCTCTCTCTCTCTCTCTCTCTCTCTCTCTCTCTCTCTCTCTCTGTGTGTGTGTGTGTGTGTGTGTGCACAAGTGTGTGTGTGTGTGTGTGTGAGAGAGAGAGAGAGAGAGAGTTACCTTAAAGAGCTTTCGAGATGCTATTAAGAAAAATTGTGTGATTGTATTCTTAAATCTAATCTTTATATAGACAAGACTTAAAAGCAAATTAGTTTTTGCTTTATATTAAAAGCCTGAGATTTAAAATCTTTAAGTCTCTCTCCTTAGCTCTCTCTCTCTCTCTCTCTCTCTCTCTCTCTCCCCCCCACATGCATGTGTGAATTGGGCACAAAGTGCCCAATTACCGCATGCATGTGTGAGAGATAGATAAAGGGGGAGAGAGACCTATGAAAGGGAGTTGAGGGAAGATTTTTTAATTTATTGAAAGAATTGTTTACATAACATGCTTTTATTCAATTGAAATATTAGCCTCTAAAATTATTTATCCCTCCCTCCACCTAAGTATCTCAATCTTCTCATCACGCTCATATTCTCTCTCTCTCTTCCTAACTCACACACACACTCTCCCTCTCTCCCTCTCTCTCTCTCCCTCTCTCTCTCTCTCTCTCTCTCTCTCCCAACCTTGATTGAGTTGAGTGGGCACTAAGCGCCCACTCAACACAATCAAGGTTGGGAGAGAGAGAGAGAGAGAGAGAGAGAGAGAGAGGATGTGAGTGTGAGAGATGAAGAGAGAGATAATTAAGGGGAGGGAGTTAAAATAAATTAAGAGGGAGGGGGAGAAAATCAGTGAGAGCACCGTTTTTAATATAATTGCACAATTTCATAAACAAAAATTTCACTCAAAATCATATAAGAAACAAAAAATCTCTCCATCCCTCCCCTCTCTCTCTCTCTCTCTCTCTCTCTCTCTCTCTCTCTCTCTCTCTCTCACACACACACACACACACACACATAGTCGGCCCTCCAACCTAACAGCCCTGCTCGTGCGCTAGTCGGCCTCGCCCTCCACAGGCTCATGCACCTCTACACTAGCCAACGTCGAACTGCCTCAGCACGAACAATTTCATGTTTGCACTGGCCGACCTCGAACTACCTTTGCACCAACAGATTCAACTGCAACGATTTTTCTTTAGAGACCAACTCTCTCTCTCTCTCTCTCTCTCTCTCTCTCTCTCTCTCCCCCCCCCCCCCCCCCCATTAAACGGGTGGTGAACCAAGCAACCTAGCACCTGATTTGAGAATAAACTTGCAAGCAGAGTAGATAGAGACAGTGTCTTCCCTTGGTACCCCAACCCCCATTAAACGAGTGGGTGAACCAAGCAACCTAGCACCTAAGTTGAGAATAAACTTGCAAGCAGATTAGATAGAGACAATGTCTTCCCTTGGTACCCCAACCCCCACATGCAAGAGCTTTCTTGCAACAACTGATGCACCAAGGAAGGACCCCCTTGCTCACCAAGATGCACGGATCATAGCTTTGGAGGCTCAAATTCAAGAACTCGTCAAGAAGAATGAAACACTCGAGCAACGAGTGTGTAAGCTTGAGGACAAGCAGGTAGTAGAGAGGCAAGCTCTACTTGCAAAAACAAACACAGTGGAAGCCTCCCTTTTAGAGACAATCAAGGAAGTTCAAAAGGTGACAAATACAAAGATCAACACCACGATACATGCAGCCTTACAAGAATCTCTAGGTCTTAAAGTCAGAATTGGGGGGCTCCACACACCATGGTGCACCGATGAGGACACACTTGAAGACGCATTCACAAATTAAACGACATTCTTCAACCCATCCACATCAAGCCCGAACCATTTCTTGGATAAACAACACACATAGACGTGTTCCACCCAAGCAGTGCTTCCTCACATTCAAGGAAAAAGAGGAGCGAATGAAGGTATTACGCCTATCGTGCCTTCTCAAAGGAAGAAAGCTTTGGATAGCCAAAGAATTGACCATAAATCAACTCAAGGCTAAGGCAATTGAACTCAAGAAGATGCATGATGCTCGTAAAGAATTGACCATAAATCAACTCAAGGCTAAGGCAACTGAACTCAAGAAGATGTGCGATGCTCATAAAGAAGGAAAATGGGCGGTCTATCGAGGCGGCAAAGCAATCATTCAAGAATTTCAATCTCCCAAACCAGCCCCCTCCCCACCTAATCCCCCCTAGGCTCCTTCCCTTTCCTTTTCTTTCTCTCTCTTTTATCCCTTGACGGACCCTCAATCCTTAACTGATATGTATCCCATACTTTCAACTCGACGAAGCAGTTGTATCGATTTGTTGTCAGTCCCATACGTCATATCTGACCTCCGTGGACAATAATTCAATCTCTCTCTCTCTCTCTCTCTCTCTCTCTCTCTCTCTCTCTCTCTCTCAAAAAACGCAGCCGTTTTTTGACCTAGTAGACAGCAGTCCACTCTTTTGATCATAACTTCTTCATCCGAACTCCGATTTGGGTGATCTATAGCCTCAATCGAAGAGCACGAAGTCCTCTACGCATTGATGTAAAGACAGAAATTTTCAGAGTTATGGAAGGCATTTCTATAGCAGCATTTCCAAAGTGAACAGGTTCAACAAAATTGATTCTCATCTCCTATTTTACATACATTGTCTTCCGGCACTCGCAAGGGTTCTTCTTCTTCAACAAGGTCCACAACCATTGTGGAAAATGATCCAAAATCTCCTAAGTGTGGAGATAGCAACACAACCACCCAACCAACGACATCGGAAACCATGATCATGGCGTACTTGGTATCATTGCAAGAGACCGTAAACAAACAAGGCGAAGACTTACGAGCACTTGCAATGGAGAATGGCACACTAAGGGTACTTGTGGTTGAGAATGAGAATCTCAAGAGGACACTTGAGATGCAAACAACACGTTTGATGCAACTTGAAGAGGAAGTTAAGGAATGTAAACGCTCTCTTGTGGACTTGAATGCTTTGAAGGAGAGGATGAGCAAAGTAGAGCATAACCATGTATTGAAAGAGGAGAAATTTGACACTATGAGCCGGGATGTATGCGACATGAAAAATGTATGCACAAACAAGTCTTGGGCTGATGTATGTGGTAGCAATGTGGTTTCTAATTCCTCACTCATGCAAGCTATGGTTCAAACAAAGAATGTTGAGAATGTGGATGTGGAGGAGTTGAAGGAACGGGAGCGACGTTCCAAGAACATTGTTATTCGTGGAATTCCCGAAGAGAAGCTAGAGACACCTCCTTCTCTTGCCATTGTTATTGAAGATTTCTTCAAAACCCACTTTGGCATGTCCGGAGTTATGGTCTATGGAGCACATAGAGTGGGGAAGCAAGGAGCTCCTCGCTCGGGAGAACGGCCAATTGTATGCACCATGCCGGATGAGACCAAGCGAAAGATTATCCTTGATAATAGTTGGATCTATTTGAGGGATACAAAATGTTTTTTATGTGAAGATCGCACTATTAAGCAACAAAATATGCGTCGCAAGGCATATGAGGAAAAGAATAATAAAAACAAGGAGATCTCTCATGAAGAAAATGTGCCCAAGGAGGAGGCAAGTCTCTCAAGCAAATAGGGATGCGTGACCTATGAGACCGAGTTACAATTGAAAATATGCTTTTGGAATTGTAATGGATACCCATGGAATGCGAGGGTTGGCATTGATGAACTAACAAGCAAAGCCGATGTTGTACTTCTTGTTGAAACTTGGGAGCATGACACACAAAGGATTAACGGCTTGGAGGATTACAATGTACATTCATTGATGTGGTCAAAGAATCTCAAGCAACGAAGAGGACAAGGAGGGTTAGCATGTATGGTTAAGAAAGGATTGGAAGATTTTGTATCAATTGTGAAAGATGACAAGTACAAACGTTATGTATGGCTGAAAATTATGACACCAAAAAGAGCACCCATTTTTGTAGCCGGTTGCTACATTCCTCATCATGATTCTCCCTTTTATGCTTGCATGGATAGAGATCAATCATTTTCTGATTTGGAAGAGGACATTGCTTATTTCAAAGGTGAAGGTGATGTTATTGTATTTGGGGATATGAATGCTCGCACAAAAACATTGCAACATGATACTCAACAATTTGATATGCCATACATTTCAAGGGAGTTGGAGGAAGTTCACTTGTATGATCGTACTTCAATGGATGAGAAAGAGCCGGATCACTATGGAAAGTGACTTTTACACATGTGTAATAGCACGGGTATGCTCATTGCCAATGGTGTATCTTTGTGGAGTGGAACCAATGGATTTACATGTAGGAGACATAATGGGGATAGTATGATTGACTATATGCTACTCTCTGAAGCCATCATGTATCGCATAAAGAGTTTTATGTTTGGTCAATGGACCCCGGAATCCGACCATCGCACCTTATGTATTGACCTTTCATGTTGAGAAGCAACTAATCATGATAATCTCAGCCAAAGGAAAGAGAAGTTATCACTATGTATGGATTTCAAACGGGCACCAATGCACATTGAAATGGTTGAGCAAAAATTATGGATGACAAAGCTTCAATGTGATGTACCATTGGAAACTAAATGGGAAGCTTTCAAGAAAGCTATTTGTTCTTGTGCGGAAGAATACTTTGCCATAAAGCATCTCCATGGTATCAACAAAGATAGATCACGCAAAAGGTGGTTTGATAAAGAATGTCAAGATGCTCGAATGTCCTTGATAAAGCTTGATGCAACTATGGACAAAGACAACTATCAAAGTCATTTGCATACATACAAGGCATTGATTCAAAAGAAGAGAAGAAGATGGGAAGTAAAGCAACAAGAATTTCAAGTCCAAGAAAAGGCACATGCATGTGGAAGATTTTGGAGAAACTTGAGAGGCAAGCGGGTTGAGAATTTTGGTAACTTGAGTCTAGTGGATATGTACACACATTGTAGGCAATTATATGAGCAAGCAAATATTGAAAAAATGCCATTTTATGGTTCACTCCCATGTATGCCGTCTTTTTTTACTATTGAGGATGTCTGCGGTGGGCTTAAAAAGTTGGCCACTTGCAAAGCGGGAGATCTTCAAGGTATCAAGCCGGAGATGATCAAATGGACGGGAGATTTTACCCATGAGTGGATGTGTGATATGTTCAACCTTGCACTTCAACATGGTATACCTTATGATTGGAGTACTAATTGGGTTAAGCCTTTGCATAAAGGAGGGGATGTAAAGAATGTAAGCAACTACCGGACTATAATGATTGGGTCTCTTATGGCAAAGTTGTTTGGGTGCATAATGGAGATGAAATTGAGTGATTGGGCTGAAGAGAATGACAAGCGTGCAAAGGGACAAGCGGGTTTTCGTCGATACCATAGCACCATTGATCATCTTGTCACTCTTCGTGTTCTCATGGAGGAAAGTCGGTTGAAAGGCAAGCGATTGTATTGTTGTTTTGTGGACTTTAGGAAAGCCTTTGATATGATTCCACGTAACAATTTGTGGAGAAGGATGGAAGAACTCCAAGTGCCAAGTGAGTTTATGCTTGCGGTTTCTCGAATCTATGAGAAGGTGATTTGTCAATTGCGCATGGGAAGAGAAATTTCAGAAATTTTTGTAAGCACTATTGGGGTTAAACAAGGATGTCCATTGTCACCAACTCTCTTTGGTCTATGCATCGATCAATTGGAACAAAAGGTAATTGACTTTATGCAAGAAGAAGGCATTGAAGAGGTCACTATTTGCAATGCGGTAATCATGCTTTTGTTGTATGCGGATGATGTAGTGCTTCTAGCACACACTTTAGAAGATGCACAAAAGCTTATGGTTGTCCTTGAGAACTTTTGCTTGCATAGTGGGCTGATTGTAAATGAATCCAAAACAAAGGTTATGCTTGTGAAAACCAACCATAAGGAGAAGCCATGCATTGTGTACAACAACGAGACACTTGAAGTTGTTGAGAGCTTTAAGTACCTTGGCCTTGAGGTTCCATCCAATCACAAGTGGCATGAATGTGCTATGCGTCGTTTGGAAGCGGGAAAGAGAGCATATTATGCATTTGAGAACATGTGTAATGCGGGAAACATCAAGTGTTGGGTTCTCAAGAAGTATCTTTTTGATGCATTGGTGACACCGGTTCTTCTTTATGGAGTTGAAGTGTGGGGCGGGAGCATCTCAAAGTCTACTTGGAAAGAGTTTGAGAATGTCCAAAAGTGTTTTCTTACAAACTTTCTCCAAGTTAAGACACAAACACCATATATGCTCCTACTTCTTGAGTCGGGATCTCTTCCAATTGAAGTTATGGGCATGGAAAGGGTTGTGGAGTACATGATAAAGATGCGTCAAAACCCCTCACATCGACTTCCTACAATTGCATGGGAAGCAAGCAAAAAAGTTCAAAAGAGGCATAAAAGCAAGATCTTGAGCACGGGATGGATGCAAGACATAAAGAAGTGGTTTGGGAGATGGGATGCATTACACTTGCTACATGATGCTTCAATTGATTCTCAAGTGAATGAAGCTTTTCTACAACGCCAATGTATTACGGCTTGGGAGAAATCCGATGGGTCACGCTTCATACATTACACCACCTATATTGCCCCCAACTACAAAACCATGTTCTTCGCTGAGAGAGGAAATCGTACTCACACTTACATGCTTGAGCCTATTCCCTTGTCCGCGATACGCACTATCGCAGCAATTCGGCTTAGCTCCCATTTCCTTCGATGCGAGATAGGGCGTTGGGGCAATGGAGAAGAGTCAAATCGATTGTGCACATTATGCTCACTGCAAGTTCGAGAGTCTGAGTACCACACACTACTAGAGTGCTCAGCTTTTGATCACATCCGAACTTGCTTCTCTCACATTTTCAGCCATAACTTAGACCTACACACTTTCCTCTCCCAGCCAAAGTGTGGGCTCTCCATTGCGACTCTCATCACTACAATTTTGGAGCATCGAGAGTCACTCATCAGCCATACACATACTACATCACATGTAACTTTGGTCCCATAGGTCATATTTGACCTCCGAGGACGATAATAAAATCTATCTATCTATCTATCTCTCTCTCTCTCTCTCTCTCTCTCTCTCTCTCTCTCTCTCTCTCTCTCTCTCTCTCTCTCTTTTGATGCACAAAAGCTTATGAGTGTCTTGGAACGCTTTTGCCTACATAGCGGGCTGATCGTGAATGGATCCAAAACCAAGGTTATGCTTGTAAAGACCCTCGATGATGAAAATCCATGCATTGTATATAACAATGAGAAACTTGAAGTGGTAGATCACTTCAAGTACCTTGGCCTTGAGGTTCCATCCAATCATAAATGGAAGGATTGTGCAATGCGTCGCTTGGAAGCCGGAAAGAGGGCCTATTATGCATTTGAGAACATGTGCAATGCAGGAGATATCAAGTGTTGGGCTCTCAAAAAGTACCTCTTTGACACATTGGTGACACCGGTGCTTCTTTATGGAGTGGAGGTGTGGAGTGGAAGCATCGGGAAGTCTACTTGGAAAGAGTTTGAGAATGTCCAAAAGCGTTTTCTCACCAACTTTCTCCAAGTCAAGACACAAACACCCTACATGCTCTTACTTCTTGAGTCCGGATTGCTTCCCATTGAGGTCTTGGGCATGCAAAGGGTTGTGGAGTACATGCGTAAGACACAACGTAGCCCTTTGCATCGACTTCCTAGAATCGCATATGAAGCAAGTCAAATGGTTCAAAAGACATGCAAGAGCAAAATACTAAGTTCGGGGTGGATGCTTAATATCAAGAAATGGTTTGGAAGATGGGATGCATGTCACTTGGTCAAGGATGCGTCGATCGACTCCCAAGTTAATGAGGCCTTCTTACAACGCCAATGTATCACGGCTTGGGAGAAATCCGGAGGTTCTCGCTTCAGCCATTACACCACACACGTTGCCCCAAACTACAAATCTCTCTTCTTCTCGGAACGAGGTAACCGAACCCATTCCTACATCCTTGAGCCCATCCCGTTGAGTGCGATCCGCACCATTGCCTCCATTCGTCTTAGCTCCCATTCTCTACGCTGCGAGACAGGACGTTGGGGCACTGGCGAGGAGTGTCATCGACTTTGCACCTTATGCCCTCGTCAAGTGCGAGAGAGTGAGTACCACACACTACTTGAGTTCTCAGCTTTTGACCACATTAGGTCCTCTTTTCCCCATATATTCAGCCATGATCTCTCCCTACATACCTTCCTCTCCCAACCACGATGTGGACTCTCTATTGCAACGCTCATTTCAGCCATTTTTGAGCATCGAGAGTCACTTATGAACTCCACTCACACCACGTGACATGTTCATTTGGTCCCATAGGTCATATTTGACCTCCCAGGACGATAATAGAACTATCTATCTCTCTCTCTCTCTCTCTCTCTCTCTCTCTCTCTCTCTCTCTCTCGTTTATGAAAATGGATTTTTATCTTTGAGGATCTTAGACAAAATTATTTGCAATGAGCTCCAAAATCCTAATCATGTCAGCTAATACGAGGTACATTGGGATTTTTAAAGATTTGAGGGTTTTTTAAAGGAATTTCCACTAGTTACAGGGTTATTTGGATAATGGTGAGAGAAGCAAAGAGAGGATGGGAGTGAGATTGATGAAGTAATTGAGTGAAGAGGGATGAGATAGACTATAGGAGTTCATGGTGGAAGACATACATGGAGGGAGTGGTTGAAAGTGGGGGGGGGGGGGGGGGGGGGGGGGAGAGAGAGAGAGAGAGAGAGAGAGAGAGATGACAATGTAGGAAGAGAGTGTGATATGTGGTAGAGGGTGGAGCAAGAGCGAGAAAACAAGAGTGGGAGAACAAGCGAGTTAGAGATGAAGAGATAATCAAGATGACCATATGGACAAACGTGAATATAGAGAGGTGGGTAGTGTTTCTGAGATAGGAGTATTGTGAATTGTCTATAATATACCTTTGTGTGTAACAAATTTCATCTAGCCATAGCCCTGAACAATTATCTCACAGATATTGGCTTCCTCTTCATCATGCAAGGTCATTTTGTTTTTGGATACTTTTTGTGCTGCACCAATATTACTTGATTGTCTTGCAAGATCTGTGATGGTCAATCCTTGATATTTTGGGGTTAGTAGTAACAGTAAGATGTTTGCTTTCATGTCTACCCTTGAGGGAGATATTCAAACTCAAGTGAAACATGGTGTGACATACGGTGATCAATTTCACGGACTCAACCTTGTCTACAAAATTCCTATTGGTTATAAACAAGGGTACAACTAGGAATCTCGGTGTAGATATGCTCACAACATCCAATGTGGCAATAGTTGAGCTATCTGATAGATCTTATGAAGAAAAGGAAGAGCAAGGATAAAAACATCCTTTCTCATTCAAACAAGCTTGAGAAAATACTAAGTACATTGGAGTACATAGTGCTAAATAGTCAACAATTCCCCAAGCTAAGTAGAATGATTTCCAGGTGTTTGATCAAGAGAAGGTTATAGAAGTATCACAAGTGTATAATGGTGTTTGCATCTATGAGCTAGATCCTATATTGGATGGTGTTTTTTAAAAATGGTGGGGATGGAACAAAAGTATGACAGCCATTGTTGGGTTAAGCTTGTTCAATCTAGAATGAAGTATCTGGCTATAATCAAACAAAGTAAATATGGTTGACATCTCTCTGCAAAAACATCTTATCAGATTGGGAAGTTGATGACATCAAATTTGTATGTAGGTATGTTAAGCTCAACAAACAGAACTCTGAGGTGCTTCCATTGTGGGCAAAGTCTAGTTCTACTTCGGGAATGTCCTTGTACTATTTATTACTTACTCATTTAGAACAAATAGAGCTACTTGTTCATCCTCAGAAGCCATAACCACCATGTTGCAAAGGGTGTTTTGCAATTGGCAATACAATGGACGAGGGAGCTCAAGTCTCGCGTGGTGTCAGAAACACCTATGACTGGTCTAAGGAATTTGCAGCTAAATCTTGCAAAGAAGATGGTGATGGGAACAATTGTTCAAAAAAATAGACAACTATTAAATAGGAATGAGCTTCTCTTTATACTGGAAGAGATAAGGCCATTGATCCATACACAAAGGTAATGTCGTAACATATCTAGGAACATCTTCAACGTTCTTGTAAGTAACATTCAAATAATGCCCACATTTATAGGTTTAAGCACTTGATGGAGAAGCCACATCTACAAGGATTGGAGTAGGCGATGAGTGTCAATTGCCAAGGCTGAAGAACACTTGTAGACATAAAGTTTTGTCATGGCATGTTGTTTCCAAGACAATCCACAAATCCAACTAAAAGATGTCACATATTCAAAACGTGAATCAATGGACCAGTGTTTGGTGTCGAGCTAGTCAATAGAATGCAAGAAGATGGGAATGGAGACTTGCAAGGGAGCTCGGTTTGCTTTGATCACGTTCAAAGGGTTGTGGGATAGACAACAATGGTAGCACATGTTTACGATCCTTTGTAAGTCTTTCTTAAACAAGCTAAGAATCTTTTCTCGTTTGTTGAGGCATTGAACAACCCTTCATCCATGTTGAATTCAAGAGAAGCAAACCATTGCTATATGTGAAATGAAAGAACAAGACACGTAGTCACAAATCATGTTTTGGGAAATGATGAATGCCGTGTTTTTGGATAACGGACACCGACACCGTCCAACTGATTTCAAAGGTTTCATGGCCGATGAGGGTGGAGCAAATTGGAAAGGAATATGCACGGTGTTTAATAGAGGTCCTAACAATGTTACCGAGAAGAAGAGAGCACTCATGCTTGTTTCACTGGGAGCAAATCTTACAAATTCATACCACTCAATTTGTACATAAGAATTTCCAAGATGAGCACAAGCGTATGTGTGAATTATGGCATTGCGAAATGAGTGAGGATGAAGCGACCAACTTGTATAGAAACGTAAATGCTTGGTGGGCATTTGGGAAAGTGTTAGACTGTAACTTATCGTAAATGGATTGTTGGCTAAGTTGGTGGCATGCACGGTCCTCATTGGAGGAAACACTTTGTTTGGGTAAACATTACCTAACCATATTCTGGATAGAGTTCATTATAGGAAGCGTATATTGTCACTAAAAACAATTGTGTTGCAGGAAGTAGATGACCTATCATTCATTCCTACTACAAACCTCACCAAAACAAAGCATGTGAGTTGGTTGGCAGGCGAGGGAAACAAAGAAATGTTAAGCTTGTATGATGCATACGCGATTGATATATCAAAATCTTTGCTTCAAATTGTGAAAATGCTTGGTTTTGTGGAGGGCAGATATCATGGGGCTGGACCTTCTGTAGAAAAGCAGTCTTATCAAGCATAACAAGGATGAGCACCCACACTAGCTGCTACTACAAGAGAGATTGAGGATCAACTCGGAGATACACCTCTCTATCAACAACCAACAATTGAAGGGGAGAATATTACAATATCTAGGAAGCAAAATTAGGTTGGGCATGTCATTTGTGCGGAAGAAAATGTTTCACATTGACCCAAATTTTTGACACAAAACATTTCGCGTAATTGGTGGAGGTATTCAAGCAACTGCCAGGATAGCCAATCAAGAAGGTGATGAACAAGAGGGTAGATTGGTGGTTGAGGAGACAGACATTCACAAGACAATGTGGAGAATTTTTCATATACCAAAGGGTAGTAGAGTTCAATGCCAGTAGTGGTTAGGGTCTAGAGTAAAAAAATGCAAAAAGAACATTAAAAACACCGGCACAGATATTGTTGCACCATCCTTTTGGGGTATCAATACTTGGGAAAGTGGGATAGACATTGCTCATGGTAAAGGTTCAAAGGAACAATTCATGTGGTTTTGCAATGATAGTGTGGATAACACGTGGCAAATTTGTAACACAATCACTCAATGCCTGACTAGAGTACCCAATGGAAAAGGGAACAAATTTGATTGCTTTTGAGTTGCAAAATTTGGAGTCAAGAGGGTTCACAATAAAGAAGATTGCAAATAAGGAAACATAGAATGTGTGTTATCTTTAAACGTTATTGGCCAAGAGTTTCAATTCAAGCCTCCAAGAGAATTGAGTCAGCAGTAACCATGGAAGCTCAAATTGGGCAGCACACTATTGTTAAGATGAACATGCATGAGAAATTCATGGTAGAAACAACCATTTCACATGTTTGAGGCGAGAGGTTCATATCGCAAGTTGTAAGGTCTCCAAAAATTCCAGATTGATTATATTGTGTCTAAACTTTACTTGCAACTGATGTACACAAAAAGTGAGAAAGCACTATTCCAAAATTAAGTAAGATTGGGATTTTTGGAATCTTAAGCAAGGCAATACTATAGCTAGAAACTTTTACAATTTAGTTCGGTCAGAAATTGACCAGATAGACTCTCTCGAAGTTTTCATTGTTAATTTTACCCACTAGGCCTTATGGATAAGAAATCACATGGCCTAGAGATTAATCATTAAGCTATCCAATCAAAATTGGTATAGAACCTACCTAAAGTAGCAGACTTAGGCTTCAAGCTGAACAGGGGGTGGCCAAGGGAGAAATCCACCAAAGTCCAGTGAGCAGTTGGGGGTGCCTCCTCTTTTGTAGGGCTGATTTGGACTGGCTAGAGGCCCTGTACACACTAGTCCTGGGCACCAGAAAGCTATAAAAAGGCCCTGAAGCTCTCATTTTACTCATTCTCTGGGAATTCCTCTCATTTTGTTGAGAGAAGCTTCATGTACCTCTTAAGAGAGCAAAACTCTTAAAGAGGATTAGTCCAGGTAATTAGGATTAGTGAATTAATTAGCAGTTAAGCTAGGTTTAATTTTCTTTCTCCTAATTGTAAATTAGGAATCATTAGGCTTCCTAATGTTATTAATTTCTCTTATAATATCTAATTAGAATAAGTAATCTTAATTCTTTGATTTGTAACAATAATTTGTACTAGTTAATTATTATTATAATTAAAATAGTTTGATTTATGGCCTAAATTAGGCATAAATCATCATAATTAGCTTCATTAGTCTTATGATAATTTTTAGAGCTTAATTAAATTATTATTAAGCTATAGTAATTATGTGAAAAAACAGTTAGTCATTTTTATAATTATTGGAGTTAATAATTGCTAATTTTTATTAAAAGTTAAGTGGGAATATTAGTTAATTAAGCTAAATAATTATAATATAATTTTAACAGCTAGAATACATTATTAGAAAGCTATGATAATTAGGTTAGCCACAAAAAAATAATTTAACTAATTATCTTAGTAAAAAAATCCTGTTTTTCAAGGTAAATTAAAGGGGGGAATTAGTGAATTAGATTATATAGCTTTGAGATATATTTCAGAGTTATAATAAATTATTCAAAATCCATGATAATTACTTAGTGATAAAAAATTAATTTAGCTAATTTTCTTAGTTAAAACCCTTGTTTTCTGAAGGTAAATAAAAGGGGAAAATTAATAAATTAGATTAGATGGCTTTGAAATATTTTTGAGAGTTAGAATACATTATTAAGACACTGTGATTATTAGCTTAGCTACAGAAAATTAATCTAACTAATTATCTTAGTCAAAAATACTTGTTTTTGAAGGTAAACTAAAGGGAGAAATTAATAATTTAGGTTGGAAAGCTCTTAGGTAATTTTTAGAGTTAGAATACATCATTATATAGCCATGATAATTATCTTAGCCACAGAAAAATAATTTAGCTAATTATCTTAGTAAAAAACTCTATTTTTGAGAGTAAATTAAAGGGAAAAATTAGTAAATTAGATTAGATAGCTTTGGATAATTTTTAGAGTTAGAATACATCATTAGGGAGCTATGATAAATAGATCAACTATAGAAAATCAACTTATCCAAGTAATTGGCTTATTTAGAATGAATTTTTCTATAAAATTAATTAGGAAAATAGCCAATATAATTAAGGAATAATTACTAGAGCTTGATGATGGATATTTTTCTATGCCTGGGCCATGGAGCAGGACCAGACAAGAAAACCAAGCAAAGACAAAAAGACAAACTCCCAACCCAAGCCCACCAACAAGGAAGTATGGTTGGAGATGTGCTGCTAAAATCTGCTGCCAAGGAATGAAATGCAGTCTCGGTGCCAGATTGTATCAATGATTATCCACGAACATGATCACTTAACAGTTTAGCAAAAGGGCAGAGAGAGAACATTGTCTTTAGTTTGAAAGAGAGAGACGAAAATCGAGACGAGAACGAGATATTGTGAAATTATTGAGCAATTTGAATAGTGAAAATATTGTTTTTACAACAAGTTTTACAAAACTTATCTTTGGCTTCAAAACCTTTCATCGATGCAGCTTCGTAAGCTTCCACTTTGCTTGAAGGTATCAGGGCTTACACCCTATAGGGCAGCGCAGGTATTTGGCTTGCACCCTATAGGGCAACACGATGACTCGTTTCTTTCTCTCTCTCTCTCTCTCTCTCTCTCTCTCTCTCTCTCTCTCTCTCTCACACACACACAACAGCCTCATGGCAAACTCACTCACTCTCTCTCAACAGTAGCCCCGAACAGGCATCCCAAGCGTCCTCTTTCTCTCTCTAGCCCGACTTGCAGCTGCCAACAACGACAAATCGCTCTTTCTCTTCAATCGTCCTCGAATCCCTTCCTATGGGAGCATCCCTAGTGGGTTTTAATAAAGCCAAAGGCTTCAAAGAAAGAAAGCATCTCTCACTCTCTCTTTCGGTAGCAAGCCATCTCATCTTTCTCTTTCACTCACGACCTGCAAAGAGTTCTTCTCTCTCTCGTCATCATCTCGCAGGAATCCTCTCTCCCCTTGATTTCGGTAGCCTAGAGAGGCTCTCCTGCCCTCTCTTTGGTTACCCACACCAAGAGATCTCTCTCTCCTCACTCGTTTAATCCTCAGCAGGGCTGAGTACACTCTCTAGCTCTCTTGCTTCGCAACAGGGCAGCGCCCTCTCTCTCTTTGATTATGCACACAGAGAGATATCTCTCTCTCGTTCATGGTGCAGCCAGCAAAGGCTCCCCTCCTCTCGTTCTCGGCACAACAAACCCCTCGCAACTTCTCTCATGGGCTGCAAATTGTGGTTCTTCTCTCCATCAATCGGCACCCCCTCATGTTCTCATCACAGCCAGTAAAAAATGCTCTCCTCTCCTGCTCTCGGTGCAGCCCGAGCCTCAATCAATAACCCCTCTCATGGCAACCCTCTGGCACCTCGCGACTCCTGCTTGCGACCAAAATCGGCGCCCCTTCCTGCTCATGGCTCTCGTGGCCTGCTCGGACCCTCCTTTGCCAACGGTGGTGTCTCTCCAATTGACCCCCCTGTTCGCCACCCTCTCGTCAGTTTATTCCAGACAAAAAAAATCCTTTACAATACCTTTTTTTTTTGTTTCATTCATCATAGCCTCCTCAAGCCCCCCCTTTCACACGAATCTTGCGGCAGCTCTCTCTCTTCTCTCTCGTCAGCATGCAAAAAAAAAACATTAATATCACCTTTTCCAATTTAAGCAAGCCTTCTCAAACACTCTCGTTCACACCCGACTTGGCCTACAGCGAGGCTCGTAGCCAAGTCTCGTCCTCTCTCTCACATACGGCCTATCTCAACTCCCACGGCTCTCTTTCATTCGTCTATCTCCTCATGGGCACCACACATAGGGGAATCCCTCAAACTATTGCGACCCCCTCTCGGCCATCATGGTCCTCTTGTTCTCGACAGCCTCGACATGGTTCAAAAACAACGCATATGGCTACCTCATCATGCTCAGTTCCCTTCCTCTGGACAGCTTCAACATGCTTCCCGCAACACATTAAACAAACATATTAAAGCCCATTTTTTATATTTGACAAAGGCTTCTCCAAACTCCCTTTGACAAACACACACACTCGCACAATATGATAAAGTCACAGATGATATGCAAAAACAATAAGCGGCCATTGGTGGCCATCCTCTTCAAAGTCTTGCCCAACTTCCTTTGTACACCTCTAGTAGTGACCGATCTCGATCTTTAGTCATCAAGGTCGTGGACTTCATTGTAGCATTTCCAAGCATATCATACCCTGTCAAAACAACTCCTTAAAGCAAACCAAGTGAGATCATCGCTGTGAAAATTATGATAAAACAACCTTTCAAGCTCGCTTCAACACTCAAATCTCATGTAGATGCTCTGTTTCTCTGTCGAAATCCCCATGCCCTTGGCCAAAAAAAAGTGCAACACTTGAAAATGACCTTGGAGTCTATAGATAAAAATATCATAGCCTATTTTATCGCTAAGGAGCTATTATGCTTAAAACAATTAAGTTGGGTCCTAGAAAAGGAAAAGGAAAATAGGTAAGTAATTGGACAATCAGAATTAAAAATACTCAAGGATTGGATAATGAATCTATTGAGAAATTGATTATTATCGAAGCGCTCATTTGGATTAAAACGAAAATTCAAATGATTCAAGCGACTAATAAAGTCTCTCATTAACTCCCCTTCCTCTCGTTTGGCTTTCTGGAGTTGAAATGCTACACCCCAAAGCACACCCTCTCATATGTACTCTTTCAAGGACAGTCTCCCAAGAGTAGGATAGTTCGTGCGCTCTTCATTTCGTAGGGTTCTATACCAGTCCCTTGCCTTCCGACTTAGATTCAAGCTCAAAGCTTTGCATTTATGCAGTTCATGGTGCTCTTCCAAAAATCACATACATGCTCAAATACCTCAATATGGTTTATAACATCCCTGTCCCCTCTATATTATTGTGTAAGCTTGGCCACCTATAATGCCTTACTTCTAGGCTCTCTATCATGCGTATTATGCATATTTTCAGCAATAGATCAATCAATAGCTTGAGGAAGTTTTGCCAAGTCACCCAAGTGAGTAGGTATAGTGGGGACAGGCGCTCTGGGACTACATGTGGAATGGGGGTTGTCATTGAGGTAGGCATACGGGTGATCCTCGGGTCCCAAGCTGGGTACGATGTTTGTGCCATGTTATGCACAAAGTTCATATGTGTGGCCCTAGGCATATCAGACATAGGATATGACATGTTAATACTAGCTGGTATGGCCCCACTAGAATGAGTACTCGGATAGGGTAGTTGTGGAGTGTAGGCTGTCAAAACAATCAAGGGTATGGGAGCTACATGGGTATGAGGCCCCATAAGTACATATGATTGATGTACACTTATTTATAGGTATTGTTGTGGGCACTGTGCTACTATGTAGCGGTGCTTTACTCACGAATGAGGTCCAAGGTGTACTTTTTGGTGGGATGGACATAGTAGCCGTAGATTCTTTGAGGGAAAGATGAGCTAAATTTGGGAACGTGAAACTGTTGCTTGTGGGTTCAGAGGGCATTGAAAATTGAGGCGAAACAGCATATGAAAGATCAATGGGACTCACTAAGGGAGTCTCCATTTGTGATAGCGTTGGTGTTTGGCCTTTTTCGTATCCAAGAATCTCATAAGACCCATTGAAGGAATGTTAATTCTCTGCTCTTGCCTCCCTAATTGGATGGCAACATGGATGACATCACAGATTAACCGTTGCTGCTCCTCTAATCTTGTGGCCCCAAATGTGGATTGTACCACCTCTAACCACCCCACAGGGTATGTACAGCTTGTGTATAGGTCGTTCAATGTCTCAATTTGTAGGTCATACTCCCAATTTTCTCTGAGAAATATCCCCTCTAAGCTTGGCATGCTGGAGGTTCCCCTTGAAGTGGAAGCATTATGGCTCCCCATCGCCTGACCCTCCGTGTGACTGCTATCTTGGGAGCACTCGGTTTCTTGGCTGGCATGGTTGTTGTTAGAGGGCTCTTTGCGTTCATAGCTCACCTTTGTTCTAGCATTCTTAGGTTCTCAATTTCCCTCTCCCTTGTTACTTGCATATATCGTTTGATCTCTTGCACTTCGGCAAGACTTCTACCATCGGGTAGTAGAACCTTCGGGGGTGATGGCTCACTAAGGTCTTTAATGAACAGAGTAGGTAGGATGTCAACATGGGCACCCTTGGGGAGTACAGGGTCTACATGAGAAGTGAAAGGCAAATCTACCTCCCCATTGCCTTCGTTCACTTCACTAGTTGTGGGCTCCGAACGGGTGACTCGACTAAAAATCTCTTTTAAGCGGCTAAACATGATAGACCCGTGTCGTGGGGCAAAGACATGCATGGCTTGACTTGACATCTCAGGGTTTTGTGTAGGATATCCCTCCATGATGTCGTAGTCAGAGGAAGAGTCACTAGATGCGATATGAGGGTCTTGCGTTGCACTACCTTGGTTTCCAGCCGAAGGCCCGGAACCTAACATGGGTGGATAATGGGTTCCCCTGCAATTCGAGGCACTCTCTAATGGATTGGACTCTATCACTCATCCAAAGTGAAAATACATGTGAGGCGCATATCCCAAAAGTGCTGAGTGACAAGTACTCTAAGAGGTCTCGCCACTAGAGATTTTGGTCATTTTACTTGGTTTTGTTTGTTTTGTAATTTTTTTTAAAACCCCTTTTTATGTGCGTGAGATGGAATAGGTCCTTGTGATAGCTCAAACCGAGCGTATCGTTCGTGCTTTACAATACACAAAACTCTCGTGACCCCCAAAATAGTTGAATTCTAGTTGGGCATGTAGGCAAAAATGGGGAAAGTCCAAGGAAGTTAGTGGAAGGAAAGGATGAAGCCTAAATCCCACATGCTTTCTTTTGACCTCTAGACTTGGGGTATACATATAGTATAAGGTACTCTATTCCTTCACTTGAAAGCAAGCTATGGAGGTCTCCTCTTCCTATAATATATATATATCAAAGATCGAGACCGAGGCCGGAGCTGAGGCTAATGGGGTCTTTTCTTTTTCGAACGCTCAAGGGCTAGCCATAGTCGGAGGGTTTTTTTTGCCAATTCAAAAACTGTATGGGCGTTTTGGTTTTTTTCCCCTTTTTTCCTTTTTCTTCTTCTTTTTTGTTCAAATTGTGAAATTTCAAAATTACTGAAATGCAAAATCACAGAAATGCAGATTTACACAAATGCAACAGAAATTTAGATTTGTAGAAATACAATACCTAGGCGCACACATCTAAAGCAAACATAGTTTTGATAGAAAATTAAAAAAGACAATGCCAGCTTCACTAGATCTACTTCCAAATCTGCAAAAACAAACACACACACACACTCTTTCCAACCTTTCTCTGTAAACAAAAGGAAATATTAACCTCATCAATGCAGTATGTAGGCTACAGGCGGAGCTTGGCGCAAAGCATTTCCCCGGCAGCGGCACCAAAAATGTCTATTTCGCTATACATCGTGTGCAAGCCATAGGGCTACAAGCACACAACGTGACAGATGCAAACAAGCTCTACGTCTACAGGGTGGTGTGTCACTCACCTCCTACAGTGCTGCCACTGAGGGACTTTGTGTGCGTGTAGAGAAGAAGAAGTCGTTGCGTCACCGCTCGTCCTTCTCCATGTCGCCGTGCTCATCGATGCTCTCTCTCTCTCTCTCTCTCTCTCTCTCTCTCTCTCTCTCTCTCTCTCTCTCTCTCTCTCTCTCAGACAGGTAAGAAGAGGTGAAGCCAGAGCAAAGCTTGCGCATTCAAAATCCCTTGAAAATCCTAGTTTATAGCCTTATCTAGGGCTTGCCATCCTTTTCACATTCGGGCGTCCATAAATTGTCACTCATTGCTAAATGGGTATGGTGCGTCTTTCATCGGCTATCACCAGCCTTTTACGATAAACCTCTAGGATCAACAAGCCCGGCATATGCACAAAAGAATAATGGCGGCATCATGGGTTAACACCATGGCAATAAGTTTATTGCTTTCATGGATAATGTCCTTGAAGCTGGCTGCCATGGTATTATTCTCAAAAAATCCGACAACTTCTGGCTTTCCACAAGTGTTGAAAATAGCAAAATCTAACAGTTTGAGTACATATCAGTAGCGCTTGGCTTTCAATTGCAAGTGAGAGGCTTAGTTTTTACCTTTCTAAAATAGAGTTTTAACTCTCATGACCCCTCATTAATCACTTTTTTGCCTTTTGAAGGCCCCCGTGAAGACTTCAGCTTGTTGAACTACTATCCTGAGGCATTCCTAAACTTCAAAACAATATAATATAAATTCAAGGTATCATTAAACTAATAATATAATATAAACAACTCGTTATAACGAGACAAGATTATATTGACGCTATTCCTCTCGCATATGAAATTCATGGAGAGAGAGAGAGAGAGAGAGAGAGAGAGAGAGAGAGAGAGAGAGAGAGAGAGCTACATGCACTCATACTCTATACATTTTTGGCCTACATAAAGCCTTAATCTTATTATCTATATTAAAACGACAAGGGTTGATTGCCATGCGGCAGCATTTTCACGATCGCCCTCCCCTCTGCCTTGCCACCTCAGCAATGAAACCTCTCTCTCTCTCTCTCTCTCTCTCTCTCTGGCTTTGCAGCGCCCTTGAGGTGCGAGCACGTGCACTCTATCTATTTCTCTCCTCTCGGCTTCGCAACATAGTACCATTGAGCTACGGGCGTTCTCTCTCTCTCTCTCTCTCTCTCTCTCTGTGTGCATGTGTGTGTGTGTGAGAGAGAGACTTTAAACTAGCCCCGTTCTTCCATGGCCACCTCCTCCTTCTAGTGCCCTGCCACCCATCCGTTGCTCTGTCATCCTCTGATGATCGTTGCTAGTGGCTCTGCTGCTAGGGAATCGAACAGCTCTACGTCCACTCTGTTACCTAAGCTAGGGGTCCCTGCACTACTGGCAACAATAGCCTTCATGGCCTCAAGGTGTAGATTATTAAGTCTTGGACCCTCTCTCTCTCTCTCTCTCTCTCTCTCTCTCTCTCTCTCTCTCTCTCTCTCTCTGTGCATTGAGAGACAAGGTGCCTGTGTTACTGGCAACGACAGCCTTCATGGCCTCAAGGTGTAGAGTATTAAGGCTTGGACCCTATGTGTGCATGTGTGTGTGTGTGTGCACGTGCGCATTGACAGACAACCCTAAACCCCCATACATACAATACACATAGAATCTCTAACTTCAGCTCAGTTTTTGCAAAGTCAATCAATGACTCATGGTACAAAGCAAGATGCTGTCAAGGCTGGCATAACCTCTGCCAGCCACCCTCATTACTATCACCATATGGACCATTGCTACCATGATGTGCGGGATTGAAATGAATGGCATGAGGACGATGCGCCCTATATGGATGGGATGGCAAAGGTTGGGGCTTGCTTTCCTATTTTGAGGGAACAAACTTGAGCAAAACCTTTACTTGCCCTTACGTCTTGCCGTACACTAGGTCATACGAGCTTGTTGGCACTTCAAGCTCCTCCAGTACTCTATCTATAGGAATCTTAGCTTCTCTGATGGCATCATCTTTACTGCGATCATCTTCATCAAATATCTTGATGATCACATCGGTAGCATCATCACCATCCTCCACTTGAAAGAAAAAGGATTGGTCCCAGACTGGATCAGAGCCTCCAATTTCCAAAGTTTTGCTTTTCTAGTCGTGCGTTTTGTAGGAGAGCAATGCATATGGATCATTCTTTCCAAAGAATTCCACATTTCACATGTCTTTGCCACCATGCATACGAACTTTGAGAGTGTCTTTGGCAGCCATTCTCTTCTTTTGCTCCACGCTCCAAATTTTGGCTTTTGTCTTCTATGGATATCTCTCTGTCTCTCTCTCTCTCTCTCTCTCTCTCTCTCTCTCTCTCTCTCTCTCTCTCTCTCTCTCTCTGTTTGCAATTGTGAACCAGAGGAAGGATCATTGCAAAGACATTAAGTAACTGGTGGTTATTTGTGTCTGACAATGTGTGTGTGTGTGTGTGTGTGTGTGAGAGAGAGAGAGAGAGAGAGAGAGAGAGAGCTGTTTGCAATTATGAACCAAAGGAAGAATCATTGCAAAGACATTAAGCAGTTGGTGGCTATTTGTGTGTGACATTGTGTGTGTGTGTGTGTGTGTGTGTGTGTGTGTGTGTGTGTGAGAGAGAGAGAGAGAGAGAGAGAGAGAGAGAGAGAGAGAGAGAGAGAGAGGCAATGTGTTTGTAGACGATGAAGAGTTGAGAGCTGAGATGATGGCACTCTGTATGAAACAACAACGCTTTGATTTCCCATGGAAGGATGCCAACACAGTGCACACACAGAAGCGAGGCAAGGGCCATGCATTGACCTCTGTCTACATCCCTCCTCTGTTCTGTTTTGCAAAATGGGAAAGTTGGAGGCCTCCTTACTCTTCATCTTCCCGGTTGCCTACACAACAATCGCTTCCGTTGTCAACGTTGTCAATGCCCAACTCAATTGCAACAAAGCCCATGTGGGAATCGCTAGGCAAGACTCCATGAACACCATCAGCATACTTACCAAGGATATTTTCACACTCCAACCCAGCCACTTGATGCAAGAGGTCTTTGGGTCATGTAAGGCCAAATTGTTTGTGTAACATCTTGGCATATAGGCGAGAGAGATAGATAGATAGATAGATTTTATTCTCATCCTTGGAGGTCAAATATGACCTATGTATCCAAAGTTACATGTGATGTAGTATGTGTATGGCTGATGAGTGACTCTTGATGCTCCAAAATTATGATGATGAGAGTCACAATGGGGAGCCCACACTGTGGGTGGGAGAGGAAAGTGTGTAGGTCTAAGTCATGGTTGAGAGAAGCAAGTTTGGATGTGACAAAAAGTTGAGCACTCTAGTAGTGTGTGGTACTCAGACTCTCGAACTTATAGTGAGCAGAATGTGCACATTCAATTTGACCCTTCTCCATTGCCCCAACGCCCTATCTTGCATCAAAGGAAATGGGAGCTAAGCCGAATGGCTGCAATAGTGTGTATCGCCGACAAGGGGATAAGCTCGAGCATATAAGTGTGAGTACGGTTTTTTTCTT
The DNA here is from genome assembly GCF_014529385.1 of Adiantum capillus-veneris. Lineage (NCBI taxonomy): Eukaryota > Viridiplantae > Streptophyta > Polypodiopsida > Polypodiales > Pteridaceae > Adiantum > Adiantum capillus-veneris. The sequence goes on along the minus strand of NC_140945.1, from coordinate 108,284,571 downwards.
TTAGCGAAGAACATGGTTTTGTAGTTGGGGTCAATATGGGTGGTGCAATGTATGAAGCGTGACCCACTGGATTTCTCCCAAGCCGTAATACATTGGCGTTCTAGAAAAGCTTCATTCACTTGGGAGTCAATTGAAGCATCATGTAGCAAGTGTAATGCATCCCATCTCCCAAACCACTTCTTTATGTCTTGCATCCATCCCGTGCTGAAGATATTGCTTTTATGCATCTTTTGAACTTTTTTGCTTGCTTCCCATGCAATTGTAGGAAGTCGATGTGAGGGGTTTTGATGCATCTTTATCATGTACTCCACAACTCTTTCCATGCCCATAACCTCAATTGGAAGAGATCCCGACTCAAGAAGTAGGAGCATATATGGTGTTTGTGTCTTAACTTGGAGAAAGTTTGTAAGAAAACGCTTCTGGACATTCTCAATCCAAGTAGACTTTGAGATGCTCCTGCCCCACACTTCAACTCCATAAAGAAGAACCGGTGTCACCAATGCATCAATAAGGTACTTCTTGAGAACCCAACACTTGATGTTTCCCGCATTACACATGTTCTCAAATGCATAATATGATCTCTTTCCCGCTTCCAAACGCCGCATAGCACATTCATGCCGCTTGTGATTGGACGGAACCTCAAGGCCAAGGTACTTAAATCTCTCAACCTTTTCAAGTCTCATCGTTGTACATAATCCATGGCTTCTCCTTATGGTTGGTTTTCACAAGCATGACCTTTGTTTTGGATTCATTCACAATCAGCCCACTATGCAAGAAAAAGTTATCAAGGACAACCATAAACTTTTGTGCATCTTCTAAAGTGTGTGCTAGAAGCACTACATCATCCGCATACAACAAAAGCATGATTACCGCATTGCAAATAGTGACCTTTTCAGTGCCTTCTTCTTGCATAAAGTCAAGTACCATTTTTTCCAATTGATCAATACATAGACCAAAGAGAGTTGGTGACAACGGACATCCTTGTTTAACCCCAATAGTACTTACAAAAAAATCTGAAACTTCTCTTTCCATGCGCAATTGACAAATCACCTTCTCATATTCAAGAAACCGCAAGCATAAACTCACTTGGCACTTGAAGTTCTTCCATCCTTCTCCACAGATTGTTACGTGGAATCATATCAAAGGCTTTCTTACAGTCCACAAAACAACAATACAATTGCTTGCCTTTCAACCGACTTGCCTCCATGAGAATCGAAGAGTGACAAGATGATCAATGGTGCTATGGCATCGACAAAAACCCGCTTGTCATTTTGCACACTCGTCATTCTCTTCAGCCCAATCACTCAATTTCATCTCCATTATGCACCCAAAAAACTTTTCCATAAGAGACCCAACCATTATAGTCCGGTTGTTGTTTACATTTTTTTCATCCCCTCCTTTATGTAAAGGCTTGACCCAATTAGTACAATAATAAGGCATACCATGTTGAAGTGCAAGGTTGAACATATCACACATCCACTCATGGGTAAAATCTCCCGTCCATTTGATCATCTCCGGCTTGATACCTTGAAGATCTCCCGCTTTGCAAGTGGCGAACTTTTCAAGCCCACCGCATACATCCTCAATAGTAAAAAAAAGAGGGCATACACGGGAGTGAACCATAAAATGGCATTTTTTCATCATTTTCTTGCTCATATAATTGCCTACAATGTGTGTACATATCCACAAGACTCAAGTTATTAAAATTCTCAACCTACTTGCCCCTCAAGTTTCTCCAAAATCTTCCACATGCATGCGCCTTTTCTTGAACTTGAAAAAATTGCTGCTTTACTTCCCATCTTCTTCTCTTCTTTTGAAGCAATGCCTTGTATGTATGCAAATGACTTTGATAGTTGTCTTTGTCCATAGTTGCATCATGCTTTATCAAGGACTTTCGAGCATCTTGTCATCTTTATCGAACCACCTTTGAGTGATCTATCTTCAATATTAAAATGAAGGCCCAAAATGTAGGTGAGGTCAGATGCAGAGAGAGAGAGAGAGAGAGAGAGAGAGAGAGAGAGAGAGAGAGAGAGAGAGCACAATTGTAAAATGTAGGTGAGGTTGGACGCCGCTAGAGAGAGATCTAGAGATAGTGTAGCAAAGAAGGAAGAGAAGGAGGTGCCCATAGACTCCACTGAGAGAACCTCAATCAGTTAATTATCTGCTTGCACACACACATACACAACTCAAGCGAGGTAGCTTCTTAATAATTCTCTTTGCATGATTGCTTTGTGCTTGCAATTTTGACGTGAAAATCGAAAGTAATTTTCTCTTTCAACAAACGGTAATTTTTAAAAGCATACTATACTTTCATTTTTTGATTTAAAACTTCAAAATGCGGTCTTTAAATATTTAAATTTTGAGAGTGCAACTGTGAAAATGGCCAAGCCACAAACACACCCTACCGTAATGAATCAACACGAAGCAGAAGTCCCAAAAGTTCCAACAACAACAACCACAACATGAGTAGTTGTGGTGGCAAAGGTATGGCCGTAGTGCTGATGGGCAGAGAGAGCCAAAGACAATGGGGGTGGACTCTCACCTCAAGGTGCGCGTGCCCACTCCACCATTTATCCATCTATAGCATCCGTGCTCTATTGCCTACTTCTCCATCTCTCCCATTATCATGCACCACCCTGCCCTTCAACGCTGTAGGTCAGGCTCTGTTGTGCCACCTATTAAGCTGCATTTCTTCCACCCTCCAAGCTTCCATAAGCATCTAGGTCTTTGTTCACGTAACTAGGATAGAAATTTCGATAAAAACATATAATGGCAAGCATAGTAAATTTAGACCACATTAATATCCAAACGAGGCCTTGTGATTTTAGCATATGTTTGTTTTATAACGCCAACGTGACCCTTGACCTTGTTTAGTTTCTAACTGGGTCCCTTCATTTAAGAACCTCATGAATTCATTTATTGAGGTTTGTTTTAAAATGTCATTCTTCATTTATATATAAGAGCTTCGAGAATTTATTTTCAACTTTTTTTGGGCACTGCCCAAAGGGCAGTCCATTGCTTTGGACAAGCCCACTTGAAAAGGTTCACAACAACAAGTACAAAGATGGCAGGTGCGCCTTCTTTCAAAAGAAATGTGATAACGTGGTTCATATCTAGGGCATTTTCTAACTATGTCAAAGGCTGCAAGTTGTTGTACCAAAGCCAACTAAATGTGGAAGCCATCTTCTTGCCGTCGTTGCCCATTCTCTCTCTCTCTCTCTCTCTCTCTATGTAAATATAAATAAATAAATCAATCAATATATATATATATATCTTGCACATAAATCTAAACACTACCTCTCACATCTCTCAAGTGTCCTCTTTCTCCCTTTGTAGGTTTTGTAGGTCGTGTATGATAAGGTAATTTATTTATTTACTTTCCCAAAAGAGAGACCTCTTTGAGCATCGAGCTCCAGTTTCTTGCTGATGGGTTGCATGATATTAAGAAATGCACTATTTTAATCGGGGTCGTGCTTGTTGCTATCTACAAGGCTTTGTGTGATCATTTTGTACCCTTGGTGAGAATTTTGTCAAAGCCAAACAGTTGGCTAAAATGCTGATTTTGTGTGTGTGTGTGTGTGTGTTTGTGTGTGTGTGTGTGTGTGTGTGTGTGTGTGTGTGAGTGAGAGAGAGAGAGAGAGAGAGAGAGAGAGAGAGAGAGAGATTTCATTATCGTCCTCGGAGGTCACATATGACCCATGGGACCAAAAAAGAGAGTGTTACAACGGAGTTTTCAAAGATATACATATCAGTTAGGGACTGAGGGTCCATTGGAAGGGAAAAGAGGCAAAAGGAAAATAGAAGATCCTAAGGGGGTTTAAGAGACGGAGATGCATGTTTAGGAGTTCGAAACTCCTGGATGATGGCTTTACCACCTCGGTAGACAACCCATTTACCTTGTCTACGAGCTTCGTGCATTTTCTTGAGCTCGCTGGCTTTAAGCTTGAGTTGATGTGGAGTCAATTCCTCGGCAATCCAAAGTGTTCTTCCCTTGAGGAGGCGAGATTGTTGCATTATTTTCATCCGTGCTTATTTGTCCTTGAATGTAAGAATACATTGTTGGGGCGGAACTGCCTTGTTTGTATCGTTGATCCACGAGATGTAATTGGGCTTGATGTGGATTGGTTGGAGGATATCATTGAGCTTGGTGATGGCTTCTTTGAGTGTGTCTTGTTCAGTGCACCATGGGGAGTTGAGCCCTCCAATCATGAGCTTGAGGCCAAGAGACTCTTGCCGTCGGTTTTCTTGTAGCACTTTTTGTATTTGTTGTGAGTTACTCGTGCAATTCTTTTTGTACCTCCATGACAGTTTCGGTGAGGGAAGCTTCGACTTTGTGAGCTTTTTCAAGTAAAGCTTGACTCTCTATTTCTTTTGCTTCCTCGAGCAAATGCAAGCGTTGCTGAAGCTACGCACTCCTTGATTAACTCTTGGATCTGCGTCTCCAAGATTGTAATCCGTGCATCTTGACAGGCAAAAGGCTTTTTTTTTGGAGCGGCCGCCATCGCAAGAAACCTCTTGCGGCTCTGTGCTGGAGTACTATGGGAAGACATAATCAAGGCCCCTATGTGAGTGGTTAAGTCCGTCAAAAAAGAGTAGGAGTTTCGGACCTCGTCAAGCACCAGGGACCTCGTCAAGAACTAGGTCGGCCTATGGTGAGCAGGACACAATAATGCCGAGTTTGCATAGGCAGAGCAGACCCATATGCTTGCACCCGAGCTGGAATCACGTCAACTTTGTGGCCTACCACCACAGACAGACAACGCTGCAGCAGCCGGAACTTCGTGGCCTACCACAGACTATAGCCCGTCAAACCAGGAGACCAGACCATAGACTGCAGCCCGTCAAACCAGGAGACCGAACATGTCGAGTTTGCATAGACAGAGCAGGTTCGGACAAGCAGAACACCGAAACTAGGTCATTGCTGGCTTCTTGGCCTACAACGGGCAATGTTGCAACGATGTAGCTTCGAGGTTGAGATGTGCTGAGAGAGACTATCCCCCCCCCCCATGGTTGCCCCTCGCCCTAGGGGGAGACAGTGCAGACGAAGCCGGAACCACGTCAACTTCGTGGCCTACCACAGACTGTAGCGTGTCAAACCAGGAGACCAGGACTACCACAGACTGCAGCCCGCCAAACCAGGAGACCGAACGTGTCGAGTTTGCATAGACAAAGCAGGTTCAGACAGGCAGAGCACCGGAACTAGGTCGTTGCTGGCTTCTTGGCCTACAACGGGTAGTGTTGCAACGTTGTAGCTTCGAGGTTGGGACGTGCTGAGAGAGACTAACGGCCCCCCCACAAGGCTACCCCTTGCCCTTGGGGAGACAATGCAGACGAACTGAGGCGAGACTTAGGGTTGAGAGAGAGAGAGAGAGAGAGAGAGAGAGAGAGAGAGAGAGATTTTTCCTAAGTTTGAGCTGTTAAGATTTGATTGCAATCATGGTTGATGTTTTGTGATAATGTTGATAAAAACAAATGGGCTATTTTTTTGAAGCTTATGTAATAGGATTTAGCTATTGTTCTTTCTTAGTAATGTGTAATGTATTTTATGTAGTATACCTAGAGGTTTAATACTAAAGTTTGAGTGTTCTTAGTTGTCCATCAAAATGGTCACATCTATATTTTTGGTTTGAAGAAGGCCTTAGAGGAGTGGTGGAGGAAACTTCCAAACCTATCACCATAAAAAAATCACCATCACATTAAATGTAATATAGCCTTTGTTTGCACTTTAGTGTTTTTATTACCATCTATTAGATACAACAAGACATTTTTTTCATTTTAGTGTTTGTAAAAGGTGTCTCCATATTGGTGCTGATGAGAGGCATTAAAATCATCACCACAAAGTTTTATCTTTGCCATAATATTTAATTCAATGTGGAAAAAGATAAGATCTTTGGGTAACAATCACATCATTTTCTATTTTTGTATGATCTTCTCTTTCTCTCTCTCTCTCTCTCTCTCTCTCTCTCTTAAGAATGTCTTATGAAGTGCACTTGTAGGCACAAGTTATTTCAAAAACACAAGTTATTTTAATTAAGAATGTCTTATAAATGAAGTGCACTCTTAAGCAGAAGTTATTCCAAAATTTTAATTGAACTCTCTCTCTCTCTCTCTCTCATGCGTGCTAATTTGGTTATGCCATTTCCCCGTTGGATAGATCTTTAAGGTCTCTTGGAATAGTTTCCTACAACGTTAAAAATTCTCTTCTTCTTCTTCTTCTCTCTCTCTCTTCTCCAAAATTTAATGTATAAAGAAGATATTCTCTCTCTCTCTCTCTCTCACACACACACACACACAATTTATTACAGCTAAAAATATTGCCTTCTTGAAGCCACTGGAAAAACTTTACCTTGTTACTATATGGATCAAGGCATTACAACTTTTCCAAAGGTTTTCTTATTTAACAAACAAAGAGTTGTGTCAAAATCTATTCTACAAACAATTTTGATTGTTTAGTGAGTCTCATTTATGTTATACATTTCAATCGAAATCAAGTTGACTAAAAGCGAAAATTTGTAAGAAATTAGCCTTTGACTTGTATGCTCAAACTCTACGTCATCAAGTTATGATGGTGCCTTTTCATTTTATTTTATTTTATTGGCAATTCCAACGTTATGTGGGAATTTTGTATTAATAGAAACAAACAAGTGAAAAGGTCAGAGTGGCTTTCTAAAACAATAAGAAAGTGAGAAAATCATTAGGTTGAGTTTAATTGGAATCAATGTTTGGGAAAGGATTGCCTCAACTTAGCCTTGAGCCGATTGAAAATTGAAACTAACCAGTTATAAACCTTGGTTAACAGAAGAAAAAATTGTGTAATATGAGAGAAAATGGTAAAAAAATCCTGCAAATTTTGAAAATTTTGCTAATATTTCCGGTTTGCTTCTTTGTAAGGAGGAAACTCAATCGGTGGCCACTTATTAAAAAAGACTTTTCCGAACACTAACTGGAATTAAGCTATAGAATGCAAGAAAAGTCGAGCCATGTGAGACTATGAAATGAAAGCTAAAAGAACAAGTGAGAGAATCACGATGGCTTTCTAAAATAATTAGAACGTGATAAAATCATTAGGTTGAGTTTAAGTAGAATCAGTGTTCAAGAAAGGATTGCCTCAACTTAGCCTTGAGCCGGTTGAAAATAGAGACTACCTGGTTTGCAAACCATGGTAAAGGAAAGAAAAACTGGTGAAATATGTGAGAAAAAAGTTCAAAAATCTTGCAAATTTTAAATTTATGCTATTATTTCTGGTTTGCTTAATTGTGGGAAGAAATCTCGGTAGACGGCCGCTTAATAAAAGAGACTTTCCTGAATATTGACTAAAATTAATTTATAGAATGTAAGAAACGTCAAGCCATGTGAGACTATGAAATTAAAAAAACTCATTAATATATATGTGTGTGTGTGTGTGTGTATCCATTAAAATTTACTAGAATTATGCAAGTGAAGTTTCACTTTAACGTTATAGAATGCAAAGTCAAGACATGTCAGTATATGAAATGAAAGTGAAATAAACATTTAAAGTAAGTCTCCATCATGCACCGAAAACAATTAAAGTCTCCCTAACCCAACACAACACTAAGGTTTCTTTTAGAAACCAAAAAGAACTCATTAATGTGTGTGTGGGTGTGTGTGTGTGTATATATATATATATATATATATATATATATTATGTGTGTGTGTATGTATGTATATAATTTACTAGAATTATGCAAAGTGAAGCTTCACTTTAGCATTCTAAAGCAATAAAATGCAAGAAAAGTCAAGACATGTCAGGATGTGAAATGAAAGGTGAAATAAAAGATCCATTAAATATTTTAAAACCGAAATAACATTTAAGATAAGTCTCAATCATCACTGAAAATAATGAAAGTATGCCTAACTCAACTCTTCCCTAAGGCTTCTTTTAGAAAGCCAAAAAGATACAGTGATAGCCCATGCATAGAAGGCGTGCCATGTGGACCAAGAGACAAAGGACAACCTGTCTAGGGAGCCAGCAACGCAGACAAACAAATTGAGTGTTGAACGAGTGACAATCATTGCATTGTTTTGACCCAATTAGAAGAGCTTGAGTGGGCAATTTTAGTGATACGAAGACTAGATGGGGTCTTTGGCCTATTTAAAACCTTAATAAAAGGATTTAGCTCTTGGAAATCGTCGGATAAAGCTTGTTGATTGGTTGTACATGGCAAGTTAATGATGACAAACTTTTTTGTTCCTCTTTATTGAAAGAATGTTAATTTGCTTCATCCTTTAACAATGTTTGACGAAATCTTTGTGGAGAGGAATTTCTGAATAGCATTTTCATCGATAGCAATCTTGTGGACAATCCAATACAAGAAAGCAATGATATAAAAAATAGTCACTTACTTGATCTTTAGAGAAGCTGAAAAAAATACTATTTGAAAACCATATTCATCTCCTTAAGGTAGTCCAATTGCGCATGTGCGCTGCATTATTTAATATGCCAATGTGAGCCTTCACCTTGTTGATGGTTGTAGTCCATCTAGAAAGCACGTCCCTCCTTGCAAAGACGTTGTGGGCTCAAAGCTCAATCCTTGGACCTTTAGTAAAGATGGTTCTCTCCTGGGTTGGGGGTGACGCCATCGATCTGTTGTCCATCTATAGCGATCGGGAGAAGGTGTGACATGATTCTTACAAAGGTAAGAAGAGGAGTCAAGGGAGGTTGCCACTTGCCCAACGCCAACCCTTTGATTCTATGGGGCCGAAATATAAGCTAGCAGCAACAAGAGTCACGCAAGTCAAACGAGACTCAATTTCCTATCTCACGTGGCACTCCCTCACTAATAGAGAGACACGCCGTCTGCCACGCAAGCAAGGGGGAAGACGTGGCGCGCCACGTCATAGCGCACCGAGCGCTTTACGCGCTCATTTCTCGCAGTGTGCGATTGGCATGAAAAGAGCTGCTCTCTCTCTCACAGTCTCTCTCTCTCTCTCTCTAGCAGCACCGGGACATGTGCGCAGGTTTTTCCTCTAGAACCCATACGATGAAAGGGAAATAGAACAACTCTCCAGCTTCGCAGCTTTAAGCTCAACTACAACAACCCACCTCAACAAACTTTGCGCTCTGCTCAATACAGTAAGTCAGAGAGAGAGAGAGAGAGAGAGAGAGAGAGAGAGAGAGAATTCTTTGCGTACCAAGTAGTCTACCTGATCAGTTTCTTCTTAACGTAGTAATTTTTCAGAATTCTCTCGAGTGAGGAAGTGGGTTTTAGTAGCTTGCCGAAGAACACAAATTGTTGTGCTTCTCAAGTAAAATTTTTAGCTTCATTCGTAAGCATCCACAAATGTTGGAGGTTTTCGTGAAGCTTGTGAGTGTTTCTAAAGCCTTTGATTGAGGTATTTGAGAGAGAGAGAGAGAGAGAGAGAGAGAGAGAGAGAGAGAGAGAGAGAGAGAGACACGATTGGGTTAGATATATGCAAAGAAATGACAGGAGCTCCTCTACATGGAAGCCTGTAGCAAGATTATGTGAAATGGCATGAAACCAATATGCACAGAATAACCGATTTGAAGGGTTGGGCTTCGTGAAGAATGGGAATGGAAGACATCAAAAGTCTTGATGAGCGGACAGGATGGGCCTTTTTGTGGACAGGTGCTGAATGGGTGCGACATTTCCTCGTTCTCACTCCAGGAGTCTTAACAATCTATCCTTCTATCCACAGAAGTAATGTTGAGGTAAACATCACCTATGTAGATTAATTACTAGTAATATCTTCTCTGCAATTCCAAGTTGTAAGGCGAGCCTAATCAAGCTACAAGGCATAAATGTTCATAATTGCATAATGATTCTTGTCCTACTTTATTTCGTGTTCGTTGCCCTACCAAGAAGCTAAGTCAAAGTTCATTCTTGCCTAAAACATATGCAGTTGTTCAAAAATCAACCCCTTTCTTTTCTGATCCCTCTCTTTATGATTGGTATGTGAGTGAATCTAAAGCCTTTGCAAATGAGTGGACCGATGTGCATATTTACTTGTTTAGATGGAACCTCAATGTAATTTGAGTGGCAGACAAATGACAAAAGTCTGCCCTATTTTGCCTAGAGAAATTGCTCACTTTTTGCAGCTGGCACACATGTTCACGATTCATCTGTTGAAGTCGGACATGTGTAGACATATAGACAAACAGTTACTTGTACATCTATGTTTGCTTACCGCTTGCATATATCAAAGCTATCTATTGGCAAGAGCGGATGTTCCAAAATTTAGTTGCTGTTCTGTACACCTGCCTTTTGAACTTGGGATGTCTATGCAGCATACAGGTTCTTATTTTTATGTAAATTTGTTCATTCATGTAATAGTTTGTTTGTTCAAGTACTTCTCAGACGTTGGAGAGATATTGTTGCTCCTATTGTGTAAGAAATAGCAATAAAAATCTTTTGGCTGCAGTTCCATTGCAGCTTGTGCGGTATGCAAAGGCATATTTATTGGTTCATGATATAAATCTATTCAAGCTACTTATTTCTTGTCAAAATTGCAGAAAACAGTTCTTGTGGATAAATGTGCCATTGGACTCCACAAACCTTTGCCATTGACAGAGTCTAAATCATCCAAGTACTCTTTGAAAAAACGCATATGGAAGAACCTGTTAAAGCTGGTACTATCTGATCAAATCTTTTCTCAGACAGACTTGGCAGTAATTTCGATCAGGCCACGGAGAGGGAAGACATGTTACTTGATGTTTCCGAGTGAGGTAGGTCAAGATCTCACAATTAATTGTGCTAGAATACTGAGATTTTTACAAATTTTTTGCTAGTGTAACCTTTTGTATAGATGGCATTTTTCCCACCTTCGGTTTCTTTCTTTTCCATGTTTCCCCCATTTGTAAGTTCAGAGTTATGCGACGTAATAGGGGTTGTGTGCAGGAATTGTGTCAAATAGTCAGCTTTTAGCACAACGAAAATTCTGGTAATGATATTAACAATAGAGTTCCTCATGAAAAAATCCTTTAGATGAAAACCTTTGCAGCTTCGTTAGGTAGAGATGTTTTTTTTCTAGGTTCTGGGACTATGTGAAGTTTACAAACATTGTCCAATGTCGTAGTTGTCGCGACAAATTGTTTACTTTTTTGTTCCCCTTTTGAGAAAGAAGGTCGTGGGGCAAAGGACGCAAACATTACAGTTTTTACAGCTTCCTTTTGAATGTTGGCATCATGCTCACAATTTGTGGAGGACTAAGCCGTGTAGTTGAAGTAAGGTTCATTCTCTTTTTTTTTAATGAATTGATTTTAGCATGGTTAAATCCATGGCAGGCAGAAGCTGAGGTTTGGAAGGCCGGGATTGAGGAATCAATAGTGCTTGTTACTGTGAGTGATTCAAAAAAAGTACGAAAAAAGTGGCGAAGAAGTAAGGCGATGCAACAAGCTTCTGATGCTTTTGATCAGACAAAGACATTTTTGCAAACGAAGTCACTGTTGATACCACCTTTTGGACTGAGGTGGCAAGCATATTCACCATTGTTTAAAGTTCGAGAAGCCAAGCAAACAGCATCCCTTACTAATCCATGTAAAGGGGAGACTGTGAATGCCAATGCAGCTGAAAATGTTAATCCTGCATGTATCAAAGCAAACCCGATTAAACCACTTTGGTATGATCTAGAGTCGCTGAATGGCTGCACCAATTTTCTTTGTTCCAGCTATTTAAACCTTCGGGCATTGGAGCATACATCTTTAATGGTTGATCATTTTAAAGGGTCTTATCAAATGGGCGATTCATCTTTGCCTGACGAGGTGAGTGTACTTGTAATACTTCAGCATGTATAGTGAATATCAGTATGAAAGGGTATGTCATTTGTGCTATATTTGCAGTTGAGACTGGAGGCATGGAAAGGGACGGCCCACAGAATTGTCAAGGCTTTGGTAGATCAATTACTACTGAACAATCCTTCTCTAGAGCCGTGCATTTCAAATGATGAACTTCTGGACCAGGTTAGGGCTTTATTATCCAAGTGTGGCATCTCTTAGCATTTTACACTAAAGTGATCTTGTGTTTTTCAGCTCTGGTGTGCAAGTGAAGTCTGGGTTTTTGGTGCAGTTCATGACAAAATAATGGGTGCTTGCAAACAAATGTTTGCCATTCAAGATGCTTCTTTGAATAACATTCTTGCCAGACTAGAGAAGGTAATCAATTGAACACCAATTTCATCCCACATCTTTCGGGACCTCAATGTCTGTTGTGTCTCTATTCCTTAGGCACCAGAGCCTAGAGGTCCTGTAGTACATGTCTAGACCATTTCAAGAGGAATGCATTGTTATGTTGAGTCAAAGGGCTTTTACAAGGGTAAGTTCCAATTTTTGAGGGCTTGAAATGAACAAATTGGGCCTTTTTCTCCTAAACCACCATTGAGTTGTTGGTCTTGGTCAGCTATAACATGGCCCACAAAGGTTTGCCCATGCTTTACAGGGCGTCAAGTCATGTGTGATGTTCAAGTCCTCAATGATTTGTGTGATGTTGCATCTGTAGTGTTTGAATGTTTTAACTTCATCTTCTGGCTAATGTCTAGAGCTTAGCAAACTAAGTTATTCAATTATTTAGGTGGATCCAGAAAAATTAGGTGTGAGAGCTGAGTTTGAGGTCTTGGTACTTGGTGAAGCACTGGATGAGTTTCGTCGATTGAATCAGTTTCGGACTCCTTATGAAAAGGTGTGCATTAAATTCCCAAGAGGGCAAATGTATAGTAGGTAAAGATTGTATTCACACTCATGCGTGCGATCTTATATATCTATAAACAGTGTGTGTGTGTGTGTGTGTGTGTGTGTGTGTGTGTGTGTGTGTGTGTGTGTGTGTAGTGTTGCAGGTCTTAAGTCTGACAAGCAGTCGTGAGTGGTCGTTATAGGTAAATTGCAACAGGGTTGTTCTTTTGCCGGGACCTATTTTACAACATGCTCACAGCTCACAAATTATGTTTTTTTTTCTTTCTTGACCTCTCAAATGAGTGTGCTTGCTGTAGTTGCACTAGGAGAGTTTAACAAGAGCTGCAACACAGCCCATTTAGGGGCGAAATATGTGCATAAGTTATTTCACCTGGTTTTATGAGGGGTGGGGTCGGTTGCTTAGAGCTTTGTGGCTCAGTCTTACCAGTTCTTTTGGATGAGAATCTCGACAGGCTCTAAGATTGTTCAGCCAAAGGAATTAGTTGCTTTATTTATTCAGTCCTAGGATAGTTTGAGCTGCAGCTTTACCTTTTCTTGAAGATTGGCCCTTGGCTAGATTGCCAAAAGAACCTTCAATCGGACCTCTGAACTTTGATAAATGGGCCTTTACATTTCCTCTCTTTACTATACGTTACCTGGTTGGACACTAAGAGGACAAACACTTGTATGCTCTAAACGTAATCTTACAAAAACCAAAACCAAACTTTAGAAACGGCTAACAGGAACGCACACGGCTTGCCCTTGTCCCTATTGTTGATTTGGGCAAGCCGTATGCGAAGCGGCAAATGCAAACTGTAGGAGGGCAAACTGTTTTTGAAGTTCGTTTGTGATTATATGAGAAAAAATGCAAACAAACTTCAGAGACGGCTTGTACACTTGCCATTTCTGCTTGCTGCATTGCACATTGCTTGCCTTTGTCCTTGGCTATCTGTTAGGAAGTCGTTTTGACGCACAACGCACAAAAAGCACACATTTTATTTTTAGTTGAATTCTTTTGAAAATTTTGCCCTATTTCTAGCTATTGCATCTCCCTATAAGAGTTGGTAAGCTTTTAGTGTCAAAATTCTCGGCTTCCCCTGGTCTCGTCCAAGTTATGGTCATTTCCAATCTTTGAGACTAAGAATTCTCTTCCCCTTTGATTTCTTGGGGGGAGAGAGAGAGAGAGAGAGAGAGAGAGAGAGAGAGAGAGAGAGAGAGAGAGAGAGAAATGAAATGAAATGAAATGTTATATTAACGTCTTCAAAAGGCCAAAATGACCTATGAGACCAATCAGTTACAAAATAGTGAATCTAATACCATGTCTGGGTACAAAAGAACTAGAAAAGAACGAGAGAGAGAGAGAGAGAGAGAGAGAGAGAGAGGAAATGAAATGAAATGTTATATTAACGTCTTCGAAAGGTCAAAATGACCTATGAGACCAAAAAATTACAATTGGTGAATCTGATATCATGTATGAGTACGGAAATTACAAAGAACTAACACTAAAACACTAAGGAAAAAGGAAAAAGGAAATGAATCTGAAGCTGATTCTGAATTGAGGTGAGATACAGGGAGGAGAGGGGGGGGGGGGGGGGGTTGGTGGGTTCAAATGAAATCTCTCATCTGTCGCTGTCGAATCTCATCAACCTCCTCCATGGTTAGTACTCTGGTTGGGTGTCTTGCATGTCGAGCTAGAGTGATCCGTATCTTCTGCTGCAGCCTTCGTTGATGGTGGGAGACCCTGAGAGAGAGAGAGAGAGAGAGAGAGAGAGAGAGAGAGAGAGAGAGAGAGAGAGAGAGAGAGAGAGAGAGTTGAAATGAAATGAAATGTTATATTAACATCTTCAAAAGGCCAAAGTGACCTCTGAGACCAAAAAAGTTACAATGTGGTGGATCTGATACAAAGTCAGAGTAACAAAAGTAACAAATTGACAAAATGAAAATATTGTGCTATGGAATCCTGAACTGCTAGGTGTGAAAGCAGCTAGCTGGGATGGCTAAATCACAAGAGAGATCACAAGAGATCTAGCATCGGTCGTCGCTGGCGCATCTCATCAATCTCCTCCATGGTCAGTAGTCTGACCGAGCATCGTGCATGTCGGGCCAAAGTGATCCGGATCCTCTGATGCAGCCTCCGTCGATGCTGTGTAGTCCTGCGCAGTCGTGGGCGTCTGGATTTTCCCATCTCGGTCGCTCGATCGATCAGTGTGCCTTCGGTGTAAGGCAACAAACTCTGCTGTGGTGGTAGCTCCTCCGGGTGTCCAGTGTCTTCTCTAAAGAAGTCTGTGATCTGTCTTTGAGACTACCTAGCCTGTCCTCTCGTCAGGCTCTCTTTGTGTCTGCGCAGCTCGAGCAAAAACAAACCCAGGCATCTCTAATCCTCGTACCGCATTACTTTGGAGAGAGGTCCAAATCCCTCTCTGAACAAGCAGTGGAAGCGGCCTCGTATCTCGTAGTAGACGGGGCAGTGGCATGTGTAGTGCAACTCTGTCTCAGGCTCCATTTCACACATGGGGCATGTCCTGGCCAATAGCACATCGTATCCCATGAGACAAGTGGGTGTCCATGTATCTGGGCCTCGTGACAAAACCGTCCTCCGTAAACTGGAGAAAATGTTCTCTGTAGAAAGCCATCTTCGTGCCTAGCTCTTGTACTGGCTATATCCATGTCCTCCTGGTGTCTAGCTGAGTCCAGTCCTGGTGGATGAGCCTGGTGATCTTGGACTGTGTAAGAGTCAGAGAGGGCGCATCTATTGAGTACTGGAAGGGGGGCAATCTGTCTATGCTGTATCTCCCAGTCTCGATCCGCAGTTGGTGTGAAAATGTGCGTATCTGGCCAATAGCTCATCGTATCCCATGAGAGAAGTGGGTGTCCATGTATTTGGGCCTCGTCACAAAACCGTCCTCTGTAAGCAGGAGAAAATGCTCTTTGTAGAAAGCCATCTTCGTGCCCAGCTCCTGTATTGGTTGTATCCATGTCCTCCTGGTGTCTAGCTGAGTCTAGTCCTGGCGGATGAGCCTGGTGATCTTGGACTGTGTAAGAGTCAGAGAGGGCGCATCCAGTGAGTACTGGAAGGGGGGCAATCTGTCTATGCTGAACCCATGCGCCTGAAACCATGATGTCATCTCCCCATACCAGCATGCTGTATCTCCCTGCATGGCTAATTGTCGAGAGGACTCAAGTGCAAGGCGGGCATATCTGTCTCTGGGAAGTTTCCACATGCGGTGTTTGAAGGAGATAGATCTGGTGAGTGCCTCAACCACTAGTGGGGGGCAGCTAGCTCTGCTCGGATAATGGCACGTGGTACTGAAGCCTTGGCTCTAATAAGCCGCGAGATCATAGAGACCAGAAGGCTTCTACATGTCTCCACATCCATCAGTGCGACCCGTCCTCTCGTGATGATCCAACGAAGGTCCCCATATCTCAGCTCCATAGAGCAATGCAGAAGCCACCAAAGTGTCAAAGAGCCAGAGCTTCGTTTGAGGTCCTGAAACTGAATGTGTGAACACATCCTCTCCAGTCTAGCCAATGCTGCATGGGCTCTGGTCAATCTAGTCTCTGCTGCTCTCCTTAATGAAAATGCCGGTCCACTAAAAACCACTCCAATGTAAGTGTAAGCATTTGTATACTCCACTGTCTCCTGGCGGTATGTGTATGCGGGTGCTGACCTCCTGGTCCCTGCCAGCTGTGCACCTCTATCACCATCTCTCTCAATGTAGTCAGAAACCTCATCCACATACATACCAAATAGAGTAGGAGAGCGGGCAGCCCTGCTTCACCCCAATAGTGGAGTAAACCCGTGTAGGTAGACCCTCCGAGGTGCGTACATGCCCCACTACTGACCTGTATAATGCCATGACCCCCCAAATGAGCTCTGTGGGTACTCCCATCTCCTGTAATTTGCGCATCAGTCTAGCTCTGGGTACTGTGTCAAATGCTTTGTGGAAGTCCACAAAGCTACAATAGATCCGTCTCCCATGTGATCTGCCCTCCTCAATGATGGCTCTGATTGTCAAGATATGGTCAAGAGTAGAAAAACCTCTCCTGAACTCTACTTGTCCAGCTGCGCGTTTCCCCTCCCTCTTTGCCCATCTACTCAGTTGCTGCTCAAGAATGGATGCATACAACCGTGCCAATGTGTGTCCAATCATGATAGGGCGATAATTCCCAGGCTCCATAGGGTCTCCTGACTTGAAGATAGGTACAATAGTAGATAGGCTCCAAGTATCAGGCAAGCCCTCACACATGGCACGGTTAAACATAACTGCTAGAAGCTCTGCTAGTAGATCTTTGGCATGCATGAAATGCTCAGCCACTAAGCCATCATGATCATATGCTGTCCCAGTCCTCATCCTGTCAATGGCCTTCTTCACCATCTCAAGGTGAAAAAAGCACATATGTGGGCATGGATCGGGGGGTCGAGAAGGGGCGGCTGTCCAGGAATTGTGGACAGAGATGATGCGTACTGGCCCCAGGCCTCTGTAGAGGTAATGGCGGGGGGGGGGGGGGGGGGGGGGGGGGGGGAGGGGTGTGTGCGCTCATAAAGAGCCGCCATGCCTCACGTGAAATGAAATATATTAACGTCTTCAAAAGGCCAAAATGACCTATGAGACCAAGCGTTACAACATAGTGAATCTGATACCATGTCCGGATACAAAAAAGGATCTCACAGGCACTCAAAGTAGAGATCTCATCAAGAGGCAGGTCACATACCCGTTATACATTTACACGAGAGACTGACTCAATTTATACAGAGGACATTTGGGATCGTCTATGCACAACTGGTCCAGGCCCCTCAGGAGTGCACCACCTTACTGACCGAGACACTGCATGGTGCTGCATCAAAGGCATACCCACACACTCAACCCGATCGGAGGTGACATTCTGGGAGCATGCCCCAAAATAGTTGGTATGATGAGGAGTGCAGAGAGATGAGAGCCCAACTTCAGAGGGATCTTCTTTTAGGAGTCATCACTTACAGACGATCTCGGATCACTTCCTGACCCCTTGCGCGACAGAAGAAGCGAGCTTACCTCGCCCAGATGGAGCAAGACTTGTATTACTTGTTCTTGAGTAGAGACTTAGGAGAGGCACGGTGACTCTTTTACGGTTCCTGGACAAGACCCCCTTCCACATCCTACTGAGCCATGCCCAACTACGAGCACCTTCTTTACCATTGAGATGGTAAAGAAAGCCATTGACATGATGAGGACCTGGAGGGCATGTGATCATGATGGTCTAGTAGCGGAGCATTTTATACATGCTAGGGATATGTTGGTAGAGGTTCTTGCAGTGTTGTTTAATCGTGCCATGTATGAGAGGTTACTTGAGACTTGGAGGTTGTCTACTTATGTGCCTATCGTCAAGGCAGGCGATCCTACAGAGCCTGGGAACTACCGCACTATTATGGTTGGACACACATTGGCACGATACGCATCCATTCTTGAGCAGCAGTTGAGTAATTGGGCAGAGAGTGAGGGTGTACAGGCAAAGGGTCAGGCCGGTTTCAGGAGGGGTTTCTCCACTCTTGATCATATTCTGACACTCAGAGCCATTATTGAGGTGGGGAGACGGATTTATTGCAGCTTTGTGGATTTCCGCAAAGCATTTGACATGGTACCGAGAGCTTGAGTGATGTGCAGACTGCAGGAGATGTGGGTGCCCATAATGTTGATTTGGGGGATTATGGCTCTATACCGATCAGTGATGGGACATGTACGCATTCCGGAAGGGGTATCTGATTTTGTTCACTCCGAGGTGATAGAGGTGCCCAGCTGGCAGGGACGTGGATCCCGTTGTTGCTATATGCTGATGATATTGTGTTGATCTCTGACTCACCAAAGGGTATGCAACGACATTTGAATGCCCTACATAGTTTTGCAGAGGATAGTGGATTGTCTGTAAACCTTGGTAAAACCAAGGTTATGGTGTTTAACACCACACCGTAGTGGATCAGGAGATCAACACCTACTTTCACATATGGTCAGGAGATTGTGGAGTATACAAATGCATACACTTACCTCGGTGTAGTCTTCACTGGCCGAGATTTTCTTTGAGGAGAGCAGCAGAGACTAGATTGACTAGAGCTTATGCGGCTTTGGGAGGCTTGGAGAGGATGTGCTCGTAGGTTCAATTCCAGGAACCTTGGATAAAGTTATGGCTCTTTGATACTTTGGTAGCCTCAGCTATGCTCTATGGGGTGCAGGTTTGGAGACCTTCTATAGGCCAGGATGGTTGGAAAAGTATGGAGAGGCCCTTGGTATCTATGATCTCTCGACTGATTAGAGCCAAGGCCTCCGTACCACACGATATCATTCGAGTGGAGCTAGCTGCCCCCCCTTTGGAGGGAGGCTCTTACCAGATCAGTCTCCTTTGTACGTAGCCTATGGGATACTACTAGAGACAGATATGCTAGATTGGTCCTTGAGTCTTCCAGACAGTTAGCTCTATAGGGGGACACATCATGCTGGTATGCACAGATGACATCATGGTTTCACATGGCTTCACCATGGACAGGCTGCCTCCTTTCCAGTACTCTCTTCAGGCACTCTCGATGTCTCTGACACGGGTGGAGATTACTAGACTCATTTGTCAGGACGTGATTGAGCTTGACACCAGGAGGACATGGATAGAGCCGACACAAGAGTTGGGCACGGAGATGGCTTTCTATAGAGAGCATCTTCTCCACCTCACAAGAGATGGGTTTGTGATTCGACCCAACTTTATGGACACACATCTATCTCATGGTCTACGTTGTGCCATTGGTCAGATATGCACATCCTCATATCAGCTCAAGATTGAGACTAGTAGATTCAGAGGGATACCAGCAGATAGCAAGATATGCTGCTTATGTCTTCTAGATCCAGAGACAGAGGTACATTACATGTGTCATTGCACAATGTACTATGAGATATGAGGCCATTTCCATTGTCTATTCAGAGAGGGGTCAGGCCTCTATCTAGGGTCACGAGTTATGAAGATCAGAGATGTCTTGGACTGTATCTACTTGAGTTACACATGCATAAGAGACACTTTACTGAGGAGAGCTGGAGAGATAGTCCCAGAGATAGATTACAGATTTCTTTACACTAGATATTGGACAGCCACACACACACACACACACACACACACACACACACACACACAGAGAGAGAGAGAGAGAGAGAGAGAGAGAGAGAGAGAGAGAGAGAGAGAGAGAGAGAGAGAGAGAGAGAGAGAGAGAGAGAGAAAGAAAGAAAGAAAGAAAGATTTTTAACGTCTATGTCAGGCCGAAATCGGCCTATGAGACAAATCAAATGTACATGGTGTGTATGTCATCCGTCTATCGGAAAGACAAATGAAACAAAAACTGATACAAAACTGAACTGAGTGTAGGTAGTGGGGTATCTGAGGAGGGATGGAGCTCTATCTCTAGGGGTATATGCATGTCTATATGCTCAAGGTAGTACAATCATGAGAATGCATCAAGCTATCTAGCTCCATCCTGTACTAATGGGGGGATGTAAGATGTGGTACATGGGCGGGTCTGGTGCCAAGGCTGCCCGGATGAAAGCTGTCGGGTCGGCCCTCATCCGAGCCACTCGCTCCTCAGTGGCACGGCGCTCCCGGGCTCGGATCTCCTCGATCTGTCGGTGGTGGGAGCTCGCGCCCCTGTAGCCTGTGACTCGTGGTCGTCGTCTAGCTCGGCTCACCTCCGCCTGTGGGAGTGTCACTCCCCTCTGAGTGTCTGGTGGGGGAGGGGCGGTAATCCTCTGAAAGAAGTCTGTGAGCTGCGACTGTCTCCCCTCTGTCTGTGTAGCTGTGTGTGGCTGTAGTAGTGTGTCCCGATGGCTCTGTATCTCTAGTAAGAACCGTCCGAGCTGTCTCTGATCTCGAGAGTCCATGATCTCTCGGAGAGTGGGCTGTCCTCTAAATAGGGCCTCATACCTGCCTCTGATCTTAGTGTATGCTCTGCATCTACATACAAAGTGCTCCTCACTCTCCACCTCCTCTGTGCAGGCTCTGCAGACGCGCTCCTCCTTGGGAACACCAGTATGTCTCCCGATCTCAATCTCTAACCTGTGTGAAGCCACTCTCAGCTGACCAATCGCCACCCGTGAGCTATGTGGCATATATGTGTCCATGTAGCGTGGTCTCTGTATGAACCCCCCGGACAATATGGTGAGAAACTGGTCTCTGTAATCTGACATCCTCGTCCCCAAGCCAGGTGACTCCCAGACTCTCCTAGTGTATAGCTGCCACAGATCCTGTCTCAGTACCAAGTTCCTCTCACTGCGAGAGAGGTGAACATATGGTGAGTGGGGGTCGTACTGGAATGGTGGTAGGCTCTCCATGTCAAGACCGTGTCCCTCAAACCATGCTCTGACCTGTGAGTACCATGCTCTCTCATGCCCACTCTCTGATAGCTGTATAGCTGCCTCAAATGCTCTACGAGTAAGTCTGTCAGGAGGTAGCTCTCTCATCCTCTGGATGAAGCGGACTGTCTGGAATAGTGCCTCTACCACCATGGGTGGTGTGGCGAGCTCGGCTCTAATAATGTCATGTGGCACTGTCTTCTTGCTGCGGAGCAAGCGTGAGATCATACATACCTGTGGCCTCTCAAGCTGTGTCCACTGGTCAGCTGTCAATCCTGGTGCCCATACTGCCGCCGAGTACATCAAGGCCGGGGTGACTAAGGTGTCGAAAAGCCACCCCTTCGTGCGGGGTTCCTGAAAGTGTGCCTGGTGGCATCTCCGCTCTAGCATGGCCAGAGCTGCATATCCTCGGGTGAGCCTGTCAGCAGCAGCCTGCCTCATAGTGAAGGGTCCTGGTAGGCTGGTGAATGTGATGCCAAGGTAGACATAGGAGGTGACTACATCAACCTTTCCTCCTGCTGCTGTGAAGGTGGCAGCGCTCCTCACTGCACTGGATGTGTGAAAGATCATAACCTTGGTTTTGCCAAGGTTCACAGTCAACCCCCTGTGTGTGCTGAATTCGTCCAAGGCCTCAAGATGGCGTTGCAAGCCCTCGGGTGACTCTGAAATCAACACAATATCATCAGCATATAACATGATGTGGACCGGAGTACCTGCCAAGTCGCTCCCCTCTCCCCCTGCTCGCAGTATGTAGTCGGAGATCTCGTCGATGTAGAGCCCAAAGAGTGTCGGGGAGAGTGGGCATCCTTGCTTAACACCAATGGTGCTAGCAATGGTCTCTGAAAAACCGCCTGGGCAACGAACTCGACCCGTCACCTTCTCGTAGAGAGCATATATGGCCCAAATCATCTCTGTTGGTACCCCAATGCTGTGAAGGCGCTGGAAGAGTCTCTCGCGTGGGACTGTGTCAAAGGCCTTGCGGAAATCCACAAAGCAGCAGTAAAGCCTCTTCTTCCGCGCCTTTGCCCCATCAATGAGGCAGCGCAGAACGAAGATGTGATCAGTGGTGGAGAAAGCTCTTCTGAAACCTGCCTGGCCTGGAGCTCGTAAACCCTCGATCTCTGCGTAGCAGCTGAGCTGTGCCTCAAGTACTGCTCCATATAGCTTGGCCATCGTGTGGCCAATCATGATAGTCCTGTAGTTCCCTGGATCCAGGGTGTCGCCAGATTTGTGGATAGGCACTATGGTGTGCTGTGTCCACTCCTCTGGGAAGCCCTCCCCTATAGCCCGGTTGAAGACATGTGCAATCAACGGGGCTATAGTGGAGGCCGCATAAATGATGTGCTCACTCTGTAATCCAGTATGGTCAGCTGATCGTCTGTGCTGCATGCGGCGTATGGCCCTCTCTACCATCTGTGCTGTAAAGAAGGAGCACGTGGGGCGTGGCTCGTGTGGCTGTGGGATAGGAGGCTGTCCTGGCACCTCGTAAAGTTGCTCTGCATAATCATGCCATATCTGTGGATCCTCAATAGCTGTAGTCGGACGTGGCTCGCGCAGGGTGCGCCATGCTGTCGCGCTATCCATGCTCATGAATAGGCGGTATAGCTCAAGCTCCTGTGCCTCTTCGAATGCTCGCCGCTTTTGGCGTGTCAGCGTCTTCATATGCCGTCTGGCCTCTTTCTCTGTGGTCTCTCCTAAGGCTCACTGTGCGCGGAGGCGTCGGTATAGCTCTCTGCACTCATCATCATACCAGCGGTTCTGAGGCATAGTCCCGGGGGGGGGAGTGCGTCCTGTGTGAGTGGTGTGTGGAAAGGAGCTAATAGCTGAAGTGTGGAGAACGGAAGAGATATGTGATGTGAGAACTGAGAGTGGTGTGGATGGGTGGAGGAGGCATAGGCCATGCTCGACCTCGGCCGAGTAAAGAGAGGCTAGCTCATGTGTGAAATGGATGGTGGTGTGTGGAGTGTGTGCTGTGGAGCTGTGTGGGATGGTATCTCCGGTGATGGAGAAAGAGAGGTATGTGTGGTCGGCTCCGATGGGTATGGGTGGAATGGTGAAGGATGTGATAAGGTGTGTAGCCTCCCTGGGTCCCAGAATATAGTCGACTGTACTCCCCCCTCCCTCTGCAACTCCATGTGGCATACAAGTCAGGCCCCCTGAGGTGGGCCACTGGACCATCCTGTTATAAATAACGAGACGGTGCTGGGAGCCAAGTCGAAGTAGATGTCGTCCGTAGGCTGTGACTGGAGCTCTGTCTGCTATATCTCTCATAGTAGCCTCCTCATCTAGAGTGTGTAGTGCCTCTGGGTCCTCGTGGTCATATGCCTCACACTGCTCACTGCGCGTACGGGCATTGAAGTCTCCCATAAGGAAGACTTCACCCAGTGTGGAGTACTCCATAATCTCCTCCGTGAGGCATGCGTACGGTGACTCCTGCTCAATAGGGGCGAATCTGGAGCTTGTGGGAGCAAAGTAGCAAAGGGCAATGTAGACGATCCTGTCTCGTGAGAGCTCGAGGCGAATCCACATGTAGCGGGCCTGTGGGTCCCGGGCAACAATCTGTAGTCTACTGTGAAGCCCCTGTCTAAAGAGTATGGCCACTCCTCCTGAGCCACGAGTGGTGTGTTGGCGCATACACCCCCGATGTAGAGACTCCCACTGGAATCCATGTATCCGTGGTAGCCCTCTCTCTGGGCTCTCGTGTGTCTCTGTAAGTAGAATGATGTCTCGACCTCTCATCACCTCCTCAAGTCTCTGTGGGTGTGTCCATAGGTCTCCATTGCAATTCCAAACCGTGACATGAATCTCCTCGTGTGTCCCACAGGCCGCGAGTCCCTATGCGATAGTCTTGCCATCAATGATAACCCTACCATCTCGATATACTGCCTTCTTCCCTTCTTTGCGGGCTTGGTGGACTCTAGGCATGCACGCGCGACGGTGATCTTGTTGCATCTTTGTGAGGTCATCATCAAGATAAATCGGGGGGCCTTCTAGCCATAGTAACAGGGGACGCCCTTTTTCGGGCTTTTTTACACTAAAAATCCATTTCAGCCCCGTCCCCCGTCCCCCGTTCCCCCGTCCCGGAATGCGTCCCTTGTGACTATGCTTCTAGCCCTCTCAAGATGACCCTCTTTCGGAGGAAAGAAGTTCGAGACTCCTCGGAGGCGAATTGGAGGATGAGAGCTCTCTTCTTTGGATCTTTGCCGGCTCTCCAAACTTTGGAGAAAGGGATCTCTTCTTCCTTGTATCCCACTTTCTTGCATAAAGCTTTCCCATCGCTCTCGGGTGTAGACCCTTCTTCTTCTTTGATGCCGGTCACTCGCACATTGAGACGGCGAGCTTGTCGCATCTTCTCCTCCTCGATGGTTGTGTGTACGATGAGTACCTCATCTTTTTGGGCTTCCTCTCTTGCAACCTTCTTGATGTTCTTTTTGACCACTTCGACCCATCCTTCTTTGGTGGCCTCTAATTTGTCCTCAATGCTTGCGGTGAGGGCTTTGGTGATCTCCTCCTTGAGGGCTTCCTTAGCCTCCTCTTTAATCTCTCCTTCTTCGGGGGTGAGGGATGTGATGGAAGCATGAAGGAGATCGATTTGTGCCTTCATCTCTTCTTGCTCTTTCCTCCATCTCTCCCTCTCCTTCCCGTTCTCCCGTTCCCTTCTCTCCTTCTCCTCTTTGAGATTTTGGATTTCCGCTCTCATGTCCTCCTTCTCTTCGTTCCATAGCTTGATGAGGGTGGCTTTCTCCTCCTCCCATATCTCTCTCTCCATCCGCCATTCTTTCATGTCCTTCTCCAATTGTGCAAGCCTCTTGTTCGTGAGCATGAACGTTGTCTTCATTGTCGATGCCGGCGTCTTGATGATGGGGGAAGACATGGCTGTCTTCGTAACTACCCTCTCTTCATATTGTGAAGAAGAGGGGAGAAGGGGAAGAGAGGGAGTACTTGTGTGTATGCGTGTAGTGTGTGTGTGGGTATGTATCCGTGTGTGAGAGATTGGGGGCAGCGGGCCTGGTGCACTTGGTAATGCTGCCACAGTGAGGCAGCGGCAAGTGCTACAGCCTTGGCAGCGTGCAGTCGCAACAGGTCAGCTACAACGGGTTCAGCAGCAGCAGCAGGGCGCGCGCAGGGGGTGAAACAGCAGCAGCAGTGGCGCGCGCAGGAGCAGCAGCAGTGGCGCGCGCAGAGAGAGAGAGAGAGAGAGAGAGAGAGAGAGAGAGAGAGAGAGAGAGAGAGAGAGAGAGAGAGAGAGAGAGAGAGAGAGAGAGAGAAAGAATGAATTGAAATGAAATATTAAAACGTCTTCAAAAGGCCAAACTGACCAATGAGACCAAACTGAGAAATCCATGTTCGTGCCCAACTCTTGTACCGGCTGTATCCACGTGCTTCTGGTATCTAGCTGAATCAAATCCTGATGTATAAATCTAGTGATCTTTGTTCGTGTAAGAGAAAGGTAGGGTGCATCCAAGGAGTACTGGAAGGCAGGCAGTCTATCCATGCTGAAGCCATGTGACTGAAACCATGATGTCATCTGCCCTTACCACAGCATGCTGTGTCCCCCTGTAGCGCTAGCTGTCGGGATGGCTCAAGGGCTAGCTGAGCATATGTGTGTCTGGGGAGGTCCCATAAATGATGCATGAAGGAAACTGATCTAGTAAGGGCCTCAACTATGAGAGCGGGGGCAGCTAGCTCGGCTTGAATAATCTCATTAGGCACTGAGGCCTTAGTCTGAATCAGCCGAGAGATCAATAGAGACTAAAGGCCTCTCCATAGATCTCCATCCATCAGTGCTACCATATCTTCCATGGTCATCTGCTGAGGGTCCCCAAATCTGAGCCCCATAAAGCATAGCTGAAGCACTAGAGTGTCAAGAAGCCACAACTTTGTTTGAGGTTCCTGAAACTGAACTTGCGAACAAATCTTCCTCAATCCTCCCAAGGCTGCATAAGCTCTCGTCAATCTAGTCTTTGCTGCTCTCCTCAATGAAAACACTGGTCCACTGAAGACTACCCCAAGATATGTGTATGCATTTGTATACTCCACCGTCTCCTGGCCATATGTAAAAGTGCGTGCTGACCTTCTGGCCCACTGTGGTGTGGTGTTAAACACCATAAACTTGGTTTTCCCCAGGTTAATAGACAATCCATTGGTTTTCCGCAGGTTAATAGACAATCCACTATCGTGGGCAAATGTGTACAAAACATCTAAATGACGGTGCATTCCCTCTGGGGAGTCAGAAATCAACA
The DNA here is from genome assembly GCF_014529385.1 of Adiantum capillus-veneris. Lineage (NCBI taxonomy): Eukaryota > Viridiplantae > Streptophyta > Polypodiopsida > Polypodiales > Pteridaceae > Adiantum > Adiantum capillus-veneris. The sequence goes on along the minus strand of NC_140945.1, from coordinate 108,258,331 downwards.
TGACATCATCAACATATAACAATAGTGGGATCCATGTCCCTGCCAATTGTGCTCCTCTATCACCATCCCTCTCAATGTAGTCAGCAATCTCATCCACATACATGCCAAATAGTGTAGGAGATAGTGGGCAACCCTGTTTCACCCCAGTAGTGGAGTAAACCAAATCAGAATCCCCTTTGAAGTGCGTACATGCCCCACTACTGACTTGTATAGAGGATTGATCCCCCATATCAACTCTTTGGGTACCCCAATCTCCTGCAATTTAATCTAGCTCTGGGTACTGTATTGCAAGCTTTGCGGAAGTCCACAAAGCAACAATAGAGCCGGTCACAAAATGATGACGTGGCAGTACTACCCGGACATGATAGATGACGTGGCAGGACACTACGGCAGGCCAACGTGGCAGATGATGCGGCAGGACCGTACGACAGATGTGGCAAGGTTGTACGGATTTCCGCAATTTGCGTTGGTGCTTTTTGGCAGATTTTGAGGGACAATTGCTTTTTGGGACTCCTTGTTTTTGAGTTAGAAGCTTTTGGACCAATTGCTTTTGAGTTTATTGCTGTTGGGGCTTTGCTTTTGGCATCCCTTGTAAGAATAAAAAAGGCCCACGGCCTCACTCTTCAGAGCATCTGGATGCAGAGTCTGAGAGCCGAGAACCTGCGAGAATTGTACTTTGATCAAGCATTAGAATAAAAGAAATACCGAAAGGGGCGCCAGTCTTTGGGGCCAATCTCTCTGGCACGGAACTACGCCGTGCCGTTTCGACCAAAGTGAACTGTGATTTTAAAGCTGTGAAATGTTTTAAGTGATTCTCTCGTGTGTGGTGCCAGATTCCCGACTTGGGGTGCCCAAGCCTGTGACAACAGTCTCTCACGTGATCTCCCCTCCTCAATAATGGCTTTGAGTGTCAGAATATGATCAAGACTAGAGAAACCTCTCTTGAAACCCGCCTGTCCTGCTGCGCGTACATCCTTTTTCTCTGCCCATCTACTCAACTGCTGCTTGTGTGTCCAATCATGATAGTGCGGTAATTCCCAGGCTCCATAGGGTCCCCTGACTTGAAGATAGGTACGATAGTGGACAAACTCCAAGTATCAGGTAGGCCCTCTCACATGGCGCGGTTGAACATCACTGCTAGAAGCTTTGCAAGTAGATCTTTCACATGATTAAAATGCTATGCTCTAGGCCATCGTGATCATATGCTCTCCTAGTCTTCATCCTGTCAATGGATTTCTTTACCATCTCGGCGGTAAAGAAAGCACATGTGTGTGGGCATGGCTCTATAGTTTGGATGTCGAGATAGTATGGCTCGAATCCTTCGTTGTAGTCTCCGTCGATGCTGTGAAGCTCCTCTCCTCAGTCGTGGGCGTCTCGATCTCCCTAGTTCTAATGTTCGGTCAATGAGAGTACCGCGGGTGTGAGTATGAGCTGAGCTTTGCAGTGGTGGATGCTCCTCTATCAGTCCATTGTTTGGTGTGAAGAAATCAATAATCTGTCTTTGGGATTGTCTCTCTCCACATCTCCTCACTAAACTATCTCTGTGTCTGTGTAACTCAAGTAGAGTCAGGCCAACACATCTCTGGTCATGATAGCTCACGACTCTCGAGAAGGGTCCAAAGCCTTCTCTGAATAGATAGTGGAAGCGTAATACACTGTGCACCGACATATATAATGTGTCTCTGTCTCGACTCTCTGCATAGGTGGCATATCCTGCCAGCTGCTGGTATCCCTCTGAATCTACCAGTCTCAATCTCAAGCTGGTGTAAAGATGTTTGTATCTGACCGATGGCACACTGTAACCCATGAGATAGATGTATATCCATATAGCTAGGACGAATCACAAACCCATCCCCTGTGAGTTGAAGAAGATTCTCTCTATAGAAAGGCATCTTTGTGCCCAAGTCGTGTCGGCTCTCTCCATGTCCTCTTGGTGTCCAACTGGGTCAGGTCCTGGCGAATGAGTCTAGTAACCTCCACCCGTGTAAGAGACAACGATGGTGCATCAAGGGAGTACTGGAAGGGAGGCAAGCTGTCCATACTGAAGCTATGTATTTGGAACCATCCTTTCCATGGCTATCAGGGTTCCTGCAGGCTGGGAGCTATAGATATAGACCAATAGGTTATATCAAGCCTGCTGGGATGGTTTGCTATATAAACGTTGCATGCGGCAGTAAGTTTTTCCTGATGAGGTACGGTGAGAGTACTCCAGGATGTTCTGAATGATTTATGCTCCTTGTGCGCAGCGTAATGCCTATTTCTTTCTTATGGTGGGGATGCTCTAATTGAATGCTGTAAGAAATTTGCATGTTGCTTTGAGTTTGTTCTCAAGTGTGCTTGACTATTTGAGATATGGTAACCCTGGCGGTTTTGAATATAATGGTTTTTCTTCCTTCCTGGCAGCACATTATCCATTTCATCAGAATTTTCTAGTACCTCTTGGTATAAATATGAGTGTTATCTATGTGTTAGCTTGATATATGGGCTCACAAGTAAGATTCCTAACAACCACTGTAAAAAAATATTGACCCTTTCAGGCTATGTGCTTGCGGAAGACAGTACTGTGTATAATTAATGGAATCCAAAGCCTGATCAAATCCTGCACTGGAGGTTTATATTCTTTGCATACAGTTGCATAAAAAGTTGGAACTGTTTGGATGAAGTTCATGAATAGAGAAGATTCTCTTGCTATTTTGGCAGCTTTGAAAGATACAGAAGGACTCTTGCCTTGTACAGACGATCTCTTATCGTTTATGCTGCTATTGATGGCTCGTGCAAAGGTAATGCTTCATATATTTACTTCATGATTTTGTTTTCTTTATGCTGCCGTTAGTGGTCATGCAAAGGTAATACTTTTAAATGAACAGTATGATTTGCTCCCTACTTTTTACTTATGTTAAAAATAAAATAAGCTAATTTGATCTTTGTCTAAAGGGTCATTAGAGCCCCCAGCATATTGATTAGTTTGATCAGGAATGCACTATGTGATACGTACTTTGTCAGAGTTGCATTTCCTTGAAAGGGTGGCTTTACAAGGGTTGAGAGATGATGACCCTAAATCAAATTTTTCATGGAATTGAGTCAGAATCTTGGTTATTCTGCACATTATTAGTACCTAAACCTTCTTAGACCTGATAATGACTGCAAAAAGTTTTTTGTAAATTATTTTAATAGACCGATTGGACGTTCACCTTCTCCAGATGTATATCTAGTATTCACACCTCTATTCTGGCTATATCTTGCTGGTTTTTGTGCATGTGATTGGTCAAGTCTAACAAAGCCGGTTATGTGTTCCATTGGTACCATAGGGGTAGATATTTGTCCCAAGTTTCTTTTCCTGGAATCAGATGGCATCTTGGCTGTAATGGTGGCCGCTGCATAGACCTCCATATGGAAACTGTAGCACAACAGACCAAGGACTATGCTCTCATGTTCAAGAACATCTAGCCATATACAGGCAGACGCCTTGGAATCCGAGTAACAGTTATTGTCAGCAAGTTCTTGGCCATTAATAATAGTCCCCATCTTGCACCGCCCGTAGGGCGGTAAGGTCATGAAACATAGATACAAATGATTTAATGAGACCTTCATACTTTTGTCATTTCATCTACGATAGAACTGAGCATAATACCTTTAGCATTTGTAGAGCAATGTCCACTTCTATTGCATTGAATCCGTATGTATATTTGATATTTGTAGGCTCAGATGTGCAGGGATGGTGAAGACGTGTTGTGTGTATAGACTCGCTACTCAAAACGACGACGTTGGACCATATATCTCGAAGATGATGATCCTGACCCAACCGCTACTACTCACATGTACCTCCCCAAAGAGCCACCAACGGCTCATAAATGTCAGCCATCTAAGTCTATCTCCAAACTGAGTGGTGGTGGTGACCTGGCCACGATGTCCAATAGACCACCGTTCGTATCCTTGCCACGTGTCACTGCTTAGCCCAGAGAGTTCGTCCAGTGTGAACCAGGTCAGACCAACTGTACTAACTGTGTCTTGTGAAAGTGGCACTGTAGCCTGCTACATGTTGCCCGCCACAAGACTGCTCACCGCCTCGGTGAGAGGAATAGTGAAAAAACTGTGAAAGAAAACCACTAGGTAGTGCATCCGTACATCTTTCCTAAAGCAGGTGCTAAGCCCATGACCTTCCATGCCTCAAAAGTGGAGTTAAAAAACACTGCACTGCTTGCAAACGCCTTAAGCCTTTAAATAGGTAGGAACCTAGTATGTATGATTGCATAGTCCAAGAATCCCAATCGGCAAAACAGAATGAGACTCTACAGCAAAGAGATAAGCTCAGTTTGGTTCCAGCGCATCTTTATCCTCCATAACCATAGTGAGAGGAAAATGACCTGGTCTATGCTTGCAGTTGCAGATGAACCTTCCCACACTTTTTGCAACAGCACTCTTTGGAAAAGAGGGATGACCATAAGCCCAAGTAACACCGCAAATAGGGTTAAGCTCCATGATGAACAAAAAGCCTTCACAGCAATAGGATGGCAACCAGGTGAATGCTTGAGAGCCACATGCTAATGGGCTGATCATGCGGGGTGGGGGAAAAACCGGCTGAGGTTGAGAGGGGTGGGGAGGGCTAGATAGGAGCGAGAGGGGAGTAGATAGGGGAGAGAGGGGGAAAGTGTAGGGGCGAGGGAGAATTGGGTGAGTAGGGGCGAGGGGGTCTAGATAGGGGCGAGTGGTGGAAGGGGGTGGGTAGGGGTGAGGGGGGGCTGGTTAGGGGCGAGGGGAAGGGAGGGGGTGGGTAGGGACGAGGGGTGGCTGGGTAGGGCGAGGGGAAGGGAGGGGGTGGGTAGGGGCGAGGGGTGGGTAGGGGCGAGGGCTAGATAGGGGGACGAGGGCTAGGTAGGGGGTGGGTAGGGGTGAGGGGGAAAAGGGTAGGGGCAAGGGCTAGGTAGGGGGTGGGTAGGGGCGAGGGGGGAAGGGTAGGGGCGAGGGCTGGTGAGGGGGAACTAGGGGCGAGGGTAGGGAGGGAGAGGGGGGTAGTGCGAGGTGAGGCTGGCACTCAAAGGGTAGTGGGTTCTTGTAGGTGAAGAGGTTGGCATGACATGGAGCAGAGAGATATCATGAGCATGAGCATGAGCATGAGCATGAGGAGGGAATTTATCATGCTTGAAATGAACATCTTTTTGGTTGTATCCCGTCTTGAGGAAGCTTTGTGAAGGGAGTTCGCTAGACACAGAGGAGAGCTTTGTTCTGGTAGGAGAAGTAGACACTGATGGGATTGATGTTGAAGGTTTTTGAGCTTCTCTTTCTTTCCGCTTCTGTGATTCTTCATAGGCTCACCAGATCCAAAGGCTACCACCAAGGGCGCACTGGGAGTAGCTTCTGTGACCTTCAACCTTTGTGTTGGCTCAGGTGGCTCATTAGGTTTAGTTACTGTGGAAACATTGGAAGAGGGTGTACCTTTAGGCAAAGAGTGAATAGAGACTCCATAACAAGGCATATATTTGGTAGCATCCAACCACTCTAACAGATCCTGGTCTGACCCGTCAGGTGGAGTAGGCTGTTCCAATTCAAGGCTGGTTGCTAGGGACAAAGAACTATGTTGCACGACGGGATCCATGCCTCCTTCTAGGCGAATGGGTTGCATCGGGGTGCCAGAAATATGTATCCACATGGCATCGTTTCCCCAATCATGAAGTGCTTTAGTGTGTCGTAGCCATGGTCTACCGATGAGCAAGGGAAATCCGTCCTCCACCTGTGGAAGACGAATCACAACAAAATCCAAACTAAAAGTGAAATGTTGTACCTGCAGAGGCACCTTTTCCACTATGCCCACAGGGTATACTGTCCTCTGGTCGGCCAATGTTACTGTGAAAGAAGGTTGAGTAGGCTGCATGCCTAAAGCCATCATAGTGAACTCAGGCATCATATTGATGCCAGATCCACCATCCACAATTACTCCTGAAAATTGCCCATCCAAGACGGACACTGTAAGGCGAGGGCTTCTATAATCGGACTCTGATGGTCGCCACTGGGAGGTGCCCGCCACTAGGACTTGCTCCGGGGTAAAGTGACTGAATAACAACAAAGGTGTCACTTCTAAAACTTGCATCTAGTCGCAGCATGTCATAAAGCGACACTTGTTGGAGGGTGTTCTTTAAGAGTGTCTCTGCTGTAAGCTTTTCCTGTTCTACCAGTGGTTTCTCTAGTACCTTGATCTTCTGTAGATCGGAAACTGCTTCCAAGAAAGCTTCATTAATATCGGAGAGTAAAGATTTGGATTCTTTCATGGCACTGGGGGATGACTTGTTAACAGCTGAAGGCAGGGTATCCACTGGTGTGAGAATGTGTGGGGGAGTTGAACTTGCTGGAATGCTAAGACCGAGAGCGGCTCTCTGGGATCGGGTGAGGACGCCTGCCGACTCCTTTACCAACTGTAACTTCTGTAGAGTCGTAACCACATTGGGCTGAAGGGGGTGGTTGAGGAGTGGGGCTCACAGCTATCAAATTGAGCTTGGGAAAGGTAAACTCATTTTGGCTTTGATTTGGGTTCGCAGCCGTGGATGTATGAAGTTTAGGGCAATCTTTACTGTAGTGATCCTTCGTTTCAGGGCAATGATGGCAGGGAGGGGACCCTTTGGGCAGAGGGCATTTGCTTTGGTAATGACCATATTCCCCGCATCTGTAGCACAAAATGGGCCGATTTAATGGACGAGTCGAAGGACGAGGTGGTCCTTGCTCCATTGAGTTAGAGGTGGAGGCATAGAAGCTGTGAGGTGGGGAGGGAGCATGGGTGTGATAAAACCTCTGAGAGGGAAAAGTGCTATGCATACATTGCATAGGAGGCGCTGACAATAAAGGTGGCATGTGGTGTGGATGGCCACAGGGAGAGACCATGTTGGATGCAGGTGCTGGCCCTTGTTGAAGAGTAGGACCAAGACTTTGCTGTATTTGTCGCAATCCCTTGAGGTAGTAGCAGTCCTTGTCCTCATGCCTAGACTTTTCGCAGAAGTGGTAATAAGCCCGAAGGGGACAGTCCTATGGAGGGTGTCCTGGAGAGCGACACGAGTTGCACCATACCATAGCTTTAGTCTCCTGCTGAGACCGAAGCTCTTCTAGCTCTCTCTTGATTTGATCCAAAGCCTCGTGATGTGGGGGCTTCTCCTGTTTGAGACAGATTGATTTCTCCTCTTGAAGAGCTCGTTGTAACTTTAGGGCTTCCAATTCTCTGCGTAAAGAAGTTAACAGATCAGAAGAACTTTCCGAAAACACTGAGGTGGTCTCTACCTGAGGGGAGTTGGTGAACAGCTTCCTAGCTCTCTCTATCGTAGTAACAGCCGCGACAAACTCCTCCAGAGTTGCGTCAGGTCGGAGACTCTCTCGGAGTTTTTGCTGGGAAGTTTTAGGAAGAGCCTTCTCCACCCACTTCTTAACCATAAATTCCCCTGGTTGCTGAGGAAGCTTGGCAACCAGAGACTTGGTTTTAGTCATGAGTTCTGCAATCTGGCTGGAGCACCATGTTAGCCAACTCGTCCAAAACCTTTTCTTGGTAGTCGCCTGGCCTAAATGCTGCACAAACTGTTGTTGTAAAGTGGTCCAAGTCGCAAAGTGGTTCTCTTCAAACTGACTGTACCACTTGTCTGCTAAACCATCCAAGGTAGATGGGAAGATTACTAAGTAGGCATCTTCTCGGTTGAGGCCACGACCTCTGCAGAGAGAAACAAATCTCCGGGCATGGTCGTCAGCATCCTCTGAGGAGAGACCCTTGAAAGTCGGGAACTTAATATTCACCTTAGCTAGAACGCTTGTGAGCTCCTCCATGGCTGTTTGTGCAAGAGCTTGTTGCAGTAGAGCTTGCTGTAACACGGGATAAAAAGTTTATTGATTTGGGTGATTGGGGAGGTGTAGAACTTGTTGAGGGAATGGAGGTAGCTGTAGGGGAAGGTAGGGGTACTGGAGCTTGTAGACTTCTACTTGGCACGAAGGGTTGACGTTTCCTGTGGTAGTACTTCAGAGGACTGAGTAGTGGGCTTTGTCGCTCTTTTGATTGCCTTGTATGTGTCATGCAGTAACCAAAAGCCCACACAAGCCTTGAGCACGAAGACCTTGTACTTATTGTTCCTTGATGAAAACTGGTCCAATCGCCACTAGACCAAGGCGAGTGACTAGACCACCTGGCTGGACCAGGGACGAGGAAGGACTAGACCAGGGACGAGGAAGGCCTAGACCAGGACCGGACCAGTTGGACCAGGAGCGAGAAAGGACCAGACTAGCAAGCTGCACAGCTAAAGGCAAAGTAGGCGAAGCTAGGTAAAAACCAGCTAGCTTCTCGATTTGTACCTCAACAGAGAGTGAGACTTGAGTTGAGGTCCCACCGTGATCGCCAAAATGAGAGCACCTGCAGCGCAGATAGTGTGTCGTGCTCTCTACACTGGGTGCTACTCGGTGCAATGTGTGTGACAATCTCACTCAAAACAGACTGAAAACAAAGGAACAATAGACAACAATTGAGCTCACTGAGACACAACAGCAGACCACAACATATGACTCGACTATCTCAAAGAACTGATATAGACTGGCGTGGCAGCACACTTAGCTTCAGCCCAGGACTCACAGGTACAATGGGGTGTCGAGGCTCAGATGTTTTGGGATGGTGAAGACGTGCTGTGTGTATAGACTTGCTACTCAAAACGACGACGTTGGACCATATATCTCGAAGATGATGATCTTGACCCAACCGCTACTACTCACACGTACCTCTCTAAAGAGCCACCAACGGCTCATAAATGTCAGCCATCTAAGTCTATCCCCAAACTGAGTGGTGGTGGTGACCTGGCCACGATGTCCAATAGACCACCGTCTATATCCCTGCCATGTGTCACTGCCCAGCCCAGAGAGTTCGTCCATTGTGAACCAGGTTAGACCAACTGTACTAACTGTGTCCTGTGAAAGTGGCACTGTAGCCTGCTACACTTTTTAAACCATAAAAGTACCCAATCACCAGGTGAAAACAATAATTCACGACGGTGACGATCAACAGTCCTTTTTTGCTTTGCGTGAGTCTTCTCCAAGGCAAGCTTGATTTTCTTATACATTTCATTCATATTCTCAACATAACGATCTGCTTCGAAAATTTTATCCTTTGTGTGCAAAATGGGAGGAACCTTTTTGCCACCCTCAACAATCTCAAAAGGTGCCTTGCCTGATGACGAATGCAACGTATTGTTGCACGCATATTCAAGCATGGGTAGATACTGTTCCCACTTGCCCTTATTATCTGACACATAACATTTCAGTAGATCTAAGACCGTAGAACTAGCCTCTTTTGACTGCCCATCAGTTTGTGGATGAAATGAGGATGAAAATTTGAGCGTGCCCATGTTTTCAAACAAGCCTCTCCAAAACAGGCTCGTCATACGAGGATCACAGTCACTTACAATAGATTGTGGCATACCATGGTGTTCTTAAACACATTGTACATAAACAACCGTGCCATTTGGTCAGATTTTGTCTTCTTCATGACAGGAATAAAATGGGCCTGCTTGTTGAACCTGCAAATAATTGTCCATATACTATCACTCCCTGTCGGCGTTCTCAGATCAAAGATAAAATCCATAGCAATGCTTTCCCATGGCTTATCTGGAATAGGCAGTGGCTGTAACAACCCTGGTGCCTTTTGCTTGTCAAACTTGACCTTTTGGCAAATCACGCATGCTCGCACAAAGGTATCCAAATCTCTCCTCAAAGTAGGCAAATAAAAGAATGTCTCGACCGCTTTCACTGTCGCATCTATACCACGATGCCTTGCATACGGTGGGACATGGATTTCTACCATAACTTTATGTCGCAATGGCCTAGTGACACATAGTCTGCCATGCATCTTCATAAAACCATCCTTGAGGAGGTATTCTCATGGCATTGCCCATCTTGCAACTGTTCAAAAATCCTTGCAAAATCTGTCACAAACGGGAATGCACACAAATAATCAACAAGCTGAAAATAAGTAATCTTTCAACTCAAAAGAGATGTGGGACAACATCGACACAGTATTTGGGACCAAAAGATGGGTTGCCCCTCCCCCCCCCCCCCCCCCACCCCCCACATAGAGAATCTTTATTAGGGAGAATCTTTTTTACAAGCACAAGAACTGGAGAAAACCCCTCCGTTCTAGATCTTCCGACTCGATGGTCAATTTCCTTCTCATTCGAGAGTTTCCCGAGAGACGAGCTGGCAATTCTGTATTCATCTCTTCCCATAGCGTGAAGCTCAACAGACTATTTCCGATTCCATTCCTAGAATCTCTGAGTATAGGCCGAGGCATCATTCCTCCTCCTTTGTGATGGAGTACCTGCAAAAGCACAAACACGAAACAAGAACGCGAATCACAAATTCACGATTGATACCTGTTGCTCCAAGTGCGGGAAATGAGACCTTGTGCATTGCCTTGGCTCGATCACTTGCAGGTTCTCCACTGGAAGTGTTCCTTGCTGCTAGCGCTGGCAATTCTTTTCAGCCGAGAGAGCGTGTGCTGCTTTTATAGGCTCCTGCACCCGGCAAGAATAGCCGGTGCGGAGCTGTCAGGAATAGCAGTGGGGGTGGCGCTAGAGAGCTTGCGGGCTGTTTTTGCTGCATTGGGGAAGGGAGATAGTCCGTACGGTTCAGCCAGCAGCCAGTGCTGTTTTTTTTAAATTTAAACCTTGCTTTATTTTTAATGGGCTGCCCACTTATCAAGTGAGCGGCCGGTCACTTTTCAATAAAAAAAATGTGAACCTTGCCAAAACTCAATAAAACTGAGTGAGCTGAAAATTGATGCTATGCAATCACATTCCATGCGTCCCCGGGTGCAGTTCTCAGGCATAGATGCAATGCAAACACAGATTCCTCTCGGGAAAGCATTCGCGCTTCTCGGAAAATACTTAAAAATATACCGCTTTTTAGAAAAAGCTTCTCGGAACCCATCTTTATTCTTGTGCTTGCTTCTTTACGTGTATTCCTTTCTCCAGTCCGGGTTTCTTGCCTGACCAACATAATAATCCCTTTCCGATGCTCTCGTCACCCATCACATGACGCATCAAGAATATCCGTTTCCCGGTCTCTTCTATCGAACTAACGGTACAACCCCTTCGCGATGCTTAATGTCACCCATCATATGACACATCAAGGTTGTCCGTTCCTGATGGCTTTTTAATAATTCAAGTAGATCTAAAGTTCCTAACCTTACGGTTTAAGTGCACACATTTAAATATCCTAATTTCAATAAAAAGAAATTACTCGAGAAGATAAGAAAGTAGTCCATTTAGCAACATCCCTCTGGGTTCTAAACAGTTGTCCTCAAGTGTAGTGCTTGTACATATCCTTCAAGTTTCGCGAGATAGAGTGCTAATTCCTGCTCGGTTGTCCCTTGAGCATCCAAAGTGTAATCTTTCCATACTTAAGTGTTCGGTCCTGATGATGGATGGTCTACTCCGGTTGAGTATCTCTTCTGTAGTTAGAGTGTAGGTCGTCAGCAAATTGCTGACTCCATCATCCTGTGAAGGGTATTATAAGGATACACCTTCGCGCTCTTCCGAAGTTGTGGTAGGAGATCCGCTTCGAATTTTCGCATCTTTTCCGAAGGAGTAACCTTTAGAAGAACTGACTAATACTTGTTAACATAAGTGGTGACTTTAAAATTACTCGCGAAAATGAGAAAGTAGTCCATTTAGCAACATCCCTCTGGCTTCTAAACACTTGTACTCAATTGTAGTGCTTGTACATATCCTTCAAGTTTAACGGGATAGAGTGCTAATTCTTGCTCGGTTGTCCCTTGGGCATCCAAAATGTAATCTTTCCAGACTTAAGTGTTCGGTCTTGATGATGGATGGTCTACTCTGGTTGGAGTATCTCTTCTGTAGTTAGAGTGTAGGTCCTCAGCAATGATTGCTGACTCCATCATCCTGTGAAGGGTATTATGAGGATACACCTTCATGCTCTTCCGAAGCTGTGGTAGGAGATCCGCTTCGAATTTTCACATCTTTTCCTCGTCGGAAATCAACATAAGTGGTGACTTTCTCATGTTCTCTCTGGGGGAGCCACTCCCATTCCTTCTGAATGTCCTTCTTGAGATCTGGTGGAAGGAATTGTTCATAAAATTGTGCTTTGAACCGAGTCCGTGTTTTGGCTTGAGAGCCTTCACCAGTTGCTTGAGATACATCCCAACATGACACAACTTTGATTTTTTCGTGAAGTGCTCATTACCGCGAAAGCAACTTCAAAGTGCCTGATAAAGGACAGTGCTTTAGAGATATCTCTCCGTCCAGTATAGCTGTCAAACTTGACATCCTTGTCACCAGATTTGAAAATCCTCGGGCGGCGATGAGACTTGCGACTATCCTTCTTGAATCTGAGCTTCTCTTTAGTTTTACGTAGGGCAGTAGTAGTAGTGGCTTCTTTCTTCTTGGGAGGAGATTTAGATACTGTATGAGAAGTGGAAGTAGTATAATCAGGAGAGTAAGATGGAGAAGAGATAGAGACATCCTTACTGTGCTAATTCTTTCTATCTTTTGTGGTGCGTATGCCCTATCAACTACCTCATTTTTGTGCTAATTTTTCCGATTTAATGCTTCTTTTAGTGCTAGGCTTCATTATGGCTGAGTCTGCCCTTGATCTCCGGAGTCATGATAGAAACTCAGCACGCTGAACTTTGTGTTGATGTATGCTCATGTGTGTGTGTGCGTGTGGTGTGTGTTGTGTTGGGGAGCATATGTTAGTACCTAGTTCTACACCCACTATTGGGCACTGACGACGTTAGTGGGGATGTCGTGGTATTTAGTCAATACTATGCATGATGGAGCTGATGGTTATATTGTCTTGTGGGTGACTACCATGGGTCTATACCTTGCACTTTCCTTCAAGGGTGAATCTGGGCTAATTCTGGATTCATCTAGGTATACATCCTTACTTTCATCCAGCAGAGAGTTCCTTTTCTTGGCCTTTGCTCTTTGTAGGCCGTTTGTTCTGATCCGAAGATCCCTTGTGCATATCGGCACCATCCTCAGCATGTTCCTCCTGCGGTTTTGTACCACCCGCAGTATTTTCCTGATGCTCACCATGAGCTGTTCCTTGCGTGTTCTTAAGTCCGTCCAAAACCTTCTGGATATCTTGCAACATGAGAAGTTGTTGCAATTTCGCAAGCTGAGCTCGCACTTGCTGAAGTTCCTCTTCAGCGCTTCTCCCAGGCGTGACATGGTTCTTCCCGTTCCTTTTCGGAATCCTCCTCCTTTGCAGAGAAAGAGAGATATACGAGGTCTGATACCACTGTCACAAACGGGAGCGCACACGAATAATCAACAAGCTGGAATAAGTAATCTTTCAACTCAAAAGAGATGCGGGACAAAATCGACACAACATTTTGGACCAGAAGATGGCCTGGCCCCCCCCTTAAAGAGAATCTTTATTAGGGAGAATCTTTTTTAAAAGCACAAGAACCGGAGTAAATCCCTCCATTCTAGATCTTCCGACCCAATGGTCAATTTCCTTCCCGTTCGGGAGTTTCTCGATGGACGAGCTGTCAATTCTGTTTTTGTTTGTTCCCAGAGCGTGAAGCTCTACCGACTATTCCTGATTCCGTTCCCGGAATATCTGAGCATAGGCTGAGGCCTCGTTGCTCCTCCTCCGTGATGAAGTACTTGCAAAAGCACAAACACGAAACAAGAACGGGAATCACGAATTCACGATTGATATCTGTTGTCACGATTGTGACTATGTTAACAGTATTACATCTACTCCTAGTTGCAGATACGCGAAGTGCCATGCCAAGGAGGACCCCTACGCATGGATGGTCACACCCCTTCGCCCAATAGACGTGTCTCTTCGCCAAAAGCCACACTCCTTCGACGACTGGTCACACCCCTTCGATCTACGGTTGCGACTCTTCGCCCAATGGTTGCAGCTCTTCGTCGAAAGGATTTGTCCTTACGTCTAAAATCATGTCTCTTCACCAGGGGACGTGTCTTTTCATTTGTGTCTCTTCGTCTCCTATATAAGGAGCCCTTGTATCACACATTCAATCAATCAACACAAAGTCTTCTAAGTCTTATCTCGCTTAGTACAATTCAAGTTTCTTAAGTCTTAATCATGAGTTTAAGTACTTAATTAAGGATTAGCACCCAGAATCCTTACAGTGGTATTAGAGCAATTTTTTTTCATGGGACCCGAAGATTGTGAGCCTCTCACCCTCGCTGTTACACTCTACCCATTTCCTGGAGTTGTATGGAAGCAGAGGAAAGATGGTGCCCAATTACCTATGTGTATGAGAGCATGTGTGTGGCGTACCCGGAGAGTTGTGCACGGCGTGTACCCAAAGGCTCGTGTGTACAGTTAGCACATGGAGCGTTGTGCCCTTTGGCTGCACCTTTTCCCAAGTGGTAAAGAGCAACATCACCAAGCGACAACAGCGTTTGATGTTTCCTTGCGCTGGCTGAATTTTTCCACGATGGCTGAATTTTTCCACGCTGGCCGAATTTTAACGCTGTTGAGTTCTTATGGTGAGGTTTTTTTTACGCTGGCTGGCTGACCTTCATAAGCTTTATAATTTATTTAAAGTGCCCAGCCGCCCCAAATTTGGGGTGACCGGCCAAAAGAGGTGATTTACTAAAAAAAATTAACCACATCATGTAAGCATGGCTGAAAATTACTCAACGCAACCAACCAGCCTTACAACGAAAATTTCCAGCGAGCGCTGGCCTTCAAAATTGATTGACTTGCCCCAATTTTTAAAAAGCCAATGCGAACACACCTTATAATTTCAAAAAAAACTCCCATGAGCCTACATTAAAAAAATAAAAAAACTTACGTTGTCTCTTCCTTGTTCTTCTCTGTGTGCATTTCTCTGTGCAAGACATTTCGCACACATGGCCGACGCGAACCAATACATGGGATTCCCCGATGAAAGTTTGCGGGTGAATTTTCCCTACACATGAAGTGTTCGTGATTCTAGATTCTCTAGAGCAAAGATCATAATTATTCCAGATTATTATCCAATCCAGAACCTGCTTCTGCACCTGTTCAAGAGTTCCCTTTGAGGCGTAACCATGCCGAATTCTCAAGAGGAGGTGGTCAATCTGACGATGCCCTTACTCTTATCAAGGAGCAGATGGCCACACTTTCCACAAGCCTCGCATCACTTCACACTCGCTTGGATGAGATGCAGACGCAAAATATTTCTCGGAGTCGTCCTATGACTTCTCGGACAACTAATGTAGCATCTTCCACACCTTCTTCCGAAGCTTCAGTGGACGAACCAAACGAACTAGATCTAAACGCAGAGGTAGACAAACACAAACTTCAATTACTTTACAAAATTTTTAATGCTACACAGAAGAAGCAGCTTGATGTTAAACTGCCGGAATCGTACACTGGTCGCCGTGACAAGCGCGTGCTGGACCAATGGCTATTCAAAATGGAGGTCTACTTGTCCAACACGAACTTAGTCCAGAGTAAAAAAGTTGTACTTGCTAGTTCTTTGCTCAAAGACACAACATTTCTTTGGTGGCAACGACGGGTTGCTGATGGTAAACACACCTTCTTGGGATAAATTCCGGCGTGCTATTCGCAAGGCATTCGAACCTGCCAATGCGGATTTTCATGCTCGGTCCTCTCTTCGCTGCGCCTGAGCCAGACAGGTTCCTTGGCTGCGTACATCGCAGAGTTCCAAAGGCTACCTCTGGAGATAAAGACCCTTAGTCCCTCTGATAAACTCCACAGCTTTATCAACAGACTCGAACCCAACCTGAAGGACGATGTGCACAAATACAACCTTACCACCTTGGATGCTGCAATTGCCTATGTGGAGCGTCTTGGCGATAATCGGCGCCCAACACAGAATTTTCTCCCTGGTGACGGATCTTCAAACAGCGCTCGCATTTCACAGCGCGATTGCAAAGACAGCTATAGCCAAATTCAACAACATCAGTCTCAGTTCAGAAAGCAAGCAACAACACCTTATTCAACTTCAAGGTTCTATTCTCAAGATCGACAATCTCAAAGTAGATCTTCTTCAAATGTTCCTCCACTTGATCGTGGTAAAGGACGTGATTTTTCTCAAGATCAGCATTCCAATACTCAGCAAGGCTCTTCGTAAAATGCTTCTTTGACTTCAAAGAAGGAAGGATTATGTACAATTTACGGTGGTGATCATAGATGGTATCAATATCCAAAGAGACCAAATCCGTCTAATTCGAAAAGAAATTCCAACGCGGAAACATCATCGAATTATGAACAACCAGATTCTGCTAAGGATAAAGGAAAATCAATGGTCAATACGATTCGTGTCTCAGAGGATATGACTATTCTTATGAAGCATGCTCAGTGTGGTTCATCAGTTTTGGAGCTTCTTTCAAAGCAAGTTTTGAGTCTTCTTGGAACTCTGAATGGTCCCTCCATCAACATTTTGGTGGACAGTGGATGCTCTAATAATTTCGTCAGCACTCAGATAGTGCGACAGCTTGGCTTACTAACTTGGAAGACATCTCACTTATATGATGTGGAATTAGCAGATGGATCAATTTTGACTTGCGATCAGACAGTTCGACACTTGCAATGTGAGATTCAAACTTATGCCAGATCAATTGGATTTCGAAGTCATGCCTATGATTCTTGGTCAGTATTGGTTATTTCAATATGATCCAACAATTAGCTTTCCAGGACATACTATCAATTTGTTCAAAGATGGACGTGAACTGATTTTACACGGGCTTTATCATGTGGAACGAGTGATTCAAGCCTCACGTGTACTAGTCAAATGACATGATACAAAGGATTATGAAGCAAATATGATCTCCAATGCAGATGCAAAAATTCTAATTGATGAATTTTCCTTAATCAATTGCTGAAGACAAAGATGATTTCAAGCAAGAAGTTTTTCCAAGTGATACTTCGTTACCAGACAAAGATAAGGAGATAGTTGCAGATTCTGAGTCTGAAGACGACTATGCTTTCTTTGATTTTTTGCTGGTTGATGATATGCCAATTACAAGTCATGAAGTGATAGTTTTTGAAGATGATTCTTAAGAATTTTGGGATTCATTATTGGACGATGATTACACTCTCCAGCCAAAATCCTCTCCGGTGATTATTGAAGTTAAAGTTATCCCATCTGAAGAGTACCTTGAGAAGATTTCCTCTTCCCCAAATATTTCGCATTTACTGGAAGATTTTGAACGAGAAATCTTACATCGCATGAAGAATTTTGAAAAAGTGTTAATAAGTGGGCGACTAGTCGGTCACGTTTTAATAGAAAAAGTGTGAACCTGGCAAAACTCAATAAAACTGAGTAAGCTGAAAATTGGTGCTATGCAATCACATTCCAGGCGTCCTCGAGTATAGTTCTCAGGCACAGATCTAATGCAAACATAGATTCCTCGCGGGAAAGCATTCTATAAAAATATTTTGCTTTTCAAAAAAAGCTTCTTAGAACCTTTATTCTTGTGCTTGCGTCTTTATGCATATTCCCGATGCTCCCGTTACCCATAATGTAACGCATCAAGAATATCTGTTTCTCGGTCTCTCCTACCAAACTAACGGTACAATCCCTTCGTGATGCTTAATGTCACCCATCATATGACACATCAAGGTTGTTCGTTTCTGATGGCTTTTTAATAATTCTAGTAGATCTATAGTTCCTAACCTTATGGTTCAAGTGCAAACATTTAAATATCCTAATTTCAATAAAAAGATTTTGCTCGAGAAAAAAAGAAAATAGTCCATTTAGCAACAAAATCTTCATCAATAGCATACTGTTCCTTCATGTCATCAAGCTGATGATGATAGGGAATTGACATAGCTGTAATTTGTGGCTTTTTGGGTAACGCATCAGCCACAACATTCTTCTTGCCTTCCATGTGCAAGATTTGAAAGTGGAACATAGAAAGAATGTTTGCCCGTCGCATGTCCTTTTCAGATAACTTTGACTGTGTCAAGAAGTATCGCAAGGTCTGATGATCTGTTTGGACAACAAAATCAGCACCAATTGGTAGTGCTTCCAGGTAGAGAGCGCATGAATCACGGCCAGTAGCTCTTTTTCAGAGATTTGCATAGTCTTTTCTAGCCCTTGCAAGATCTTGCTCTCGTAAGCTACTGCCTGACCATCTTGCATTAGCACTGCCCCAATACTATTGCCACACGCATCACACTGGACCACGAATGACTTCTTGAGATCCAGTAAAATAATTACTGGATCTGAAGTCATCTTTCCTTTAAGAGGTTAAAAGCTGAAATCTCTTTTTGAGTCCACTTGAACGTGACCTCTTTCTTTTGCAAAGCATGAAGGGGTGAAGCAATCTCGACAAAGTTCTTGATAAACCCTCTATAGTAAGAGCATAAGCCCAAGAAGCTACGGCATCATGCACAGTCTTCAAATCTGGCCCTGTCCTTATTGTTCAACCTTGGTAAGATCCATTCTAACACCATCCTTTGACACCATGTGGCCAAGAAAGTGAATCTCTTCCAAGGAGAACTCACTTTTTTTAGGATTGATAAGCAACTGTGACTGCGTAGCTCTTCGAACACAATAGTAATGTGACGCTATGTGGCCAAGAAAGTAAATCTCTTCCAAGGAGAACTCACTTTTTTTAGGATTGACAAGCAACTGTGACTGCATAGCTCTTCGAACACAATAGTCAAGTGACGCCTATGCTCCTCTTCATTCTTTGTAGACTATCATGTCGTCAAAGAATGTGCCAACAAACTTTTGATGTGGGTGGAAAATCGGATCCATCATCCTCTTGAACGTAGCAAAAGCATTTGTAAGACCGAACAACATTACTAAGAACTCATACAGATCAAATGTAGTTCTAACACTAGTTTGATACCAAAACAGGACACTTAAGTGTCCTTTTTTTACAAATTTAAATTAAATGCTACTTGCACTAAACGGTGTATTTAAGAGAACCCTCTTGATATGCTTTAAGATGTTAGCTAGAGGGTCTTTTAAAAATATAACCTTGCATTTTAGAATCTAAGAACTATACTCAGCAAGTTCACCGTCGTAAGACTGCAATTGATGCTTTGAAGAAATTGACTTTATAAGCTCAAGAAAAAATGAAGTGACCTTGTAGAAATATGCAACAATTATTGGATCAGTATAAGAGAAAATTTTGATATTTTCATTCCTGGCACATAAGCATTCAAAACCTAGAATAATATCAAACTTTCCACATAGATAAACTAAATGTATCAAAGTATGTGATACATACACAATTAAGGTGCCTAAAACCTTGGTTTCAATGTTATTATGGAGAACTCAAGATTTTCAAGAGTTTTTGCACATTAAAAAATTCAAGATAGAGTTCAAAGTGACGAGATTTAATTGAGTTAGGGAGCCGAAAAAATACGCAGTTTCTTGGTTTCAACATATAAAGTCACTTGTAGTTGTCATACTACACTACCATGAGGGGACCTTTGGAAGACCAAAATTATGCTCTTATTTAGCACGTGCTCAAATATGAAATTATCTCTATAACTCGCGTATGACTAGGAAACTAGTCTTTGAAGGGCATTCCATTGTAACACTAAGTACTAACACTTGGCTTTTATAAACATAAAAAAGGCCATCTGTACAAAAAGATATGATAATTTTATTATTATTTTGGCAAAACAACTTGAAATATTACTAAAATTCATGACTTAGAGCTTACCATGATTCTCTCCATAGGGATTGTATTTTGACATGGAGAAAAATCTAGTGTTTTCTTTCCCTCATAATCAACCTATTGTGTGTAAAAAACTTCTAAATTGCCAAAACTTGGTAGGAAAATAGGACAGTTTAGTGTCTCAAGGACACTTAAATGTAATTGAGTATCCAATTACAGGACTAGTGCTAAACGCAGTCTTGTGCGCATCCTCTGGCCCGATACGAATCTGATGGTACCCACTCTTAAGGTCTATCCTATTGAAAATTGTAGCCCTCTCTAGTCGGTCAAGAATATCATCAATCCTTGGGATGGGAAACCTGTTCTTGATGGTATTCTTATTCAACGCACGGTAATCAATACGCATGCGCCAAGAGCCATCCTTCTTCTACACTAGAAGCACAGGGGAGCAAAAGGGTGAAGAACTAGGGTTGAATCAACCCTTTCTCTAGCAGCTCCTCTACTTGACCCATAATCTCTTTCTGCCGAGCCGCACTAACCTTGTAGGGAGGTCTATTTGGTGGGCTACAACCTGGCATCAAATCTATCGCATGATCCTCAAGCCTCTCCGGCGGCAACTGAGACGGTAATGAATCAGAAAAACAGTCACTAAACTCTCGCAAAAATGTTGACCTTTCTTTATCTAACACAGATAAATTTTATTGACAATTATCTGAAACATAACATGCAAAAATCAAGTACTCAGAAAGATGATTCTTAATTATAGAAGTGATAGCCGAAGCTAATATAATAGGGACAAACTCCCCTTTAAGCTTTACATCAAGGATGTGAGTTTTGCCCCTATGTTGAAGAGTGATCTTCTTGTTGAAGACATCCAGCACTCCATGTATACGGAACATCCATGGGAGTCCCAATAGCGCATCGCACCCTTGCAGTGGCATGATATAAAATTCCTCTTTGGCTTCGGGTCCTTCGGCTGATGCCAGCTCTTTCCACAGCACGACAGTACACTTGGGGGGCTTGCTTGGTCCACTCTCACAGGCGCTGCACTATAGTTTGAGCTATCTTCCATCAGCAAGATGATAGTGATACAGGGGGGTCGACCTACACTCGAGCCTGCTACAGAGCTTACTCCACAAGAGTGGTGCAGTGAGAGAGAGGTGTGTTGGGAGCTCGTCCGTGGCCTGACACTCTAGTTCATCTGGGGGGCCCGTTCTTCCGCATCCTTGAGGCTCGCCTTGTACCACCAGCGGAGGCTGTTCGAGATTTTTGGCTGGAGCTGATCCATACTCTCAGGGGACAGTTCGAGAGACTTCAGGGCAGCTCCGGCCGCATGCTGGGGGCGTAGAGAGGCATTCCTTCGACTCTGATGCCCTTGGCCTTTCTTCACCATGGTCCGGGGTGTGTTCAGATGGCACTACCGTCCTCCTGTGTGGCTTTTCCCTCCTCCCATCTCCTGATTTAGCCCTCATTGTACATATGCTGTTTTTTCATTGGGAGAGTCTCCCCTTATGATTGTTGTAGCCCTCTCTAGTAGAGGTGGTTGTAGCCCTATGGGCAGTTATATTAACTAATAGAAGGATCTTTTTCTTGGGAAAAAAAAAAGGTCAGCCGTCAAGACATCCAGCACTTGAAATAGCAATACTGCTGCCTGCAGCTCATCCCCTGAATTGCAACCCACCCCACGTCACAAATATGATGGGAGTATGTCATTTTGAGTATGGAGTGTTGGCTCATGATCTATCGACCAAGGTTAAGAACCCTACAAGGTAAGATTCGCTCAGAGCGGCACTGATGAGAGTAGGAAATTGCAAAGGTGGCAGCCATAAAACAGTTTGCAGTTAAGGTAGTGGCAGTTATGGTTTAGAATTCACCACCATTCACCAATGATGATGGGAAGTGCAACATTGCCAATGTAAATCATTTTAAGTATCGAGCTTTGGCTCACTTTCTATTAGCCAAGGTTAAAGGTCCACTTGATAAGATTCGCTTAGAGCACTGTCTACGGAAGTATAAAATTGCAGAGTTAGAACCGGCCGGCACCTCTTGCCAACAGGAAATTGACGATACAACTCATGATAACTTGAACGGAATCAAGAAAACTGCACATTTTACTTTTTGAGCCGACACGGAAGAGGTGGAATTCTTCTTCAGACTGCATTGGCCCCCACTGGGGCGCCTTTGACATTGATTCTTTATTATGGATCACCAGAGTTTTACAAGAAGAAAAATCGGCCATGCTCTGATACCATTGTCATAGGCTTGGGCACCACTTTCATGAGGAGTGTTGTAGTGAGACCCGAGGCTACCGAGTACAGAAAATTGCTTCAGTTATATGGAGAGAGATGACCCTGGGATCAGCTTGGCTTATGTGCCGACACTACTAGTACTTACAAAAGGAAGGCCAACCATCTACTCAGTTCAATCTGAGCTACAACTGGCATGCAGGCCATTTATTTATAGGCCCTTAGGGCATTAAAAGCAGCGAAAAATATCTGCTTTAAACAACCTGACCACAAAAACCTTTGATATTGATAGAATAGCCTCAAAAACAACTGGTAAACATTATCCACATTGAAATCAGCCCAAAAGCATGCGTAGAAACTGCTGCCACGTCATCAGCCGGTACGACTCACATTTTGCTGCAAAACTTGCGGCGCAAATTCCGGGTGCCACATCTTTGTTCTGATTTTCCTCTTCTCCTCTGCACTTGTTCAGTGGCCATGCCATGTCATCAGCTTGTCACATACACCGGTCGAAACAAAACTCAACAGAACATTTTAATAGTTACTTGTGATCATGCAAATATCCACTAGATGACAGTCTGCAACAAGAGAATGCTGTAGACATTCATCTCTTGACTGAAGTAAACCTTTTGTGCACATGACATCCTGGTTTACATAAGTATACACTGTTGCAACAAAATTTTATACGTACATAGATGCCCACAACAATGACGCCACAAAGCATAAAACAGGGTCTGAACCATCAATTCAGTGATTGTTTGTGCTAGGTGAGTTTGTGCATAATTGTCGGGCCTGTGCAAATGCTTAGAAAAGGCTTTCGAATTGTTGCATTAGCTGGTTTTTCTTTCAGTCTACAGGCATGGATATCAATAACTGACTGACACAATTGTGAATGCAATTTTCTCTACTTGGAATGATTATAGGTGTGTATTGTCGAATTTAATGGGTTATTGGTGGCATTACAGGTTAGAAACCTGCATGCAAATGCCTGCTACATGGAAAATTTTATTAACTTGCAGAAAGACACGAATAGAGGGGAGCTCGTGTAAGTTACTGACTTTGCGAAGTCTTGGTTCAGTTCATGAATGTTGTCAAGCTCCTGAATTTTCCCTTGCAGAGTCTATGAGGGCATTTATAAATTTATGGCAGGTGCTATGTGTGAAGGTTGCATAGTGTGCTCGTTGTCAGAGTCTCAATGAGTTGTCCATGTTGATGCAGGTATCATATAACGAACTTCATGGCAGCGTGCAAGTACTTGCAATCTGAGGCAGTCCAGCAATTACTTGCTGATATCTCTCTCCCCCCCAAAACTGCTGTGAGCCAAATGCAAGCCTTATCTTGTGATTCTAGATCAAGCTCCCCATCTTTTTGCAGAAGTTCAAGCAGCTTTGTCACATCGTCTTCAAGTCGAGTGGATAGTCTTGACTTGGAAGCCAATGAAAGCCGGTGGGAAGAAGCTTGCGACAAATCGTCGTGTTTTGACCAGGAGGCCTTCTGCAACAATTGGAGGGGTAGTGACAGCTTGAATGGGAGGGATTTTCCTGAGCTAGAAACCATAGAAGATGACTTTAATCCTGATAAGGCTTGGTTCATGGCAAGAGAGGGTCTGGTTAAAGATGGCAAATTGAAAAGCTACCTCCCATACAGAAGTGGCAGGCGAGTGTTGGCCCTTCCGGGCGAATCACCAGATTTTTTACTGGCACCTACATATCAGTAAAATTCTAGATATGCTTGAATTTGTTAATCTTTGTATATAGTAGCACCACACATATCTGATGTAGCACAAATAGCTTTACTCCAAGATGGCAAAGAGGTGGTCTTGGTGATCTCTATTTAATATAGAACTGCAGAGGATGCAGTTTACATCTAGATTCTGGCATATTTCCAAGTGGAAGTCAACCTTATCTTGGAAAATCAACCTCAGTAAAACTTGCTGAAGGCCGGCCATTTATCTCTGTAAAAGTAGATGAAGTGCCCCCTCCCTCAGTCCATTACGTGCAGACCGCCAAAGCGCAGTAGTGGTTCTGTGCACAAACTGGAGAATAGGTGGAGAGGCTAGTAGGGGAGTGAAAGATACTAAGCAAACCTGATGTAAAACATCACTTGGTGATGGTCAACATTTTAAATGCTGAAGCAAACACAGACGTGTTTTTTGGGCTCAATTTGTTTTGTTGGTATGTAAATTGTCTTTTAACAACTATATTCTACTCCCATAGGCGGCTTTGGTAACTGCAGCAGATATTCGAATGCACGCTTCACTGTCCACAAACACACCGGACCGTTATAGTTGTTGGCACCTGAACTATCTTAATTGGAGTACTTGAGTGATAAGAGCTCAGCTATCATGTTGTTTGGTTCTTATGACATACTCTTTCTGGGAAAAATTTCCAAGTATTGTACATGCCTCCAACAAAACCCTAGGCTCTTGCTTCTCTCTCTCTCTCTCTCTCTCTCTCTCTCTCTCTCTAGAGATCTCTAAATTTTCTGCTGTGACTTGATCTGTGTCATGTCTTTTTGAGAGCTGAGTTATTGGATCAGGGGGATGGTACCAGCCAGATTCCCGAGACTTGCTCATGAGGCCTCCAGATGGTTAGCGTAGTCAGGTAACCAGAGGGAGGTATGTATGCATCAATGGCGAGATGGGTAGAGGAGTATGGAGATATGGTATGCATCAGCAACGAGATGGGTATAGGAGTATGGTTACACCATGGACAATTTACCCCCTACCCAATATGATTTGAACGTGTCACATCTCCCTCTCACGCAGCAAGAGGAATAGGATAGTGAGATGAGCCCAGACAAATACAGAGTTGACTTTGGTGGCACTGGCGCCTGGGCTGCCACCAAGAACGTCCACTACAAAGAGCATTTTCTCATGTTGACACATGATAGCTTTTTTCAATGCCCTCCATTCATTCCTACCACACAACTTGAGGGTGAGTCTCGTGCCACCCTCCTAAGAATTGAGGCAGGTAAGAGTAGCGGGGATTTCATGGGGGGCTAGGATGTGCAGGCTATGAAGGTAGAATTCCAACTGATTACACCATGAGGTGTGCATTTTCTACCAAGTTGAGTTGGAGGCACATCTTGTTTGCAATTATGCTTGCTACAATGCTCTCTTTCTTTAGCATAGTAGTTGACTTAAGACCAACGACCCTCGGAATGTACCAACGCTAGAAATATCCACAAGAAGAGAATATTTTGGAAGCATGAATGACGTAGAGCATCATGGATGGTACATCCCTTGAACCATCCTAAAACATGTATCTCTTGTCAGAGCATTGGGATTAAATTGCGACGGAATTTATAGATTAATTAGAATAATCAATCGTGTAACATTGAGCATATTCGAGCACGCATCAACTTAGATTCAATCACACATCACATACATGTATTGAAACTACAAGAAATAGAGAGAAGGATTCGACACCAGTTGAGCGCTAGAGTTTCTAGAGCCCCCCCCCCCGGGGTGAGAGTTCATATTCATGTCCGGTGGTAGCTCCGGTATCTCCCAGGAGCAGATTAAGGAGTGAGGGTTGTTTTGTGGCTGTGCTCGGGCAGTGAGGTTGTTCTCTCATGTTGGGCCGTGTCTATCCATGTTTAGCTTGGGTTTTGGCTTTGTTCCATGGTCACATAGGCTCTAGAGGCTTGGGATATTTTATTGTAGGCTCCCCTTCCTATTTTTCCCCATGTATTTGGTACCCATTTCCCTCTTTTTCCAGAGTTGTTGAGCTATAGGGTTGGGCCGGGTATATCCCTATCTAGATCATACTAGTAGGAGATGCACTAGATTTATGCTCTCAGAGCATGTTGGAGGTGTGATGCACATGCTTGCAAATGCACATCTTTCTTGGAATTGTCGAGAGCTACCTATCCGATGGCTAGCAGGTTGATGATTTAGTTGCACTTCTGTACCAAATTACGGATAGAGGATGACAGAGGGGGATTTCATTGAAGCAGGGGATGTTCCATTTTTTCATCTAAGGATGGAAGTCCAATTTCAGCTTCAGGTGACTCTTGGTTATCAAGTATGCAACAGTTCAGGTGCATGTTTTAATGCATGTTCTGGAGTTGGCTTTGACAGGCAGAATGGGATACTTCTATCTCCAGAGTCACTTCGTGTTTGATCATCCAACTTTCTTTGGATGAGGTTTAGAGGTGGAGCATGTGGTGCCGGACCCTTGGCCAACAACGACAACAATTTGAGGAGGTTTAATTGGAATGTGGACCCTTCTTATCTCCATGCTCTCTCCTTTCCTCGGTGTTAGTGTGACCCTATAGATTTGGTCACTTCTTTGCCCTTTAGTGAGCTTGTCAATACCACTTTTTGGGACAATTTACGTCCTCTTCTACGCTTGTCAGCACCAATTTTGGGACAGGTTTACAACCTTCCTTTGGCAGTTTTCTTGATAATCAATATCAGATTTGTTAAGATCATTTGGATGTGTGCGCGTCTGTTGCACGTGTCAATGCAAGGGACTTGCCAATACACTATTTGCGAGCCACAAATGGCTGCAAAAGCACACAACCAGACTAATCTAGCAAGCTCAAGAGAGCAAGGGTGTGCCACTCACCGCCCTATGCTCGCCTTCCTGGAGGATTCCTCGTCGCGAAGAAGGAGCTACTGTCGTGCCGCGCTCAACCGCCTCGCCACCGCCGTGCCGTCATTGCAATGCTCGATCACACACTCTCTCTCTCTCTCTCTCACGCACACACACACATACACAAGGAGATGATGAAGAAGAAGATAGAGATGGATTCAATTGCACAAATAAAAGAATGAATGATTTTTAGGTTTAAGTGATTTTTATATGAGTTCGCCCCATTCACACTTGGGCGTCCATACTTAACCAATTAACCCTTGAATGTTTCTGTTAGAGTGCGCCTCTCATCGGGGATCACTCTTACCCTTTTCCTATTGGACTAACAAGCCCGACCCATGACTACTAGAAGTGGATGTCAGTGGTTAACATGCCTCCCTTCCTGATGTAGATTCCATCCTCGAAATATATTAGTGCAACATCGGGATCCACGATAAGTACTTGTGTCAGAAGAAAAACAACATTATGAAAGCTCAAAGACAGCATGTACATGTGTGCAATAAGTGAGATGCATACATGATATTCTAAGAAACGCAAAACCCAACTCATGAATTGTAACATTGCGAACTAGAACAAGCGTAGTACCTGAATAAAATGTAATTGAGTTAGGGTCTATTAGGTCGGCTCTAAGAGAAGTACACAAGAGCTAGAGCTAAAGTAAGTACTAAATTGGTCAATGTTAATTAAAAAATGTCGACTAAAGACTAGTTAACCTTAGGAATGCTCGTCGGGGTCTAAGAACTAGTGGTCTTGTCACTTATACCACTTAAGTGTGATCCACATAAAATATAAAGAAGTTTGTGCTATTTGCTTTCTCTTTTATTTTTTTTCTTTTTCTTTGTTTTTTTTTTTTGTTGTTGTCATAGTTGCTACAAGTAGCTTGGGGACTCGAGGTCTCAAATACCAGCAGCCAGGAGACTCAAGGTCTCAAATACCAGCTTGAGCATAAACTAGCCGGGAGACTTGAGGTCTCAAATACTAGCTTAACACATGGGCTTCCATAACACAAGTCACACTTAGGTGGAATAAACTAAAGAGAACTACATCCTCATAGCCTAAAACAATACTAAAGTTACTACAATTAATATACTATATAGGAATCAAAGTCAGCAATTAAGTATCTTAGTTTAACCTAAGTTCCTGATACCTACTTAAAGCCAAATAATGTACCAAACTCAAAGAGAAGAACAAGGTACAGAAGTTTGAAAAATTATAGCATCTAAATTGGCAATGTCACAACTTCATAAATTTTATGCATCGTTCGAATTCAAATGACAAGATGCAAATATGTAAATGTGGAAGCATAGATAAAAGGAAGTAGTACACCTAATATAATGGAGAACATCCGTTGTAACCTGTAAACATGCATTGTCCTTGTCTTTCAAAGGCATCCTTATGTAGTCCCAAACTGCACAATAGTTACCACCAAACATCCACCTTTCAGAGGCACATTAGTGGAAAAAGGTACCAACATTTATTGAACACAATTAAAAAACATAAGCAACCCTAACCTAATTAGTTGCACTCCCCTTAGAGAGTCAAGGGAATAAGATATTGTAGAAATTGGGGGTGAACCCTAAGGCTAAACCCCTATCCTCGTCATCAAGAAAAACAAAGATCATCCGTGAGACCGTATGTGCCATCCGTGTAATCATGTAAATCTTCATCTTCATCAGAGGCACCAATATTTACTAAAAAGGTCACTAGACGTCTATAGTCATCTTGGTCAAAAGAGTAGGCTTGTGCAATGGGAGAAACGCTCTCTATTAAGTATGGATTAGTCGTGGTCAAGAGACGTATCAGCCATTCTAGATCCTAGAAATTCCTCTCACATGCTAGCGTACATACCAAATCCCATTCACAGGCAAGCACCTGAAAGACCATGTGAAACACTTGTGAAAAGTAAGGAGGGTACCTCTCACCCAAAGCAGGAGTGGATGACTCTAGCGTACTAGCTATATCTTTACACACAGATAGATGATGGTTAGAGTGCAAATATTACAAGGGTCGTGTTCTTGTGCATAATGTGTTTTTATGATTTTGTGTTATGTATAGAATTTGTAAGTTTTCACATTATTGTTTGGTGGCTCTTGCTCTTTCACTTTTTTATCTTGTTTTTGTGAGTATAAGGCTCTTTATATACATTTCCTAGGATTGGAGATTGAGAGGTCAGGGAGGAAGGTTGAGAGGGAAACAAGTGAATGAAGGATGTCAACAAACACTCCCCCCTTCCTTGGGTAGATTATACCTTTTGGAAAGATGTCGTCACCTTTTGAAACCAATTGTTCCAAGTTGTTATGGGTGAAGGCTTTAACCAATAGTTTTTAACCGCCCTATGCGTTTCATCTAGTTGCAAGGGTGGTAAGGTACTCTCCCATGATTTTATTTGCAACGTTGTTATAGGTGGTGAACTTACAACGGGAGGTCCAAACTCTTCCTTGTTTGTATGTGTCAGGACAAGAGCAAGGCCAGGGAGTCATGGACTGGGCCAGGGGCTGGACTAGGCAATGTGGAAAGGGAATCCAGCTAGGGTAAAGGGCTAGGAGCATTGCCTATATAGTGGGAGGTTGGGAGGTGGATTCCAGACTCTAGTCACCCCTAGGCTTTACACTATTATCAAGAGCCAAGTTGTTTTTTTTGGGAAAAGAGGGCGTGGTGATTCTAAGCCAAAAAAAGCTTTTGCATGTTGCATGCCGTGGAGAGTCTCTCTTGCTAAGGGAGGAAGGCGGAGTGGACGAGCGTGTGCAGGATGGCTTGGGAAGGAGAAGCCACCGGGTGAAGGTGCAACAAATTGGCCGCGGAAGGGCTCAACAGGAGCGCAACCGCGCTGAGCATTTCTCGACACTGGAGCGGAGCCCCATTCTCATACTCTCGCTCGGCCTCCCCTTCTCTTGCCTTGCATGCTGCCTGCTCGACGGCCATAGCCTCTGTGAACTGTGAATTCACATCTAAAAACACCTAAGGCCCTTGGTCTCAGGACTTAATATCACGTAAGGGCGAGTACCCACAGAGGTCGCATCGCAGCTTCGAACCCAAGATAGTCGTAATTGTGACCACATACTCGGCTACGATCGGCAAAGGGGCCGGCAATTAGATACTACCCTGCGTGCTGTGTGCAGCAAATCAGCAAGTCGACGATCCCTTACGTAGTCGATAAATTTTTCAAATTGATTCATTGGCGACCGTGTTCATAGAGCCAATTACATTAAAGTAATAACAATTGCAACCGATTCGGCTACGATGTGTCCAAGCAAGGTACCTGTACTGGTGGATTTGCGGATAGATTACAACTTGGACAACTAATGTAATTAGCACCGCTAATTACCATTTGCGGTACATCCTACAGCTACGGGATTCTTTCTTGACTTCAGGTATTTTTCTTGCTATTCCTTCCACTACACTGTGTCGCCATGAATTCAGACATCAATATGACTTTTGATTTTGAGCATCATACGCCTGATCCTGCCCATGATGGCTGGCGGCCGGATGCTCTCACGGAGAGTGCTCACGACGCTACGGTGGGTGACGACGCTTATGAACTGCTTGATATTCAAGAATTTCATGCACTTCAGACACGCATATTAGTTATGGAAGAAAATTTTGCATCGTTAAATGAAAACGTCACCAAATTATCTACATTAGTGATACAACTTACGCAGCAGACAGGCCAAGGGCCCTGTTTTGACACACACATGCATGAGCAAACTGTTACTCAGGGGCAAGGCCCTTTTGATCATGGATAGGGTCCATCTTCAGATTCTTTGCACACTCTCACTGCAAAGGAGATGGATGAGTTATTGAAAAACACCAAACCACCGACTTTTAAGGGAGAAGATCGAGATCACAATAAGGATGCAGTGAATATCTTTCTCAGCCAGTGGGATGGAATTCACGCCTTACGGCGTACTCCGAACGCAGTCAGAGCACTGCAAACAAGCTTGATTTGGAAGGCAAGGCCTACAAGTGGTGTATGTCTCTCAAGGAGAAGAATATCATACCATAGAGTGGGGCAACCTTTGAGGCTATGTTTCACAAAGAATTCTTGCCTACAACTGAGGCAGATCAGAATTAGATGTCTTGGGACACATGTTCCATGCGCCAACACCCATCATTACTTGAATATATCTTTCACTATCGGGATGTTATCCTCAAGTTAGAAGGACTAGACACCTTTCAGCAAGTACGTGGGTTTCTGCGGTCTGAAGCCAGAGCTTAAGAAGCATGTCAAGACTCAAGACCCTAAGACACTTGAGGAAGCCATAGTGAAAGCACACATTCATGATGATCCAGATGAAAAGAAATCACATAATAATCACGTGCCTGCTAATACACATGGTAATACACGCACACAGTATGGGCACAATAAAAGAAAATTTATAGTGGCCAATTCTGAAGCAGCTAAAAAACCCAAGGGGTCCAAAGCTCCTCTCTCTCCTGAGGATTTTGATAATGCTAACAAAGAGAAATTATGTTTTCAATGCTTGGGAATCGGTCATGGCAAAAAGGATTGTCCCAAGGGGAAATCTGCTGCTCATGGCAAGGAGAAAGCAGTGCACACGGTGCAATTGTTGCCTCTGGAGTCTTCCTCACGATTCTCTACAGTGGAACTAACACGCACCGAGGTGGTGCATGAATGCTGTCTCACAGCTTTCATGTGGCAATAGACCTTCGGACCACATGAGTTAGTACGTATGCACGGATCTCTGCAAGGGCACAAGGTGCGCATCTTGGTAGATGACGGTGCCACTCACAATTTCATTAATTAAGGATTGATGAAAAAACTCAAATTGCCTTAAACTCCGAGTACCCACCGCTACAAGGTAGCAATGATGGATGGAGATGATGCCAAAATCTGGGATACTCAAGTCCGAGCTGTACCATTGGAAGTACAAGGCTACTCCACATCCTTGGATTTTTAGGTTATGAACATGGAGAGGGCAGACGTGGTCCTTGGTAGGGAATGGTTGCATAGCCTAGGACCATCACTGAAGCGTAGCTATGAGCACAACAGCTTGATGTTTGAATCCCATGGCACACATGTGTTGTTGTTAGGAGAGAAGGATGTACCTTCTTCACCACTGATATGTACAGCTGAGCTTATGCAGCTTGTTTCTGATAATGAAATAGATCAACTTTTCTTGTGTTACTCATTATCTAATTTTCTCTCTAACATTGAATCTGTTGAACATTTCTCAACGCCGCATGCTTCTCTCTCATCTTTTCAACCAGTGGCTACTTCTCAACAAGCAAAGGTTGGTAGTGATTTAAAAATTTATTAAAATAATTTCACGATGTTTTTCCTAATGATTTGCCATCAGGATTACCGTCGACACACTTGGTGCAACATAGCATCGATGTGGTTGCAAGCAGTAAACCTATCAGTAAACCACCCTACCGCATGAGTTACTCTAAAGCTGCTGAGGTGAAACGTCAGCTTGATGACTATCTTAGCAGAGGGTTTATCCAATCTAGTTTTTCACCATGGGCTTCTCCTATCCTATTAGTGAAGAAAAAAGACGGTAGTATGCGCATGTGCGTAGACTACCATGGCTTAAATGCGGTTCCTGTTAAGAACAAGTACCCATTGCCACAGGTGGATGAGTTGTTCGACAAGCTCACTCATGCTCTTATTTTTACGAAAATAGACTTGCGGTTAGGTTATCACCAAGTACGTATTCGACTTGCTGATATACCCAAAACTGCATTCCAAACAAGGTTTGGACACTATAAGTTTTTGGTTATGCCATTTGGGTTAACCAATGCGCCCGCAACCTTCATGACACTTATGATAGTGTCTTGAGGCCGTACTTGGGCAAATTTGTCATCGTTTTTCTCGATGACATTCTAGTATATAGTGCTTCTGAAGAAGAACACTTACAACATCTGAGGCAAGTGTTCGAATTGTTACGAACAAATCAAGGAATCTAAGTCTGATTTTCTAAAGGAAGAAATTCACTATCTTGGGCATGTTATTTCAGCTTCAGGGCTACATATGGATCAATCCAAAGTGGATACAATTCGGCAATGGCCTTCTCCTAAAATTCTGAAAGAGTTACATATTTTTTAAGGATTTACAGGTTTTTATCGAAGGTTCGTTAAAAACTATGCTAATATTGCTGTTCCCATGACAGACCAACTTAAAGACAAAGGCAAAACTTTTCAGTGGGGACCCGCTCAACAACATAGTTTTGATACGCTCAAGGATGCATTAGCTACAACTCCAATACTAGCTATTGTAGATCCTTTGAAACCATTCGTTTTGGAAATGGATGCCAGTGACCGTGCTATTGGAGCCGTCCTGCTACAAGACGGGTGGCCAATTGCATTTGAAAGCAAGAAGCTTGATGCAACACAACAGAACTACTCTGCTTATAAACGCGAACTCTATGCAATAGTGTCTGCCTTGAAAACATGGAGACATTATTTGTATGGTGCTCAGTTTGAGATTGTGTTTGACCATGAAAGCATTAAATGGTTTACACAACAAACTGATTTGAAGGGTCGAAAAGCCAGGTGGGCTGAGATTCTTTAGGAATATGACGCCAAGCTCTGGTATCGTAAAGGTCGATACAATGTGATGACTGACGCTCTTAGTCATATGCCAGAGATCAATTCTCTCTTGTTCATGGAACTTCGTAGTGACTTTTTGGATTCTCTAAAGGGCAAATATGAGCAGGATGATGCATATTCCAAAGTGTGGAGCCATGTACAAATGAGGGATCCTTCTCACTCCAATGATGGTAGTGTAGCATTAACCTCCACACACAATTCTCCTCTGTCGAGTGATGAACTACAGCGATGGAAGAATTTTACCATCAACAATGGGTACCTACTCCATAAGGGAAGAGTTTGTGTACTGATGGACACAGACATTCGGCACCAAATTCTTTATGAATGTCATGATAGTCCAAGTGCAGGGCACCTGGGTATTAGAAAGACCTATGCTCTCGTACGACGATAATTTTATTAGCCAGGTTTACATGGCTTTGTTCAAGATTATGTCTTGCATTGCCAAAAATGTCAGGTTAAGAAAGAAGAGCGCCTGAAAGTAGGAGGACATCCTTTGGAGATTCCCAATGGTAAATGGAAAAGTATCTCTATGTATTTTATTGTGGGTTTACCAACCACTGTACGAGGTTATGACTCAGTATGGGTGGTCGTAGATTGGTTGACTAAACTATGTAAGTTTATTCCAGCCAAATCAACGATTAAGATTTCAAAATTATCCAAGTTATTTGTGGACAACCTATACAAGTTGTATGGCTCGCCAAGTAACATTGTCAGTGACCGCGATCCCAAGTTTAATAGTCATTTTTGGAGGGTTGTGTTTAAACGATTGGGTACACAACTAAACGTCAGTACAACCGATCATCCAGAAACGGATGGTCAAACTGAATAAGTTAACCAAGTGCTAGAGGATATGCTACGCACATACGTTAACAAGAAATAAATAGATTGGGAAGAATATCTACCTCTTCTTGAGTTTGCTTACAACAGTGCTAAGCATGTCACGATCGGATTTAGTCCTTTCATGCTCATCAGTGTTCGGGAAAAATCATTTTTCCAAACATACAAATTTCCTTTCCTTGAATTTGCCAAGAGGAAATTTTAGAAAATTAGGATACTTTTCCAGGTTTTTACACTATTTTTCTCTATTTTGGGACGGAATTTCTCCTTTTCCCCTTGCCCCCAACAGGCATTTTGGAAATTGAAAACGGCACGATATTAAGCTGAGACACATTTTTCCCGAACATTGATGCTCATGTATGGTTTTCAACCTAGGTCACATGTTACGGTGGGGTTGGCAACCAAAAACTCCAACAGGTTAAGGATTTTCTCCAAGACCACATGGATATTCTGAAACTCGCTCGTCAGAACGTCCGACAAGCACATGATCGGTATAAGAAGTACGCTGATGAGAAACATCGGCAAGTTACCTTTGAGGAAGGGGAGGAAGTATTTTTACGTGTGCCAAAGCATTCAGAAAGTTCAAAAACAGGGCCAATACCTAAATTATCTCCACAATATTGTGGGCCTTTCAAAAGACTGAAGAGAGTGGGTGAGCGTGCCTACAAACTATCACTACCTACACATTCTCATATTCATCCGGTGTTTCATGTAAGCCGTTTACGAAAGCAGTTACATGGGGACGACAATGTCATTGGCCAACAGATTCTAGTCGATTTTGTTGAACCTCCTACCTTACCGCATGAACCTGAACAAATTCTCGACTATCATGATTTACATACACGTCATCATGTACGTCGACGACAGGCTTTAATCAAGTGGAAAGATCGACCTGAGGAAGGTGCCACTTGGGAAAACATTAGTGTTCTTAAGAAGAAGTTTTCCACTTTTGTTTTCGAGGACGAAAAATCTTTCTTAAGGGGGGAGTAATTTTAGGACAAGGGCAAGGCCAGGGAGTCATGGACTGGACTGGGCCAAGGGCCGGACTAGGCAATGTGGAAAGGGAATCCGGCTAGGGCAAAGGGCTAGAGCATTGCCTATATAGTGGGAGGTTGGGAGGTGGATTCCAGGCTCTAGTCACCCCTAGGCTTTACAATATGGATATGTACAATGGGGGGTGGAGGTTGTGTCAAAGCTTCTATTTCTGTATAGGAACTACATGAAGAGTAAGAAGCTTCATTTGACTTCCCTGTTTCCTGAGCTAGGTGAAACAAATCGTTCTTTCTTTGGTACCCAAACTAGCTCTGGAGCGGGTATGTAGCATTCCGTGATTTTTTTCTTTCCGCAATTTTCAATTTGTTTTGGAGCCACAGGATTGGGCTCACATGGGCTAGGTGACAAGTAAGAGCACAATTTATGTTTTGGCACCCATATTTGATCATTTCCTTCATAGTAGCCTTGGGCTTCCAATAGTTTTTTAGGAATCCAACGCAACATTTCTTTACATTTATTGGGGTGAGTGGGACGTCTCTTACCAGGCTCCTGTCTTTTGGCACTAGCTATGGTCTCTAAAGAAGCTTTAGGGACCTACTTGTATGTTTTCTTTGTTATATTGGGATGGGTCTTGTGTGTCTCAAGCTTTATTTCAACTACATCAATTGAATCTCTAGAGAGTTGGGCTATGCGGATATATAGTTCAACCTCTTGGACATGCAATGTTTTGGGTTTTATTTCCTTAAGAGGCAATATCTTAGGGACTATAGCTTGCGTGGTAGGGCTAAGA
The DNA here is from genome assembly GCF_014529385.1 of Adiantum capillus-veneris. Classification (NCBI taxonomy): domain Eukaryota; kingdom Viridiplantae; phylum Streptophyta; class Polypodiopsida; order Polypodiales; family Pteridaceae; genus Adiantum; species Adiantum capillus-veneris. The sequence goes on along the minus strand of NC_140945.1, from coordinate 108,222,693 downwards.
GTTGGTTTCTGCATCATGACACCCCCTGTCCCCCAATCAATAGTGCATTTGGTGACTATCAGCCACGTGCATCCTAGGTTTATATTACCCTCCATAGTTCCAATAGGCATGACCAAAAAGTCTTGAGCTACAACCCCATTGTCATAATTGACAGAAGTGTGCCAAATTCCAAAAACTGCAATTTTTTTCTTGTTGACATCCTTGACTTGGATAATACTTTTAGATAGAGGTGGCTTCCCTAATTGACACCACACTCCGTATGATAGCAGATTATATTTAGCATCCGTGTCCAATAAGGTGTTATATAGGACTTTTCCATAGGTGCTATTTAATTCAATAGGGTATCGTAAAGGTGTGTCAGAGTCCAACCAATCCTCGTCGATTTTAACGTGGAATGCATGTGTAACTCCAAGGTTAGCTCTCTTTGGCGTCTTATGCGTTGTTGTCGCTCCTTAGCCTCAGCTTGAGCTTGTATCTTTTTCAATTCTGTTTGTGTCTTGGATGCCTTTTTTTGATGGATGGCACGTAGCTCCTCTGGCTTAAAGGATCATAGTATCTTTTAAATTTTCTCCCATTGAGGAATCCAATGGTTTCAAATCCATCAAGAGTCTCCACACCAATGGTCCCTTATGGGGTGATCTCACATACTCTATATGGTCCTTTTTCCGCATATTTCAACTTTTTCTTTTCGTTACGCACTCCATACATAAGGAACTTATCACGAACATTGATATCTTTGTTCTTTAGATGACGGTCAAACCATTTCTTCCTCATATCTTTCTCCACAAGTGCATTTTGCACATCTAATTTCCTCTCTTCATCTAGCCTTTCAAGTATATATAATCGCTCAACTAAGGGGTTACCATCCCAACCTTCTTGAGAAGCTACTCGAAGTTTAGGAACGACAAACTCCTATGGCATAACCGCTTCTTGGCCATACACTATCTTAAATGGTGTGCAGTTAATGGCAACTTTGTACGCAGTACGATAAGCCCATAAAGCTAAAGTCAGCTTTAAGTCCCAATCTGTGCGATGAGCTTCCACCGTTTTGGTTAAGATAGAGATTAAGGTCTTTTTGGTGCTCTCAGCTTGGCCATTTGCTTGTGGATAATAAGGTGTGGACTTATGGTGAGCTATCATAAAGTTGTTAGTGAGTTCTTTTAATACTCTATTTATAAAATGAGTACCATTGTCACTCAAAATCTCAAAGGGACAACCAAATCTTGTAATAATGTTCTCAAAGAGAAACTTGGCAGTTGACCTCGCATCAGCCTTACGTGTCACCCTGGCTTCCGTCCACTTTGTCACATAGTCAGTGGCAACGATAATATATCAAGATTGAGTGTTACGAGCTGCCAGACTAATTGGGCCTACAAAGTCCAAACCCCAGTTTTCAAATGGTTGAGTTACTTAACAAGATGTAAGGGCATCCTATCCTTTCGTTGCGTGATCTTGTAATGTTGGCATTCATCACATCCTTTTGCAAAAAGTGATGCATCCTTGAATAAGGTAGGCCATCAATAGCCTGATTGCAACACCTTTCTAGCTATTAGTTCCCCTGAGAAATGTCCTCCGACTATACCCATGTGGGCTTCTTGCAGTATGTATAAATACTCATCCTCACGGGCACGTCTAAGAATGTCATCCTTCCCTAGCCTGTAGAGAGTTCCTGCAATGAGAGAGTAAGGTTTAAATTATTTTAACAGTTTTTGAGCTATGTCTTTACGAAGCTCTTTGGGTGGAAAACCATTATCTAGAAAGTTCACAATCTTCTCACTCCATTCACGTATGGTTTCGACTAGGAATAGAGAAGTATTGGGCAACTCATCATCGACTCCAGTAGGGGCTTATTCATTGGGTATGCGAGACAAATGATCCACCATAACATGTCTTTTACCAGGTCTCACCACAACGGTAAAATCAAACTCAAGGCGAATTAACAACCATCGTGTAGTTCTTCTCGTGGAACAAGGTTTATTTACTAGATACAATAAGGCTTGATGATCAACATAGAAAACAAACTTGTTGGCCAGAAGGTAGTAGCAAAATTTCTTCACTGCATAAATCATACCTGAACCTTCTCGCTTTGTAGTGGTGTAGTTTCTCTCGGCATCATTCAATTGACGACTTGCAAAGCTAATGGTGTAGTCTAGTTTATGTTCTCCTGGTTGAGCTAGAACACACCCAATAGCAAAGTTCATGCATCAATATGCACATGAAAAATTACATTCCAATCGGGCACTTGTAGAATAGGAGCGCTAGTCAAGGTCTTTTTCAATGACTCATAAGCATGGTCACACTCCAGTGGAACTCAATAAGAAGATTGTACAAAGGGCGAGCTACCTCGGCAAAGTTTAAAATAAACCGTCGGTAATAATCAACATGGCCCATGAACCTTTGAACTCCTTTATAGTTTGTAGGTGGTGGCAATTCAAAAATGGCTTTAATTTTGCTCTCATATGTAAAAATCCCATTTTTGGACACTATATGTCCTAAAATGACTCCATGTTTAACCCATAATTGGAATTTGAAAGGGTTTAAGGAGATGCGATACAATCTGCACTTCTCAAACACGTTTCATAAGCATGATAGATGTTCTTTCCAAGAGGAATAAACACAAAGGTCATCTAAGAAATCTTCACAAAACTCCCTCAAATATTCTCTAAAAGCAATGTTTATTAATCTTTGAGGTAGCAGGGGCATTGGTTAAGCCAAAAGCCATAACGCGAAATGCGAACACTCCAAATTCGGTTATGAAGGTTGTTTTAGCTTGGTCCTCCAGCGCAATTGTGATTTGATTGTAGCCAGAGTACCCATCTAAAAAGCTATAAGCTTCCTTCCCTGCAACTCTTTCAAGCATATGTTCTGAATATGGCAAGGGGTAATGGTCCCTCCTAGTGGTGGCATCGACCTTCTTGAGATCCACACACACTTTGCGTTTCCCATTCTTTTTTTGTACAATCACTATTGGAGACACCCATTCTGAGTGCTCAATAGGGTATATGAATCCGCATTTCACAGGCTTTTCAATCTCTTCTTGAACGATCTTTGCATATTTAGGATTTATTGGGTAGGGTCGTTGCTGAATTGGTTTAGCCATGTTATTCATGGGGATTGTGTGTTGCACCACGGAAGGTGAAACACCTTTCATATCATGATATGTCCAGGCAAATATATCCCTGAACTCCTTGAGAAGTTCTTTAAGTACACACTCCTCAGTCTTTGTCAGATCTTGGGCAATGAAAATAGGTTTGGACTCTTCTCCTGGGTATGCTAACTCTATTATCTTAACTATTGCTAGACCGTCATAGACTCCATTGCTCCCATCGATAGGTTTTCTTTGAGCCTTTGTATACACAACCTTACGTTCCTCTATGGTATAGGATTTGAGATGTTAAGGTGCAGGGTGAGTCTGTGGGGTCCTGTTGTTCTGTGGACTGTGACTTCACTTCCGATTCCTTTTGTTGTTGAGCCAACTCTCGATTTTGTCGTCTCCTTACGGTACGGCTCAACTTTGGCTTCTTTGTAGCCTCTAGTTGTGCGGTGTCAATGGGTTGTGGACTACACCACATAACGCTTTGAAGGTATTCACCCCAATTATGTACCAACTTCCGATGAGCATCACATGCCCCTATATAATTAAGCCATTCCGCAGTAGATTTCTTTTCATTTATTCTAGCATGCACATTTGCTCGATATCGCCGCCTCTTATATCTCTTACTCTTCTTGTCTAATTTTCGATTACGGTCGATCTCTAGTGAAGAGTTATTAGATGAATCGCTACTTGTGTCTTCTGCTCCCTTGGATAGATTGTCATCTAGGGTACCATTGGGCCCTGAATGGTTTGTCCCCACATTTGCACTAAGATTTAACTCAGATTCTTCGTCCCTAGAGTCAATTTCAATTGATGATTCTGACCCGAGATCGTGTGGGCTATAATCTTGTGAGACGCTACTGGTTCCAATGCCAGTCAAACCTTCATCTTGTAAGTCATCAAAAGCTATATGCATTGCTTCTAGCATATTTAAGGGTACAAGTGGTGACATTTCATCCCCCTCAGGTATTACCCAGGTCGTCCCCCTATTTTTTCAAGTGTCTATGGTTGCTGCTAGGTGGACTCAATCCACATTGTCCGACTCAGTCATCCCAGGTAGTACATCCATATAAGGAGAATCTTTCCCAACATCAATGTCTGCTTTATACATGTAACAATACTGCAATGGGGCCGAGTGAATTGTGGCGTCAGATCTATGATCAATTATAAACCTATTTCCTAGGGGATGTGCTCGACTAGTTACAAGATCCACTTGAATAACAAAATCTTGGAACTGCAAGTAGACATGGTTTTTAGACCAATCATACACCATTTTTTCTTCCCTCATGAAAGGAAGTCCTAAGATCATCTCCGATGCCATAGTGTGCTTGGAAAAGTCCATAACAATGAAGGTAATTCTTATTTTATGTCCAAAGACCTTGATCTTGAGATCTTCTAACATCCCAATAGGTTTAACAATAGACCCATTGGCCATCTTCACTACTATGGTTGTGGTCGCAAGGTGAGGTCTTCCCATAGTTTCCCAACAACTTTTAGTCACAATGCTAACCCCAACACTACCATCAAGGATTCCCTTCATAGTTAATACCTTAGTAGTGATTGGTATGGTTGCATTGGATTCATCACCCTCAAAGTATTGTTTCAACTTGTTAACATGTATTTCTACCACAAGGTTCTCATCTAGGTTGGGTTGTGGATCTAAGTGTTCCTCCTCTATTGGCATCTCCCCAGCACCATACATCTGTGCAAATTGTGGTAGCCCAAACTTCAGTTCTCCATTGAGGAAAGCTTGAAGAGCTGAGACTAGCTCAGGGTCTTTATATAGTTTGGACATGATGGTGGTTCTAACTTCTGAAGACATGAAATCCATCAATTTGGCAATGTTTAATGGCACCTTTTGGGCTTCAGTCCCTTGACGTGGGGAAGATGGGATCTCCATTTCTTTGATAGGATCAGGTAGTCCCTTTGTAAACATTCTTTCCATCAAGAGGTGAGTACGCCCACTTTCCCATGACTTTAAGTCACTTTCTTCTTGTATGAAACTAGGTATGGCTAAGGGTCTATGGACTTGGTGAGGTTGTTGTTGCGTAGGGAACATGGTGTCTGTAATCTGGATCTACCTAGGTGCTGGTTCTAGATCCCTTTGGGTATCTTCTACCAAACTCCTTAATTGCTTGACTCGCTCGATCTCCTCTGTAGGGTTTGGATAAGGTCCTATCTTCTTCTTGGATCCTGGCCATTGTGGCTCATGAAGATCTTCCTTGTTGTTTTCTATCTTAGTGGTCATTTTGGTCTTCATGGTTTCTCCTCAATCAGAATCCTCTTTAGGTCTTTCATATATACGGGGTTGTCACTAGTCCCTATGTTGGTCTTTGAACTGGGGTCTGACTTCACTGCTTTTTGCGATGTCTTCCTTCGTGTTTTCTCTTTTTTTGAGATTGGGCAATTGATGCCATGTGTCTTTCCTTAAGAATATAAATTTGTTTTTGGAGCATCGATCGTGTGAGTACGTCTACCAGTACCACAGGTATACTTTGTGATGGCTCCTCAGTAACCTCAATCAAGTTTAATGGTGTGATCTTTGGTGCATTTGAATTATTTGGACATTGGGCAATCAAATGATCTATGCCACATTGATTACACACGAGTATTGGCATTGTAGACGTGCTCGCTTGATTGGTCTGCATTAGTGTGGCGTTCTTTTGTAGTCTAATAGGATACTTGGCCACACGATGTGGACCTCCACACTCATAGAATTGAAGAGGTGGTCTCTTAGCAGTGTAATTGATATTTTGGCCTCTTGCAGCAAGAGGCAGCTACTTGATAGATAGGTTTGACTTGTCCTCAATAGTCCTCCATATAGTATTGTGGACTTTCTTCAAGCACATCCATCCCATAGGCAATATTAGGGTCTATATCTTCCTCACAGCCTTCCAAACAAGCAATAGATGACTCACAACCCACTTGATTCATAGAAGTGATTCTCGGATGTGGTGGTTGTAGTCCTAGCACTGGAGGTGGTAAGGGTGTTTTCTGAACAACATTTTGGGCCCTAGGGACCATGTGTTGTGACGTTTGTTCAAGAGGTGGGGCCGACATCAATGCAGGCACTCGATGTGTGTTTGTCCATGCTAAGGTTGGTCTATTGGCCATCGCACACTTAAATACTATGCAATCCTTAGCTTGATGACCATACCTCCCACAGGCATTGAAGTTCCCATTGAATTTTACTCTAAAAGTAGGGCATTCACTGGTACTATGCGGTCCATAGCATACTGAGCACCATTGTTGCTCCCTTCTTGGATACATATGATTGTTTTGCGGAGCACGATTGTCTCTAAGACTCTCTTGAATGGCCTTGGTGAGATATGCTAAAGTCATCTGAGATATCTATGGCTCCTTAGCATTAGGCTTTAGGGTCATTGGCTGATGCCCTGATGCTTGCGAGCTACTAGATTTAGGCTCAACATACACTCTTTCTCCTTGAATCATTAAATTATCCTCCAATTGGATCGCATTGGGGGTGACTGCTTCCCAAGTGGTGATACCTCTAATGACTAGGCCATTGTAGATATCCTCATGGCATAATACCCTAATGAATCTATCAAGCAATTGATTATTATTGAAGCGCTCATTTGGATTACAACGAGGTTTCAAATGCTTTAAGCGACTAATAAAGTCTCTCACCGACTCTCCTTCCTCTTGTTGTGCTTTCTGGAGCTGAGAGGCTACAGCCCAAAGCACTCCCTCTCGTATGTATTCTTTTAAGAACAATCTTCTAAGAGTAGGGTAAATCATTTTTTCTTCCACCCTTAGGGTTCTACACCAATCCCCAACCTTCCCACTTAAGGTTAGGCTTAAAGCATTACTCTTACGCAGGTCATTGTGTTCTCCTAGAGAATTGCATATTTGTTCAAACACTTCGATATGATTTCTCACATCCTCGTCTCCACTAAATTTTTGTGTGAGCTTGGCTATTTGTACTGTCTTACTTCTAAGTTCTCTATCAGGCGTGTTACACATATTCTCAGCAATAGATCGATCGATAGCTTGAGCAAATGTTGCCAAGTCACCTAAGTTAGCAGGCACCGTGGGTGAAGGCGCTCGAAAGACTACATGTGGAGTAGGTATTGGCATTGGGCTTGGTGCATAGGAAGCCCTTGGGTTCCACGTTTGGTATGTTGTTGTGCCATGTGGCGGCCCAAAGTTCAAATGTGTGGCCCTAGGCATAGCAGACGTCGGATGTGACATGCTAATGCTAGCTAGTATGGTTCCATGGAAATAAGACCCTGGGTGTTGTGGTTGTGGATCATAGGTTATTAAAACAATGGGAGGGGTAGGGGCTACATGAGTGCGATGACCCATAGGTACATACGATTGGTACACACTTGTAGGGGCCGTTGTTGACATTGAGCTACCATGTAGCGGTGCTTTACTAACAAATGAGGTCTATGGCGTGTTTCTTGGCATGCCCATCATTGGGGTAGGCATGGTAGCCGTGGTGTCATCAAGGGAAAGATGAGATAGACTTGGAAAAGTAAAGCTATCACTTGTGGGTTCATATTGCATCGAGACCCCTGGCGGAACAACATATGGGGGATCCATCGGACTTCCCGAGGGAGTCTCCATTTGCGATAAGGTTGGTTGTTTAGCCTTCCCTGTATCCAAGAATCTCATGAGACCCGTTGAAGGCATATGGATCCCTTGTTCTGTCTCTCTAGCTCAATAATGCTATGAATGACCTCACAAACTCTTTGTTGTTGATCCTCCATGCTAGTAGCGCCTGTTGTGGATTGTAGGACATCTAACCAACCCACATGATAGGTGTGACATGTGTATAGGTCGGTTAGAGTTTTCGTTTGTAGTTCGTACTCCCAGTTCTCATTTAGGAACGCTCCATCTAGGCCTGAGGTGCTAGGGGTGTCCTTTGAACTAGATGCAATGTGGATCTCTATGGGTTGACCCTTAGTGGTCGCTAATTCAGGAGCACTCGATTGCTCTCCTAGCAAAGATATTGACATAGGGGATTTTGCTTTTAACTCTCTTCGTTGCTCTGCCTTGCGTAAGCTCTCAATTTCCTTTTCCCTAGCCGCAATGATATACCGCTCAATTTCTTGTACTTTGGAAAGTCTTCTACCATTAGGTAATATAACCTCGGAAGGGAATAGCTCTGAAGAGTCAGGGGGTGTGGTGAATGGAATATTCACGTGAACACTCTCTAAGAGCATGGGGTCTACGTTGGTCATGAACGACGAATTGACTCCCCACCCCCCTCATTTACAGTGTTAGCTCCATGTTTGGAGCGAGTGGCTCTACTAAAGGTTTCCTTCAAGCGGCTAAGCACGCTCGGCTTGGACCGTGGGCCCATGGGATGCATGTCTTGGCTTGAGCTATCATGATTAGGCATTGGGTAACCCTCCATGACGTTGTAGTCAGAGGAAGAGTCACTAGCCGCTATGTTTGGGTCTTGGTTTGTACTACCTTGGGTTCCCGCTGAGGGCCTAGAGCGTAATGTAGGTGGATATTGAGAACTTTCATAAGTCAAAATTCTCTCTAGTTGCTTGGCCTCTAGCACATGACCAGAGCGCAGATGCATGTGCATTTGGCACCCTACAAGCGTCGGCGAATAACCTCGAAGGTTAACCGCTTATTTTTTTAGGCGTCCGTTTTCACTTGTTTTTTGATGTTTTTTAATAATCAATTTTTGTATTAGAGTGTGTGATAGCTTGAAATAAGCATATTGCTCAGGGGCTCGTGGTGTGCTTTACAGCACAACGTTCGGTTACTCAAAGCTCCGCTGGTTCTCAAAAATGTCGTTTTTTACCTACGTGTGAGATTAAAATACGTAATTTTAAAGGGGGACTGAGGTTTGAGCTTGAGAGTGGGCTTGGGCTTGGGCCTGAGAAATATTCCCGAGCCCGGTCCTACCTTTAAATGTTTTTAATTTTTTTAATGGAATAAGATCGCCGCGGCCGCGCTGTGCGTGCGAGCACACACACGACTAACCTACCTACTTACAAGTAATAGAGCTATTGTTACACACTAACACACTACTACAACAACTCATTAGTTAACATAACTACTTACTGTACTTTACACAGAACTAACATTATGGATCTACTACCTTAATTCTAATACCTTATCACAAAAAAAGCACCTTATGAACAGAAAAAACACAATACCTTATTAACAAAATAATACACAGTAGCAAAACAAACTCCTTCTCAACACACACACCTTCCTTCTCTACCTTTCCTACATCTGAAATTGCACCACAACATAGCACAGAGTGCCATTTGAGCTTAGTGCAGGGCGATTCCCCAACAGCGGTGCCAAAATGTGCACATCCATCACATGCGTCAATGCAAGGAACTTGCCGATACACTGTCTGCGAGCCACAAATGGCTGCAAGCACACAACCAGACTAATCTGGCAAGCTTAAGAGAGAAAGGGTGTGTCACCTCCCTATGCTCGCCTTCGTAGAGGATTCCTCGCCGCAAAGAAGAAGGAGCTACCGCCGTGCCGCGCTCAACCGCCTCGCCACCGTCGTGCCGTCATCGCAATGCTCGATAACACACACACACACACACACACACACACACACACACTCTCTCTCTCTCTCTCTCTCTCTCTCTCTCACGCATACACACACACACAAGGAGATGAAGAAGAAGATGGAGATGGAGCAAGAGCACTCTTCAATTGCACAAATGAAAGAATGAATGATTTTTAGGTTTATGTGACTTTTATATGAGCTTGCCCCATTCACACTTGGGCGCCCATACTTAGCCAACTAACATTTGAATGTTCTTGTTAGAGTGCGCCTCTCATCGACAATCACTCTTACCCTTTTCCTATTGGACCAACAAGCCCGCGGCCCATGACTACTAGAAGTGGACGCCAGTGGGGTTAACAGGATGACAGGTTTGCAGATAGTGTCGATAGTTGGTGGGGACATCTAGTTCCTACTCCCGCAGTCAACAACATTTGGATGCTTCTTCCATACATCCCTTTGGAGAGCTCCAACCTTGGGGACAACCCTTCTTCAAGTGTGCAGATTTAGCCACACCTGGCTAGTATAGCAGCTTCTTCCCTTGTCGTTTCTACCCAGCTTTCTGGCATGTTACAAATCAGCCCCAAGGTTCCTCACTGGCTATTCCTTTCTTGAGCCGATTCCTTTACTCTCCCTTGATTGTTGGAGTTACGTTCTATATTAAATAATGCTTGCACAGTTCAATGGTGGGTATGTTCTCTTCAACACAATTACAAAGGACAATTTTGATGAAGATTTTAAGGAAACAAGTTACAACATAGGGAGTATATGTGCTCTTCCGAGTCTGTATGCAATTTGGCACATTGTATTGGATTGTACCTACCGGTTTTGATCTTGGCAAATGGAGAGATATGGCAAACATTTGGTTTGATCTTAGGGAGTTTGCTTGAGTAGCTAGGTTCTTGTTGGACCTTGTAGGCTTCTTTGGCAAGCATGATCCTCAGGTCATGACCTTTTAGGTCTTCCCAGTCCGAGTTTATCAATAGTGTGATTCTCTACGAGTCTCAAGTTGCATGAGATTCAGGCTTGGCTATTCATTTACATAGGAAAAAATTCTACTCCAGGTTGTCTCAGATTTCTTTCTGGTGGTACTTTTTCTCTTTTCCCAGGATTGAGCGGGAGGGGCACTTTCTATCTTTTAGGAGAGTTCTCAGCTTTAGCTCTTGAGCTTTCAGTGAGACAACGTTTTCTCTCTTCCAACGTGGGTTGAGTCACTTTGCTACCTCAGAGCGTACTTTTGAGGATACTTCTCTTTTAGAGGGGACTTCCAGGTTATTATCTTTGGTTGACTTCTAATGCTCCATTCAGCGGAGTACCACGCATGGTGTCTTCTAGTTCTTTGTTTCCTTGCCCATTCCTCGCGGCTTTGGATGGTGTGCTTTAGCCCACAATGCAGTTAGTATCTTGATGGATGTTCTTCCTTAGCCATTTTGGTGGTTGCCTTGTCTTTTGGATTTGGTGTGATGGTTGCTCTTCCCAGTGCACCCGAGCAGTAGTTCCTATGCCTCGCCTTCTAGATTGATTCGTCGAGAGTGTACCATAGAAGACACACCTACTTCCCTTATCCTTATACTGGCATGTTCTCTCTCGTATAGGTGGATAGTGGTCCTTCTTGGACTAGGAACCAGTTATATTTAGCCATGGCATTCTTCAAAGAGGGGAAACAATTTTCTTGATTCTCCCTGATTTGGTTCTAGATTCCACAGGTATATTACACTTCCCTTTCTGATTCACCTATCCTTTGTGATCTAGTTATGCAGGAGGAAGAGATTTTTGGAGACTTATGACAATTATCCATGGTTTGGGTGTTCTCCCTTCAGAGGAGGATACGGAGAAAGTTTGGGAGTCAGTTTGTGCACACTACTTCCTTACATTTCTTGGGTTCCCTAGCAGCGGACATGGTTTCCAGTCTAGTTGGTTTCTTTCTATAGCACCTTGTTCTTCTCTTTACAGCTTCAGAGCAAGGTCCTCTCTTGATCTTGCCGTGTTAGCTGTAGTCTCAAAAATGATGTGTGTTTCCCTTTCTCCTAGATGTTAATTCCTGATTCACTCTTGGGGTGATATTCCCTCAGGTGGTGTTCCAGACAGATCAATACAAGTTTTCACTCTCAGTTCCGGTGAAGTTAGTTTAGTAGCTCATCATTCTGGATGGTGGTTGGTGCAGTTATTTGGTTCTTCTTCATCGGACATATAGTTCTTTAGTAGCCTCGATTGTCCTTTACCTTGGACTTTCATCGCAGCTTGGAGTTTTCTTGGCATGTGGTATATGATCGGAGGTGCACATTTCCGACTCTTTCCTTGAGGGTGGACAATTCAAAGTTGGGAAATGATCTAGATACTAGTTTTTTTATGCCTTTTACCCTCAGTTTGAATACATACTCTTGGAGTGGTCAGCAACAATACCTTTTGTAGATGCTGGTTGTGCCTAGTGACTCGGTTGGCTCGAGAAGATTCTTGATAGAGCTGGATTTACTTTCAGCGAACATCATTATACTTCTCGAATGTCTTTTGAGGATTTTGGTTGGATGATACAATGGCCGTGTTTCGATTAGACCCTAAAGTTTTGTAGCAAATATCCTCATTCACGAAACCCTCTCTTTACAATTGTAGATTGCTCACTTAAGCTCCTTGGACCCGTTTCCCGTCCAGGATCTGAGAGGGGGTGTTAGAGTTCATATTCGTGTCTGATGGTAGCTTTGGTATCTCCCAGGAGCATATTAGGGAGTGAGGGATGTTTTGTGGCTGTCCCTCACCAATGTGAGGTTCTTCTCTCATGTCGGGTCATGTTCCCCATGCATTTGGTACCCACCCCATATTTTCCCCTCCCTTTCTAGAGTCGTGGAACTATAGGGCTGGGTCATGCAGATTTGGCTGGTGCCTATTTATAGGCACCAAGGGGTCACTTGCAGAGGTGTGTGTAGCCCAGTGGGGTGCCCACCAAGGCAGTTTGCTGGCCAGCATTTCCATTGGCAGCCAAGGACATTGGAAGTTTTCAGTGTCTTGAGGCTAGTCAGGAGGAGGCTCATTTGCTTGCGTTTTCAACAGGTGCAACCTAGTGTCAACGCTTTTGGTCTATGCGGAGGGAAGCCAACGCGATGATGGGAATCACATGCATCGCTTTGCGATCACCCCTACCGTGTAGTGGTTTCTCAAGGCGGCTTTCCATAGGCCTTGTGATCATGCAGTGGGTGGCAGGGATTCTCATCCAAGATCCAGATCCTTATCTAAATCAGACCAGGAGGAGATGCACTAGATCTATGCTCTCAGAGCATGTTGGAGGTGATGTGAATGTCGAGACCGTGAGAGTGGTCTCGTGTTCAGGAGCAATTGGTAGGGTCAGTAGGAGTCGCAATTGTGTGTGTCCTCGGGTCTATCCATTTTGCATATCAGTTCTATGCTGGACCACCCTTGGTCACTTGTATGAGCAGATTATTATCAAAATGAAGAGCCTTTCCCAGATCTCTCTCTCTCTCTAGACGTCCTGTCTCTCTTTACCTCAGTGATCTCTCTTCTCCAAAGGTGTGCCTTGTTCATGTGTTTGGCATTGCAGGTGTTCTAGATCGGAGTCGAGGTACCCAACGGATCATGAGCCAGGTCCTGTCTTCATTGCATCTTCTGCTGCCACTTTTGACACCCCCCCCCTTCCCCTTTCTAAAGGAACTTTTATTAATAATTTTTTTTCTTCAGAAGAGCTAATCACAATTTTACCTACACAAATTGAAGAGATGAAAGCTCTAAAATTTGGTAGAGATTACTTTTTACTTAGAACACCTCATTGAACTCAATTGCTAGGCTATAAACACCTCGCAAGTGATAGGATTTGCGAGGATTAAGCAAGATCATGTCGGAAAGAATATATGTAAGTATCAAGAAGTAGTAACGTGCATAGTTAATAATGTATAAGCTTGAGCAGCCATAGCTATAGAGACTTGTGTGGGAGAGAGAGAGAGAGAGAGAGAGAGAGAGGATGATGAGCCTTGAGAAGAGCGTGGAGAGCTTCCATTTGTCTGAGGATTTCTTGGAGTTTCAAGGTCCAGAAAAATAGAAGTTTCCTTGCTCTCTCCAGGACAGCCCTGCAGAAAACACAAAGAAAACTCCCCTCTTGCAGTCCTCAAATGAAAAAACTATGAACTACAAAGTTGTTCATCTCATCTCACCTTCTCTTTTGCATGGGAGACTTGTGGACCACATCCATTATCTCCACATAGCTTTAGGTTGGCAAGTGTGGATAATAACACCTTGGCTCTCATTTCCACCTTTTGGTTATCCTTCTCACTTTCGAAAGCTTTTGGGATCTGTTGTAAACTCTTTTGAACTCTCTCATATCCCATATTTTTTGCATAAGATCTTGATTGAATACTTATCGAATTCCGTTGGCACTTGTGAAGAATGCATTCAAATTTTGGAACTCTCTAGTTCACAAACACATTCCTTTGTCCATTGTACATAATTGATCCTTCTACTATTTTTATTTCCTCTCACTGTAATGGTCACTTCTAGTGAGAGAAAATTCATTTAAGTAGACCAAAAATGAAATTTGATGACATTACCCCTCCCTTGAAATCATAGTTGTTTCTATTCAAGAGAGGTATATTTGGTCCATTGGCTTTTTGCTCAAGATCCACTTTTAGTGCATTCGACATTGTTCCAAAGTAGATGACCAATCGATATGGCACTTTGCAAAAAATCTGCTGCAAGTATGTATACCCTATTAACACTAGCACGTTTCTGTAGTAGATTGCAAGTCTACTCGATACTTAGGAGAAACTCTGCCGCGCGTGTGCAACATTTGGCATGCATACACATTACAGTTAAAAATTAATGAAGAACTTGAGAACACAGAGTTCAAAAGTGAGAATCATGTTTTTCTTCACGGCATTTCATCAAATACATCGATGTAAAAACATGAGGGCTTTGCATACAATTCATTGTAGATGGCTACAAGCGACATACTATCCTTCAATTTTGGCTCTTGCATCCATTTAGCATCTTCAAAAGGGTAGTTTTTAAATTTAATGAGATACTTACGTAGTACCTTACCATTGCATAGTAGCTTGTCTTCATGGCAGATGATATGCTTGGGTTGCAATATCTCTTCAGTTGCTTCAAATTCTGGAGGATCTTTTGCGACTAGTTCTTGTGGTGGAATACCCTTGTAGCCCTTTAAAAGATTTACATGGAATGCATTACAAATTGGCCAATGAGAGGGTATCTTAAGTTGATAGGCCATGCCATTGATTGGTTGTAGAATCTGGAATGGTCCATAATACTTGCGTGCTAATTTTGCATAGTACTTTTGATGACCTGTGAGTTCTCCATGACCCATAGTGTGCCTTAAGCGAGCTTTGGAAAACTTTAAGAGAACCCAATCATTCTCTTTGAACTAAAGGGTTCTTCTATGCCTGTCAACACTAGCCTTGTGATTTTGTTGTGCGATAGAGATAGCTTCTTTGATCTTAGCAAAAGCATCTTATAAGTCACGACTATACTCATCAGTAGCGAAGATCTTCCCATGCATTTTTAAAATGGGGAAAACTTTTGACCTTCCTTCAATTACCTCAAAAGGTTCTTTACCTATAGAAGAATGCACAATATTGTTGTATGCATAATTTACTAAAGGTAGATACTTCTCCCATTGGTTGTGTTGGTCTATTTTTGTTACATAGGCTTTGAGTAGATCAAGCACAATGGAGTTCACAATTTCATTTTGCCCATCCGTTTGAGGATGATAGGCTGACAAGAAATTGAGCTTTGTTCCAAGATCCTCAAAGAGTCCCTTCCAAAAATTACTAGTCATTCTTGGATCTCTATCAGAAACAATACTTGTTGGAAAACCATGATACTTAACTATTTGAGAGATGAATAGTTGTGCCATATGTAGATCCTTAATAGTCTTCTTGATAGGCATAAAATGAGCTTGCTTGCTAAAACTGGATACTATTGTCCATATCCCTATATTCCCATGGATAGAATTTGGTAAGCCAAAGATAAAATCCATAGCAATACTCTCCCATGGAAAATCAGGAATCGAGAGGAGTTGGAGCAAGCCAGGTTGCTTCCCACGATCATATTTGATCTTTTAGCAAGTAATGCATTGAGTCACATGTTCTATTATGTCCTTTTCATTGTAGGCCAAAACAAATATGTCTCAATTGCATTCATTGTTGCTTGAATCCCTCTATGCCCAGCATATGGTGGAGCTTGTGATTCATACATGCCCTTATCTCTTAAAAGTTTCACTAACACATAGCCGAGAGACATAGATAAGATAGCCATCTTGAAGCACGTATGGTTCTTGCAACTTCCCTAGTGCTATGAAAGAGTTAACATCTCAAAATCTTGTTCAGTAGCATACTCATCTACCATACAGGTTATATCATTGTGAGAGTCTATTGACATAGAATTGCATCGAGGTTAATTGTGCTTGTCAAGAATGTGAGCAATGTGAAATGAAATTGCAAAACAAACTGGTCCACCTCATTTGTTTGTTGGAAAGCTTGGTTTGTGTCATGGAGTACTTGAGACTCTGGTGATCTGTTCAAATGATGAAGGACATCCCAAGTAAGTAATTCTTCCACGTATTCAAAGCATGTAAGACAACTAGAAACTCTTTTTCATAGATGCCAAGAATCATCTCATTAGAGTGCATCGAAAACTCTCATATGCTATGGCATGCCCTTCTTGAAGTAGTACTGCTCCAAGGCAATCACCACTAGCATCACAATGGACTTCAAATGGCTTTGGGAGGTCTGCTAACACTAAGACATGTTAAGACGCGAGTCTCTCTTTAAGCTAAGTGAAGGGTTTTCCCTCCTTTTGAGTCCATACATACTTCTTGGTCAAATCGTGTAATGATCTTTCTATGGCAGAGAATTTTGCCATGAATCTTCTATAGTGTGAGCACATTCAAATAAAACTTCCTTGGCTCAAGCCATTCATTTATCACATCAAGCTTTTGTGGATCAATACAAATACCATCCTTTGAGATAATATGACCTGAATATTGAAACTCTTTTAAGAAAAATTCACTCTTCTTACGATTAATGAATAAATTGTTCTCTTGCAATGCTTGAAACACTACTTTGAGATGCTCTTTGTGTTCTTCTAAGGACTTAGAGTAGACTATGATGTCATCAAACAAGACTCCAGTGTAAGCTATGTACACGACAAATTATTTACATCATTCAATTGAATGTGGCTGGAGCATTCAGCAACCCAAAATGCATGATAAGATATTTGTACAAGCCAAAGGTGGTCCTGAAGACTGTCTTGTGAATATCTTCTGGTACAATTTGTATTAGAAGAAAACCACTTTTGAGGTCTATTCTACTAAAGTAGGTAGATCCTTGTGGCTTATCAAACAAATCCTCAATCCTTGGGACTAGAAATCTATTCTTTAATGTCATCTTGTTTAATGCATGATAGTCTACACACATCTTGTATGTACCATCCTTTTTGTGCACTAATAAGACAAGACAACAAAATGGTGAAGATCTAGGTCTTACCATTTCCTTTTGCACAAGTTCATTGATTTGTGACATAATCTCCTCTTATTGAGCTGGTGAGACTCGATAACAGGCTTGTTAGGAGGAGAGCTTCTTGGTATGAGCTCAATCCTATGGTTGTCATCCCCCCTTCTAGGAGGTAACTCTCCTTGGATGTCATTGATAAAAAGATCAAGTTCATTTAGAAATGAATGGAAATCACTTTCTACTTTTGATGAACCATTAGAAGAGTCAACATTATTTTTAGAAACATCCTTGACAAATATCATGTAAGCATAAATAGAACTATTTGTTGATTTTTCAAAGGAGTCATGAGATAGAATGGGAATGGTGTGGCCCTTGTCATTGAGTCATAGAGGATGTCTCTACTCTTGTGTTGAAATGCTACCAACTCTTTGGAAATTTGATGGAACAAGCCATACTCTTGGACCATGGTGCTCTACGAAAAACATCCTCATTCTTGAGTGGAGAGATGAGAAAATCCTCTTTTTCCACATACCCTTGAACATGAAGCCTTAAATTTCCAATCAAAGGTGCGAGTGGAGTCTCTTGGCCTTCAAAGGGTCCTTTAGCAACATGTGTTTGTCCCATCTCATGAGCATGTATCCCTAGCTTTAATGTTAATCCCACACATATATATATATAATTGTGTGTGGAACCAAAATCAAAGAGGATGAGTGTATCATGTTCTCTCACTTTTCCCCATGTATAACATAAGGGACTTCCAAGTGGAAGACCGCCTTCTTCTTGAACACATACCATTGCAGTTCTAGAGAATTCTCTTTGCATGCTGTTAAGGGCATGTGCAGTAAGAATGACCTTATTCACCGGATTTAAAACATCCATAATCCTTACGATAATGCTCTATATCTTCAGGAGATAATAGATTCTTACCTTGGTAGCAAGATTTGTCTTTAGGCTTCCCAGTTTTGGTAGGAACATTTTGATTTGAATTTTGTCCTTTCTCTCGCGGCTTGTTGCTCCCAATCTTTGGCTTTGAACCCTTGTCTAAATCTTGCTACCATTGTATGCTAGATAACCTCCAAAATGGTCCAAGGTCGCTGTGTATTGATATAGTTTCTCCAATCTTCAAGGAGCCCAGCATAGAATTGCTTCTTTTGCTTTGAAAAGTTGATGCACTTGTATACCATAGCTTTGAGATATAGATCCCCAAAATTCTCTACATGTTTTTGCATGTTCTCTTCATCATCAAGCTTTAAGCTTTGCCATGCTGTAAGCACTTGGTTAGAAGTCCCATTGGGTAATAATTTGTTCATGATAGCAACTTGACATATTTTCCAAGTCTTCGAAGCTTCTCCATTGGAGGGTAGGCTTTCCCACCATTGATAGGATGATTTTGGAGATGCATAGCAACATGTCAAAGTTTGGATGACTCCAAAAACATTTCATCCCCAAAGGACACATCAAGTTGATGGATAAAGCTTTAAACTTTGTCCACATTGCCAAAAGTTCCATCGAAAGAGAGGAATGTTATGTTTTTACCTCCTTCCTTGAACTGTCTTAGACAAGATGCTCCCTTCCAGGAAACATGATAGCATCAATGGAATCTCCTCTTGTGTGCTTTGGGACAATTGATATCTCAGTAGAAGAAAATCTTGGATCCAGATGAGCTTGACGATGGCAGAGAGCTGGATAGTTTCCTCTTTCTCCGTTTCATTTGAGGCTTCTTCTCACTCTCCCTAGAATGACGAGAAGAATGAGAGCTTGAAGATATTCTCCTCCCAAAGGGAGATGATGGTGAGGGAATTCTTCAACGTCTCCTAGGATGTACATTTGTATCAGATGATACAAGACTATCTTCTTCATTCATAGGAGATTTTTTTCGTGTGTCTATTTCTTCTTTCCCTTTGCCTCACATTGAGGGCTTCTTCCTCTTATTGTAGGAGAAGAGTCTTCTTTCACTCAATAAAATTTTATCTTTTTCAAGTCTCTTTATAAGACTTTACAAGAGAATCCTCTTTGGGAGCAAGGATAATAAGTTTCCTTGCTTGCAGCTGTTTTTGGACTATAGCTCGCAAAACTAGATTTCCATAGCTTCTTGTAACCTGTGAGCAAGAAATTCAAGTGCCGGAATTCCAACAACACTTGCAACATCATTAAGAAAATCCAAATTAGTGAAGTCAATCGCTCTCTCTCTTCTTGATTGTGTTCAAACATAGTGATGGTGCTTTGTGAATCAGAAGTTCTTTGTGAAATATAACTATTTTGGTGTGAACAATTGCAATTATTCTCCTTTGTGAATCAAGATAAAGCACTTTGGATCTTACACACCCTTGGTTTAAACTCTTTTAATTAATCAAGGTAGAGAGCAAGGACATAACATTGCCCGTCTTGAAGCTAATGAAATCCTTCGAAGCTTTTTGTACGCTCAATAGTGATTAGATCAAAGGTAGCCCCCGTAACCCCGCTAAGGGGGCATTATTAATACGAGAACTTCCAGGGTGTTTAAGTTGAAAAATACATGGTTTAATAGATCCCAATACTCGCTTGAAATGGTTAAATAAAAGGTTCAACCCTTCAAGCTCAATCCTAGAACCTCTCTTTCTTCAAAAAGAAAGAGATAACCTATATATGCTTTGATAACAATGTCAGAGCATTGGGATTAAAGTGCAACAAAATTTATATAT
Source organism: Adiantum capillus-veneris (assembly GCF_014529385.1). Classification (NCBI taxonomy): domain Eukaryota; kingdom Viridiplantae; phylum Streptophyta; class Polypodiopsida; order Polypodiales; family Pteridaceae; genus Adiantum; species Adiantum capillus-veneris. The sequence goes on along the minus strand of NC_140945.1, from coordinate 108,202,932 downwards.
TAACTAGAGTAATCAGTCAATTGTGTAACATTGAGCATTTCAAGCATAACAATTGCAAAGCATGCATTAACTTAGATTCAATCAAACATCACACACATGTACCAAAACTACAAGAAAGAGAGAGCGAAGAATTCGACACCAATTGAGGGCCAAACTTTTTGGATCCGACCCCCCGTTTGAAAGGACTTTGTATTAATCATTTCTTCTTCTTTAGAAGAGTTTCTGATCAATACAATTGGCTAGTCATACTTTGAACTACACAATTGAAGAGATGAAAGCTATAAAATTAGGCAAAGATTGCGATTAGACTTTTCACTTAAAACACCTCACTCAACTCAATCCCAAGGCCCTAAACACCTCATGGGTGATAGGATTTGTAGGGATTAAGCAATAATGAGGCTGGAAAGAAGATATGTAAGCATTAAGGAGGAGTAACCTGCATAGCTAATTATGTATAATCTTGAGCAACCATAACTATAGATACTTGTGTGGGAGAGAGAGAGAAGATGATAAGCCTTAAGAAGAGCATGGAGAGCTTCCTTGTGTCTAAGGATTTCCTAGAGCTTCAAAAGCTAGGAAGACATAAGTTTCCCTACTCTCTCTTAAACAAAGACAAAGAAAACTCCATCTTGCGGTCCTCAAATGAATCACATCAAATGGTGGTTAACCAAATCTAAGCACAAAGAAGCAATATATGACCGTCCGGATGGGCATTTCTTGTGGTTCACAAATGGGTGATATAGAGCTTCTCTAAGAATGTTGCTTTGTAAATTTTGTAAGGAACTGGCCATGTATGAACATTTCTGGTAGATCACCAGGTGGATGGCAAAAGAACCAGCACATGAATGTTTCAAGTAGTAAGTGAATCCCAGACTAAGTATGAATTAAGAACCATCAACATGAAAGAAGATTTCAAGAAAAAACTTGTTTTTCAAAAAAGAAAATTGCTCTTTAGCGCTTTTCAAGAAAGCATGTGTTTTTCCCTAGTAGACTCTATGTTGGCATAGCATATGTGCATGAGGTTCCAAAGAGAGAAACCTAGAATGTTGTGTGCAAGGATTTACCATTAAATTTCAAATTTCTTAAGCTTTTGTGTTAACCCTCACGGCTCACGGACACCCTATCACCTACGACAGACATTGTACTATTTACATGGTAGAGTTAGGTACCGGGCTTGTCGGTCCAATAGGAATGGTTAAGAGTGATCATCGATGAGAGGTGCACTCTAAAACTGGAACGTATAACATTTGGGTAAGATTGGCTAAGTGTGGGCACCCAAATGTGAATGGGTGAACCCATATAAAAGTCAATCTAAACCTAAAAAACCTCATTATCTCATTTGTGCAATTGAAGAGTGCTCTTTCTCCATCTCCATCTTCTTCTTCTTCATCTCCTTGTGTGTGTGTGTATGCATGAGAGAGAGAGAGAGAGAGAGAGAGAGAGAGAGAGAGAGAGAGAGAGAGAGAGAGAGAGAGAGAGCGATCGATCATTGCGGTGGCACAACGGCGGCGAGGCGGTTGAGCGCGGCGTAGCGGTATCTCCCTCTTCTTCGCGGCGAGGAATCCTCCACGACAGGAAGCGTAGAGCGGTGAGTGACACAACAATGCCATCTTTGAGCTTACTAGTTTAGACTTGTTGTGTGCTTGGAGCCATTTGTGGCTCGCACACGGTGTATCGGCAAGTTCCTTGCATTGACACGTGCGATATACACGCACATTTTTGTGTTGAGAAGAAGGATTTTGTGTTACTACTGTGTATTTGTTTTTGTTAATGGAGTTTTCAAAGGTACTGTGTTTTTCCTCTGTGTAAGGTGTTAGTATTAAGGTTGTTAGTTCCGTGTAATGTAATAAGTAGGAAGTAGATCTGTGAGAGCTAATAGAGTGTATTAGTGTGTAACAATAGGTGTATTAGTCAGAAGTGGGTAAGTAGAGTGTGTGCATGCTCTCGCGCAGGCCGCGGCGACCTTATCCTTTATAAAAAAAAAATAAAAGTAAAAAAAATTTAAGGTAGGACCGGGATCGGGAATATCTCCCAGACCCAAGCCCAAGCTCACGCTCAGGCTTAGACATCTATCACCCTTTCACACACGTTAATAATAAAAAATAAAACATTAAAAAACATTAGAAACGTAAAAACACAAGTAAAAACGGATGCTTAAAAAAGTAAGCGGTTAACCTTCGAGGTTATTCGCCGACGCGTGTAGGGTGCCAAAGGCACATGCATCTGCGCTCTGGTCGTGTGCTAGAGACGGAGCAACTAGAGAGAATTTCGACTTACGCGAGTTCTCAATATCCACCTACTTTAGGTTCCGGGCCGTCGGCGGGGACCCAAGGTAGTACAAACCAAGACCCGAACATAGCGGCTAGTGACTCTTCCTCTGACTACGACGTCATGGAGGGTCTTCCCAATGCCTAATCCCGACAGCTCAAGCCAAGACATGCATGCCATGGGTCCACGATTCGGGCCGAGCGTGCTTAGCCGCTTGAAGGAAACCTTTAGTAGAGCCACTCGCTCCGAACATGGAGCTAATGATGTAAATGAGGGTGGTGGGGAAGTAAATTCTCCATTCGTGACCAACGTAAACCCTATGTCCTTAGAAAATGTGCACGTGAATACTTCATTCACTGCACCTCCTGACTCTTCAGAGTTATTTCCCTCCGAGGTCATAGTACCCGATGGTAGAAGCCTTGCCAAAGTGCAAGAGGTTGAGCGATATATCCTTGCAGCGAGGGAAAAGGAAGCCGAGAGCTTACGCAAGGCGGAGCAACGAAGAGAGTTAAAAGCGAAAGCCCCTATGTCAATATCGTTGCTAAGAGAGCAATCGAGTGCTCCTGACTTAGCAACCACTAAGGGAAAACTCCTAGAAAGCAACATTGCATCTAGCTCAAAGGACACCCCTAGCACCTCAATCCTAGATGGAGTGTTCTTAAATGAGAACTGGGAGTACGAACTACAAACAAAAACTCTGACCGACCTATACACAGGTCACACCTATCACGTGGGTTGGTTAGATGTCCTACAATCCACAATGGGTGCTACTAGTGTGGAGGATCAACAACAAAGAGTTTGTGAGGTCATCCATAGGGTCATTGAGTTAGAGAGGTAGAACAAGGGGATCAACATGCCTTCAATGGGTCTCATGAGATTCTTGGATACAGGGAAGGCTAAACAACCGACCTTATCGCAAATGGAGACTCCCTCGGTAACTCCGATGGATCCTCCATATGTTGTTTTGCCAGGGGTCTCAGTGCAATCTGAGCCCACAAGTGATAGCTTTACCTTTCCAAGTCTAGCTCATCTTTCCCTTGATGACACCATGGCTACCATGCCTACCCCAATGATGGGCATGCCGAGAAACATGCGATGGACCTCATTTGTTAGTAAAGCACTGCTACATGGTAGCTCAATGCGTGCAACAGTACCTACAAGTGTGTACCAATCGTATGCACCTATGGGTCATCGTACTCATGTAGTCCCTACCCCTCCCATTGTCTCAACTACCTATGCTCCACAACCACAACACCCAAGCTCTTATTTCCATGGGACTATACTAGCTAGCATTAGCATGTCACATCCAACATCTGCTATGCCTAGGGCCACACATATGAACTTTGGGCCACCACATGGCACAACATCGTACCAAACCTGGAACCCAATGGATTCCTATGCGCCAAGCCCAAGGCCAATACCTACTCCACATGTAGTCTTTGGAGCGCCTTCACCCACGGTGCCTGCTCACTTAGGTGACTTGGCAACACTTGCTCAAGCTATTGGTCGATCTATTGCTGAGAATATGCATAACACGCCTGATAGAGAGCCTAGAAGTAAGGCAATACAAATAGCCAAGCTCACACAAAAATTTAGTGAAGATGGGGATGTGAGAAAGCATATCGAAGTGTTTGAACAAATATGTGATTATCTAGGAGAACACAATGACCTACATAAGAGCAATGCTTTAAGCCTAACCTTAAGTGGAAAGGCTGGGGATTGGTATAGAACCCTAAGGGTGGAAGAAAAAACGATTTACCCTACTCTTAGGAGACTGTTCTTGAAAGAAAACATACGAGAGGGAGTACTTTGGGGTGTATCCTCTCAGCTCCAGAAAGCCCAACGAGAGGAAGGAAAGTCGGTGAAAGACTTTATTAGTCGCTTGAAGCATTTGAATTCTCGTTGTAATCCAAATGAGCACTTCAACAATAACCAATTGCTCGATAGATTCATTCGGGGATTACGATAGGAGGATATCTACAATGGCCTAGTCATTAGAGGTATCACCACTTGGGAAGCAGTCACACTGCGATTCAATTGGAGGATAATTTAATGATTCAAGGAGAAAGAGTGTCTGTTGAACCTAAATCTATTAGCTCGCAAGCATCAGGACATCAACCAATGACCCTAAAGCCTATTGCTAAGGAGCCAAAGATAACTGAGATGACATTAGCAGATCTCACCAAGGCTATTCAAGAGAGTCTTAGAGACAATCGTGCTCCGCAAAACAATCATATGTATCCAAGAAGGGAGCAGCAATGGTGCTCAGTATGCTATGGACCGCATAGTACTAGTGAATGCCCTACTTTTAGAGTAAAATTCAATGGGAACTGCAATGCCTGTGGGAGGTATCGTCATCAAGCTAAGGATTGCATAGTATTTAAGCGCGCAATGGCCAATAGACCAACCTTAGCATGGACAGACACACATCGAGTACCTGCATTGATAGGATGCTCTAGTTGGACACTCTAAGCCACTTCATTTTTGTTTCTATATGCAAGGTGAAATCCTAGTAATGCAATCCAAAATTCACCCCAAATCACTTGATTGGATGCCAAGGGAGTCAGGAATTGAGTTGTGGAAAAAATATGATCAAGGGAAACCAAAACTACCAGCAGGCTATCCAGATGTGGTACTTATAGTAGACTATGCAAGGGATAGTCCGCTGGTTTTTCAATGGAAGAAGACATATCTTGACTTTTGGAATAGATATTATGTCTTAAAGGGAAAAGACCATGATTCTATAAAATACATGGAGCCAGTTATTCTTTATTGGCAAAACATAATTAATGAGCTTGAATAACCAACCAATAAACACACCGGTGAATATACATAATTTTGGCCAAAGACTACAGGGAGTCATTGAATGCAATAGATAGAGGAAGAAAGAGATGAGTTTCAAGGATATGAAGAATTAAAAGATCACTATGTTGGTCCTTAAAGTACAAGGCCGCAAGAAGATTTTAAGCCTCAAATTCATGCAAGGAAAGGGGAGTTTGTTCTTGTGAGAATCGCAGATTCAGAATATTCGATATGGCTAGGAGTTACAGAGTCAGACGTTGATGTTGACAGCTCATCTCCTAGCTACAAGAAAGTTTTCATTCAATATTGGGCACCAAAACATCGAAAAAGAAATCCATCAATCCAAGAACAGTATGAGGATTGTTTGAAAAAAAATTGGTGTTATAATATTGTTGACCCAAAGTGTTGGGAGTGCATTGATATAGTTGTGTGGTCATGTACTCCAAGGGATGGAAGACTTGCAGAAGTAATCAAGTAAGAGATACCCCTCCCCGGGGGTCTATGAAAAAAATATACAATTTATACCTTTATACAAATTTTTATATACATCGGAGTTGCGGAAGCGTTTGCATAAGGGACGAGTTCTCAATGCCCGACCAAGCATGGAGTTTAGGCCATGAGACAGATTGCATCCAGAGGCACCTAGCAGCTAGTGCTACCTCTGAATGGGTGTTATGAATTAAAGCGTACTCAAGAAAAATATAGCACTGTGGAGGGTGAATATATGTGTACACCGCGTTGTGGGAAGAGAGAGAGAGAGAGAGAGAGAGAGAGAGAGAGAGAGAGAGAGAGAGAGAGAGAGAGAGAGAGAGAGAGAGAGAGAGAGAGAGAGAGAGAGAGAGAGAGAGAGAGAGCACAGAGACATGAGAGAATGACAACAGAGAATTTTTAAATGCCCCATCTAAATGAAACAGGAAACCATGTATTAATGCAATGACAAAATCTGGGTATACATAACATCAAAAAGTTTATCACAAAAAACTACCCTATGTAGAGATCGACTGGTCAACCCATCCACATCTACTCTACTACAGACAGAGAGAATTTCACTTCATCAAGAATGAGCCAGAACACCTCCAACCTACCTGAGCCATACATAAGCTGAGGCCGCTTAGCCTCCCTTTGTGAACCCGAGCTCTAAAAGGATCCCAAGTACCAGTAGGTGGTAGGATATCAACACCAACCATACTAGTTTAGGTGCCACACCTCCTCGATGCCCAGCATCACATGTTTAGGTAGAGCCAAGGCAAAGGTCCCCGATGTGTTAGCTGTGTAGGGCATTGAACCCCCGACACAATAATCATGTAGATGAGCCTAACAAATAAGAAGAAGATCTAGGCAACACCCCTGATCCAACAAAGCCCTAGGTCAACGACCCTTTAGTCTAAGGCTAAGCGATGTAGGTGATCCTAATCTTGTAGCAATGCTGCCATGAGAAACATAACACGTGAGTCCAATCACAATAGCACTTTCCATATGCACAAACAATCTTTTCCAAGGAGTTAGACTGTACAGGGTCTCTACCCTTACATGTCCACTATAAACCAACTAGATCACTTCATGATCCAATCCCAAAACCATAAACCATAATGAGTGGAGTAAGATACTCTTGTCCGTACAGTGCTTGAAAAAGAGACATCCCAATTGAGCGTTGGAATGAGGAATTACACGCAAATTCAACCAAATATAAATATCTAGTCCGCTTATTTTGCTCATGCGTACAATAAGCTCTTAACATGTCTTTGATAATTTGATTTTTCCTTCTGTCTGCCCATCAATTTGAGGATGATAAGAAGTACCAAAGGCCAACTGGGTTCTTGTAGCTGAGAATAAGGCTTTTCAAAAATTTGAGGTGAACTTCACATCACGATCAGAAATTATCCGGTGAGGTAAACCGTGATACATGAAAACACCTTGGGAGCATATCAACAACCACAAAAATAGAGTCATATCCTAGAGATGTAGGAAGTTCTATAATAAAATCCATGGATATGCATTCCCATTTCATTTGTGGAGCATCAATAGGTTGAAGCTTATCGGGGTATCGAACTCGTTCATCTTTAATACGTTGACATGTTAAACATCTTGTAACATAATTCAACACATCACGCTTTAGTCCTGTCCAAAAGGAACTCTTTCTTACAGTAAAGTAAGTCTTAATGTATCATGGATGTCTTGCTATAGGTATATCATGAGCTTCCTATAATATCTGAAGTTTGATTCCACCTTGATTTGGAATACAAAGACGGTTACCGAAGTAAAGGTCATCTCCTTCAATGTGGAAGCCTTTGATTTTCCTTTCTTGCTTCTCTGTGAAATTATTTAAGTTCATCAAGTACTGGATTTTTATGTAATACGGGTCTTGAGTCATACCTTCTTGAATAAGGTCCATCAAAGAAGTAGTAGAGGTCATGACAGTCCCTCGCTACATCACTCTTCCTGCTTAAGGCATCAACCACAAGATTTTCCTTCCCAGGTTTATATTCAATTCCAAAATCATATTCGCATAACAACTCCATCCATCTTCATTGCTGCATATTAAGGTCAGGTTGGGTGTAGATCCACTTCAGGCTTTTATGGTCGGTATGTAGTTCAAATCTCCTTCCAAGAAGATAATGTTGCCATACTTTAAGTGCATGCAAAATGGCCTATAATTCCAAATCATGTGTAGGATAACTTAACTCATGTATACGTAACTTACGAGATTCATAAGCTACTGGTTTTCCTTCTTGAGACAGAACGTCGCCGATTACTTGTCCACTTGCATCAGTGAGCTCAGTGAATGTCTTTGAGAAGTCTGGAAGCTGTAGTATTGGAGCATTCACCAAAGCTTCTTTGAGTTTCTCAAAACTGGCTTGAGCATGTTCATTCCAAGTAAACACTTTAGCCTTCTCAAGTGTATTAGTCAATGGAGATGCAATCTTAGCGTAGCCTTGAATAAATGTATGATACCATCCTGTTAAACTAAGAAAGCCACGTACTTTTTGAACTGATTTCAGTGTAGGCCAAGCTATGATAGCTTCAATTTTACTAGGTCAGTAGAAACACCATCCTTGGATACTCCAAATATTCCACCTTGTCATTGAAGAAGGTGTATTTACTACGTTTGGCATAAAGTTGATTTTGACGGAGAAATTCAAGTACTCGTTGCACATGTTGTTCGTGTTCTTCTTTGTTTCTTGAGTAAACCACGATATCATCAAAGAAGACAAGAACAAAATCATCAAGATGCTCTCAAAACACATCGGTCATGAGACGATGAAAAGTTGCAAGAGCATTGGTAAGTCCAAAAGGCATAACTATAAATTCATATTGTCCAAAATGAGTATTAAATCTCGTCTTTGGTATGTCCTCCTCCTTGATTTGGATTTGGTAATACCCTGACTTAAGATCAATTTTTGTGAAGATAGAAGCTCCATGTAATCAGTCAAGCAGTTCATCAATCCTTGGTATTGCATACTTATTCTTGACTTTACCTGGTTCAATCCACGATAATCAATACAAAGACGTAGAGTACCATCCTTCTTTCAATTAAAGAGAACAGGACTACTCCATGGAGAAACATTGGGTCAAATGAAGCCCTGTTTAAGGAGTTGAGTTAATTGCTCCTTGAGTTTCACAGATTTAGGTAATGACATTTGTAAGGTTTATAGACAACTGGTTGAGCTCCTGGAGTAAGCTCTATTGCATGATCAACATCACGCTTGGGTGGTAACTGTGAAAGTTCTTTGAGAAATACATCATCAAATTCTATTATCCATTCGGGTTCAAGTGAATCTATTTTCTTCTCCTTAGGGTTAAGGTTTACAACGTAAATCCTTCCATTCTTCTTATGACTCTTCATAAGTTTGGTAAAGTTTACTAGCTTAAGCTTAGGCTTTCTCCATTTCCCAGTAACTCTAACCATAGAGTTTTGGTCATTTTCAAAAGTCAATGAAGCGTCTTTACAATGTATGTGAGCATCATTGGGTTTAATCTCGTTCATTCCTAGGATTCCATCGTAGATTCCTATGGGTAAGAATCTAAAATTTGCAGAAGTATTGTGACCATCCAAAACAAAATTCAAGCTACCCACCACTGAAGTAAAAGATTTGACCTTCCTACCCGTAGCTAATTCTACTGTAAGGTTTCTATCAGGGTGTTCAGGCAAAATGATGTTTCTGATGCACTTAGGAGATATGAAAGAATGTGTACTCTCTAAATCAATCAATAAGGTAAAATCATTACCATGACACTCCGTTGGGGTCTGAATTACTGAAAATTATTCATTCACTCCTTGATGTTCAATTGCAGTATGAACATACACGTTTGCCTAATTTCCTTTACCTCTAGCCCCTTGAGCTCTGTTAACTTGAGGTCTTCCTTGAGGTCTTTGATTTACTCCTCCTCCTAGACGAGGTTGACGGTTAACATTTCCATTGTTGTTATTGTTGAGAGGCGGTCCATTCTAAACAAAAGGTGGATTGCCTGGTCTAAAGCTCCCTTGGTTTTGAGGTTGTCTCTGGTTTTGGTTAAAGTTTTGTTGATTGAAGTTCCTATGAATTGCCAATAGTCTGGGTCTAAAATTTCCAAAATTTTGATTCGGATTGAAGTTCCTACGATCATAATTGTCTACCAATCCTATGAAGCTTGAATTATTAAATGGATAATCCCTAGATTGATGACCAAGATCAAGACAAGTGTAGCACAAATGATCATGTTAGGACTTCATATGTAATAAGCTCTCTCTTCTTTGCAGTGGATTTCCAGACCTTTGTTCCTCCTCGGGACGAAGCCTTTAGATTTGACAAATAGGAGCAGGTTCTGGTTTCCTCTTTCTAGTAGCTCTATTTTGATGGGTTTTCCTGCATCAAGGACATCTGCGAAATTGGTAAAGACTCTAGAGTCTAGTATTCATAGGATTATGAAACCCTGACATGAATCGAGCTACCTTGACCTCTTGAGTCATCCCTACTGGAGTATACTTGACAAGGGTTAAGAAATGTTGATAGTATGATTCCAGATCTCTGGTTCCTTGAGTACAGTCAAGAAACTCATTCATACGGTCTGAATGATAACATTTTTTTGTGATAGTTCTTCTTGAGTTGGGTTTTAATATAATTCCAAGTTGCAGCATTAGGATCAACATTGTTTTCTGTGCAATGGTCTCCCCACCAACACTTGGCTATTTTCTCTAGTTTGAACTAAGCGATGATAGCTTTGTTTACTGCTAATGAATGAGCCAAATCAAAGTAGTCATCCGTGCACTCAATCCAATCTTCAAGAACTTTGCCTACATCTTTTTCTTCCCTGCTAAAATTCCTAGGTTGAGACTTGGAAAGCATAGCATCGATGTCTCTATCAATGTTGGTGTGTTGAGGAATAATAGGTGCATTTGTGTTAGCAGTAGCAGCATTTCCTCTAGGAGGCATGGTCACTTACGACACCATATCAACCAAGGTCATACTTAGTACAATATTCTAATCCGCTCGAAGTCCTTAAGTCAAATATAATAGACAGTTGAAGATAAGATGAGAGAGAAATAAGAGAAAGAATAAAGAATAAATTAATCCAATTTCTATATCACAAAACTTTGGGGTCTCGAAAAATCTACGAAGTGTCTTGAAAGTTTCTAATAAATTCTAATGGCTCTTACATAATGCACTTGGTAATATCCATTGTGACATCCTTCCACCAATGGAGCATAGCTATCCCATTCCTTGAGTATATCGGATGGGTGATCCCAATAATCCTTTTTGATATTTGGTTGAAACATTTCTTTGTGGCGTGTGAGTCATACCATTACTGAGTAAGGGATTTATTTGTTATAGGTACCCCCATTTAGGTGTGAACAATGGCCTTCTTGTACCGAAAGTAGTTATCGAAGTAAGAAGATTCTTTTGGAAACACATCCGGTGTGTCCCACCCAACTAAGTTGTGTATATTTGCACAATCTGCAAGGCATTGGGGTCTATTGTAGGCATTGTATAAAACTTTTACATGGCAAGGATTGTGGATTAGTGAATTTTTAAATAAGTCAAAGAACAACTTCCAAAGTACCGGGCTAAAGGAATTTCGGTCTTTGTTTTTGCATTGACGGTCCTATACATTGAACATAACAATGTCAAAGCATCCCATAGCCATTACTAAGGGAAGTATGTTTCTAGCCATCCATGTTTCTTTTGTCGATCTTAGGATAAGTTCATAAGAATTTATGTGTAATATTTGATTAGTGACAACAGTCTCCTTTCCCAACTTGGGTTGTATCCACTCGATACTCCCAATAGGCAAGGGTTCAGGTGGTCTAAACTCGGGGTTCCCTGTAGCATAATGGTAGCAAGATTGGAATGTATTAGGTACAATACAATCCATGGACATCAACCTTTTCTTCTCTTTCCCATTATGCGTGGTAGTGACAAGCCTTTGCACTTTCACTCCAGTTTGGAAATGCTCCTCCCCCATAAGGTGAGAGAGTATATCTGCCCATATCCCTCTAGGTAAGATGTCAATCATCTACACACACACCCCACCACTCAAGCTAGTTAGAATGATAAAACCAAGATTCAAACTATATCAAAAATCAATTTTTTATAACCGTAGAAGACCAAAAAGATACATAGTTCTAGGGTGATACATAAATACGAAAGGGTCCTATGAACCAATTCTTGGTTCCTACAACCGAGATTCTACCCCTATATTTATTCACATCTCGAGTGTCAAAGTGTAGAACTTCAATTTGTGCGTTAAAATTCATGTCTTCCTTTTTGTACCATTTCTCTCCTCGTGATACATCCATGGACAGTAATCCATTAAAGTAGTTTACATGAGCATGCCATTCATTTACATCATCTCTATAAAATCTACTCGAGTTCACTGCCATTGGTTGTGCTTGGCCAAAGTCACTAATGCACTTGGGCTTCTCGTAGTCATCAATGGTAATCGTGACATTGTGAGGGTTGTATTTGAGAATAGGTCCATAGACTATTGAACCATTATTGGGGTACATAATAGAATTGGTTTCCGTCATTTGACTTCTTTCATACTCTAATTATGACCTTTTCACAAAAGCCGTATCTTTGGTTTAGCATGAGGGTCTTCTTACTAAGTATAAGTTCTTGACTTGGTATGTCCAAAAGAGAACACAGGTTAAGGTAAAGAACATATCCTTGCACTTTAATGTCACCTTCTTGGATCTTTTCCTTTACCCAAAGCTATGGGTTGGTCATAACCCTATCAGGCACTTGTGTTCAATATTCAGGTTGAGCTTCAACATATAACTCCCATGCTACATAAGTGTTCGGTACAAGGTAGTCTCTAGTCCCCTTTGAAACTCGAACCACTTCAATTCCCTAATGGAAACTGAATCCAACTGCATAATTGAAAGAACCCTTTGTGCAAAATCACTTGGGAGTTCATCTAGACAATTAAAAAGATCCATCTAAAAACAAGACAAGGAGAGAGAAAACTTAGTACACATGGGAACCAAAACTAAGTCTATGCTTCTTTTATTCCTCAAATTTTGATTTTTATGATTTCATTACAATATTGTGGATGTCTCCGAGCTAATTCTCTAAATATTCTTTTAACTCTCATGATAGGGTATTCTCTCAGTCCTTCCACACGACAACATGGTCTATAGTTATCCTCTAGTTTTTCTTTTCCTATGAAGGCTGGAAGAGCTTCAAACTTCTTAGCAACTTTGACAATCCTTAACATTTGGGAGCACATCGCCAAGTAGTAGAACATGTCTTCTAGGCCTAACCATATTCTGAGTTGAAGTAGCCTGAAGTTGGATAACCAATCCCTTGGACTATTGTCAATGTAGATAAAGAACTGACGGAAGGGTTCTTGGTGACAGCTAAGGTAACCATATTCAACACTCTTCAAACAAGTTGTGTTTCATGGCATGCCAAAGACTTTGGTTCCGATTTCTCAGTAAAAGAGTTCCCTTTCATCCCTTGACAACCGTGTCACCATATTGTTGAACACTATGGTCAAAACCTCATTCCCCTGGCTAAAGCATTGAGACATCACTATGAGAGCCATTTATTACTATAAAACAAACATTCAAAGAAATTAAAACACCGTTGTTGAACACTTCAACCACTTTACCATAAGTCAAACCAAGCACTTCCACTCAAGAAGACAAGTCAAACAATTACTACTAACCAATGTCACTTATAGATGCACCATGAATACAATATCCTTTCTCAAACAACATGCATGAATGCGTGCACCATGCATAACTAACCCGACTAGTATCAGGCTTTAGGCTATTCCCATAACCTTAACTATTAGCTCTCATACTAGGTGAGAGATACCCCTTCCTGGGGGTCTATGCAGAAAATATACAATTTGCACCTTCATAAATTTTTTGATATACATCAGAGTTACGAAAGCGTTTGCATAGGGGAGGAGTTCTCAGTGCCCGACCAAGCATGGAGTTTAGGCCATGAGCCGGATTGCATCCAGAGGCACCTAGCGGTTAGTGCTACCTATGAATGGGTGTTATGAATGAAAGCGTACTCAAGAAAAATATAACATTGTGGAGGGTGAATATATGTGTACACCGCATTGCGGGAAGAGAGAGAGAGAGAGAGAGAGAGAGAGAGAGAGAGAGAGAGAGAGAGAGAGAGAGAGAGAGAGAATGAAATAGAGTGCACATAGATGTGAGAGAAGGACAACATAGAATCTTTAAATTCCCCATCTAAATGAAACATGCAACCATGTATTAATGCAATGACAAAATCTGGGTATACCATAACATCAAAAAGTTTATGAAAAAATAACTAACAGAGCACTGGATCCTGTGTAGGGATCGACCGGTCCACCCATCCACATCCGCTCTACTACGGACAAAGAAAAATTCACTTTGCCGGGAGCGAGCCAGAACACCTCCAACCTACCGAAGCCAGACATAAGCTGAGGCCGCTTCGCCTCCCTCCATGAACCCGAACTCTGGAAGGATCCCAAGTACCAGTAGGTGGAAGGGTATCAACACCAACCATACCAGTTTAGGCACCATGCCTCTTCGATTCCCAATTGATGTATATTTTTCTATGCCTGGGCCATGGAGCAGGACCAGACAAGAAAAACCAAGCAAAGACAAAAAGACAAACTCCCAACCCAAGCCCACCAACAAGGAACTATGGCTGGAGATGTGCTGCTAAACTCTGCTGCCAAGGAATGTGCAATGCACTCTCGGTGCCAGATTGTATCAATGATTATCAACGAACATGATCGCTTAATAGTTCAGCAAAAAGGAAGAGAGAGAATGCTATCTGTAATTTGAAAGAGAGAGACGAAAATCGAGACGAGAACGAGATATTGTGAAATTATTGAACAATTTGAATAGTGAAAATATTGTCTTTACAACAAGCTTTACAAAACTTATCTTTGACTTCAAAACCTTTCGTCGGTGCAGCTTCGTAGGCTTCCACTTTGCTTGAAGGTATCAGGGATTACACCCTATAGGGCAGCGCGACAAGAGGCGTACACCCTATAAGGTAGCGTGATGACTCGTTTCTTTCTTCTCTCTCTCTCTCTCTCTCTCTCTCTCTCTCTCACACACACACACACACACACACACACACACACACACACACACACACACACACACACACACACACACACACACACAACAGCCTCATGGAAATTTTTTTCTCTCTCATGTGCTATCTACGGCAAAAGAGGGATACGCTCTCTCGATCTCTTTCGCAATTCTATGGCAAGACGATCTCTCTCACTCGTTTTTATCACTTGCGGCCCTTTCTGCCTATGCACTCTCAAACGACAAGAGAGGATCTCTCTTGTTCTCTCTCATAGAGAATCTCTCTCTATCTCTCTTTAGTCTATGGAGAACCCCCTTAGAGGGTTTTAATGAGATTAAAACCTCTATTTTGTTTGCAAAGTCAAACTCTCCTTCTCTCTCTTCGATTTATTGTAGCAGAAGGACGCTCTCTATCTTCCTATTTCTATAGAGCAATCCTAGCCTCGCGAGCTCTCTCTCGTTTCGATAGAGCATAGCCCACTCAAGGGTTCCCTTTCTTCTTCCTTTGACGGCACCCCTACCGGGCCCTCAACTTCTTTCCTTGCTCCTGACATTTAGCAGCCCATAGCCTTGCTCTCGGGCTCATAATCAAACGGCCCTCATGGCCTGCCCTCTTGCTATGGAGTGAGCCCCCCTCTCTCTGCTTCGGTAGCGCCAACAGATGAAGCCATCCCATATGCACTCGTCAAGAGTCGCACTCTCTCTCAATGCTTCGCTCCAAGAAATATCTTCAAGGGAAATGCCCTTGTCTTCATCCACTTCATCGCTCCAATGGGCTAAAAACTCATCCCAAATTTTATAAAAGCCTAAAGGCTCACCAACATCATCATCAATATTCAAGGTCTGGGTAGCAATAGACGTCAAAATAACCCTTTTTTTGGACTCCCCCGGCCTAGATATGATTGCATCCCAAATGGCCGCGAGGAAAGAAACCAGCCTAAAAATCAAATACAAGCAAAAAGGAAAAACTAGCTCCATCTCTGAGAATTGTAGGTACTTACTCAAGCGAGAACGCTAGAAGCTGGGTCCCACCGGGCGTGCCACTGATGGATATTTTTCTATGCATGGGCCATGGAGCAGGACCGGACAAGAAAAACCAAGCAAAGACAAAAAGACAAACTCCCAACCCAAGCCCACCAACAAGGAACTATGGCTGGAGATGTGTTGCTAAACTCTGCTGCCAAGGAATGTGCAATGCAGTCTCGGTGCCAGATTGTATCAATGATTATCCACGAACATGATCGCTTAATAGTTCAGCAAAAAGGAAGAGAGAGAATTTTGTCTTTAATTTGAAAGAGAGAGACAAAAATCGAGACGAGAACGAGATATTGTGAAATTATTGAGCAATTTGAATAGTGAAAATATTGTCTTTACAGCAAGCTTTACAAAACTTATCTTTGACTTCAAAACCTTCGTCGATGTAGCTTCGTAGGCTTCCACTTTGCTTGAAGGTATCAGGGCTTACACCCTATAGGGCAGCGCGATGACTCGTTTCTTTCTTCTCTCTCTCTCTCTCACACACACACACACACACACACACACACACACACATACACACACACACACACACACACACACACACACACACACACACACACACACACACACACACACACACACACACACACACACACACACACACACACAACAGCCTCATGGCAAATTTTCTCTCTCTCATGTGCTATCTACGGCAAAAGAGGGATACGCTCTCTCGATCTCTTTCGCAATTCTATGGCAAGACGATCTCTCTTACTTGTTTTTATCACTTGCGCCCCTTTCTGCCTATGCACTCTCAAACGACGAGAGAGGATCTCTCTCGTTCTCTCTCATAGATAATCTCTCTCTATCTCTCGTTAGTCTATGGAGAACCCCCTTAGAGGGTTTTAATGAGATTAAAACCTCTATTTTGTTTGCAAAGTCAAACTCTCCTTCTCTCTCTTTGATTTATTGTAGCAGAAGGACGCTCTCTATCTTCCTATTTCTACAGAGCAATCCTAGCCTCGGGAGCTCTCTCTCGTTTTGATAGAGCATAGCCCACTCAAGGGCTCCCTTTCTTCTCCCTTTGACGGCACCCCTACCGGGACCTCAACTTCTTTCCTTCCTTGCTCCCGACATTTAGCAGCCCATAGCCTCGCTCTCTTGCTCGTCATCAAACGGCCCTCATGGCCTGCCCTCTTGCTATGGAGTGAGCCCCCCTCTCTCTGCTTCAGTAGCGCCAACAGATGGTGCTCCTCTCTCTTTCCCTGGCTATGGCTCATAGGGCAAATCCCTTTTCTCTCTCACCTCGGCATAGCAGTGGGCTCAGAGGCTTTCTCCTCTACTTACTCGCTCTCGGTAGTCTACGTCAATAGACGCATTTTTCCTACCCTGCACGGCTATGGCCTACATGGACTCTTCCCCCCATCCTCACAATCGTGCTCATGGCCACTCTCATGGCACCTCACGACTCTTGGCCATTCTCTTGCGCGCCCCTGTAACCCACGGTGCCTCCTGACACCCCCCCCCTTTGGCACCCCTCGTGGGATTATAAAAAAAACATACTAAAAATACCCATTTTGTTTATTTAATCAAACTCTTTCAAGCTCCCATTCACACCAATCTTGCGGCAGCTCTCTCTCATCTCTCTCTCTCTCTCTTTACGGATGCACACACACATAGGGGAATCCCTCAGCCTATTGCGACCCCCTCTCGGTCGTTGTGGTCCTCTTGTTCTCGGCAGCCTCGACATGGCTAAGAAAACAGTGCATATGGCTACCTCATCATGCTCAGTTCCCTTCCTCTGGACAGCTTCAGCACGCTCCCCGCAACACATTAAACAAACATATTAAAGATCATTTTTTATATTTGACAAAGGCTTATCCGAACTCCCTTTGACAAACACACACACACTCGCATAGTACGATAAAATCATAGATGATATGCAAAAAACAATAAGCGGCCATTGGTGACCATCCTCTCCAAAGTCTTGCCCGGCTTCCATGGTAAGCTTCTAGCAGTGATCGATCTTGATCTTTAGTTGTCAAGGTTGAGGGCTTTATAACAATACTTCCAAGCATGTCAATATAATCTATCAAAACAACTCCTCGAGGCAAATCAAGTGAGAGTATCATCATGAAAATTTATAATAAAACAATCTTTCGAGCTCGCTTCAAGTGTTCAGTATCTCATGCAAATGTTCTCTTTCTCTGTCAAAATCCCCATGCCCTTGGAAAAAAAAAATGCAACACCAACACCGGGTGTTTAGGCAGAACCAAGGAAAAATCCACAATGCATTAGCCGTGTAGGTCATTCAACCCCCAACGCACTAACCATGTAGATGAGCCTAACAAAAAAGAAGAAGACCTAGGCAACACCCCTGAACCAGCAAAGCCCCAGGTCAACAACCCTTTAGTCTAAGGCTAAGAGACGTAGGTGATCCTAGTCTTGTAGCGACGCTTCCATGAGAAACATAAGACGTGAGTCCAATCACAATAGCACTTTCCATATGCACAAACAATGTTTTCCAAGCAGTTAGACTGTACAGGGTCTCTACCCTTACACATCCACTATAAATAGTCTAGATCACTTCATGATCCAATCCCAAAACCATAAACCATAATTCAATCACATCAGACGGGTGAGCACTCCACCCAACTTGGGTGTGGCACAACCAATCATGCATAACCACATTACAACATAACATGGCTGCAAACATTTCGGCAACATAATCATAACCTTTAAAAAAAACCATGAACCACACTGGCTTCAACCATAAAATCACAACCATTATCCATGAGGGAATATCATCCTTTAGCCACAAATCATAATCACATTGAACCAACTCCCACACTTGGGGTTTGACATATACCCTTCAGTCAATCGGAGTCCGCACACATATGAGCCTTAAGACATGATCCGTTCATGCATAAAAAGAGTCCGAACAAAAACTAATTATGATATAAAAATCCAATTTTTGACAACATCCAACCATGCAAAGTTGCTGCATCAAATCTGCACTTCACCTCTCTAGCACATAGAGCTAGTTTTGACCTAGAAAGGTAGAAAGCAACCATAACCATGCATGTGAGGTATACACATCCATCCATAAGTCTCCATACATCATATGATAACATTCCATCACCATAAACATGATGCAAAACAGCTCCAACCTTTAGGTCAACCATAAACCATAACTTCACACATATGCAAAAAAAAAAAGAAAAAGTTTTTGACATTTTCGAGAGCATGCATAACATGCAAATGAAAGTATTTGACCTCAAAACAATGCATCAAGCTCAGATCCATAATATAGACTAGCACTCTATCACATCACTTTATCCATATGGTACTTACATAACATATGATAACCCAAAAAGAAAGCCACTTTAATCATATCTGCCTATGCGGTTTGGCTTGTCTTCCCGTATACCCTCACATAAGTTTATGGGCATCTCATAACTGAAATCAACTCACCAAAACAAATCATAAATCATACATAAACAAATCAATTAACTCACAACGTCATATGGTACTCCCCCTTGGTAGCACCCTTACATGAGTAGGTAAAACCGGTTATGGAACGTTTAATAACTCGCATTCACGAGGTGATAACGGAGACCTAAATACATTTATCATCAAGTTTCATTAAAATTTTCGATTGGTTAAGTGGTTTTGCCCATCCGATGAATCTATATAGTGGTTCTCCAAGGAGCCTGGAGTTCAAATTTGGCCGAGTGTAGTGGGAAACAATAAGCTGTTTTTTGACTATATCTCTTAGCTCGTGCGTGATTTTCACATGACACCCAAGAGTGAAAATGTTCTAAATGATATGTTTTATCTCTAACATAAAGGATTTGAGTTGATTCATACTGGTTTGTGAGTTATGACCAAAACAGTGTTCCTACCGCTTCTATGATGTGAACCGAAAAGCGCTTTTTATGCACGCACGTGATCATACACGCATCATATGCATAAATCAGTGTGTTAAACATGATGAAATAATCATGGGGCAACTTCATACGTACTCGGTCAATCCATACATGCACTCGTATACGAAAAAACAATCACCAAGAGGGTGACTACTCAGAAAAAGGACATCAAGAGAGAGATGATGATGGCTATGGAGTTTAGAGCTTCTCACGGTGCTTTAGAATCAATTAGGGACTGCCAAAAGGCTTCTTGCTTTGCCGCAAGAGAGCGGTGATGAGAGCTATGTAGAGGTTTTCACCATGAGAGCTTCCGAAGAGTGCATACACCGTGAAACGAGAGAGGAGATAGTAAGCAAGTAGAGAGAGAATATCCTTCTTCTTCTTCTTCTTCCTGTATACGAGAGAGAGAAGCTTATCGAGATGGTGATGAAGAGCTTGCACCACTCCGTATAATAGATATGTATAGCCTTGCGATAGTAGACGCAACGGACGGCACTGAAAACTCAGGTGTCTATGCCAATTTATAGGTTTTTCAACTACCTGGAGTGTTTCCCAAGCTGAAGGTAGCGCTAGTTTCACAGCTAGGAATAGCTTCCTGCTTTTGGAAACTTTCCTAAAAATATGCCTTTGCTTTTGGTGGTCAACTTTCCCACTTACCATTCAATTTTTACAACAAAATTGGCCAATTGAACAGTATCCGGCCAACTAATGGAACCTTAGCTAGACTATGCCGCACCATAATGTCCCGACATAATTATAACTTTCTCGTACTGCCCCGGTGTATTTACGGTACCGCCTTTTATAAAAATAATTCCCATAAAAATCCCATTTGGTCATGTTTTTGCTCCGAGTGATCATTTATCAATCCGACAGAGACTAAAATTAATATTTTTATGCTTAGGTCATCCTAAAAAGCACATTGCTTTTCAAAAATGCCGAAAAGCACGAAAAGCTAAAAATAGCATAAAAAACCAAAAACTCATTTTTTTCTAAAATTGAACCACGGGTTCCCCTTGTCCACTGGAATAAGAAAGCGAACTCGCTTTTCACTAAAAAACATAAAAAGCTAAAAATAGCATGAAAAGCATTCGAAAAGAAGATTTTTATAAAATTGAACCATAGCTTCCCCGGAACACGTAGATTAAGGATCCTACCCTACTTTTTGCAAAAAAGCACCTAAAAGCATAAAAAACATGAAAAAATTAAAAATAGCGGATTTTTCCAAAACTAAACCAAACATCCGTCTAACCTACTGGAACATGGAAACGGCCTTGTTTTTTACTTTAGAACTTTCCAATACTATCAATTGACAAAATAGATATTGAAAACTAATTTTCTTATGTTTAAAAGAGACCCAAAAATTGGGGATCTTACATTAAGATCCCATCCAATGTTGTGAACAAGACACAAGCTAGCTTAATAGGAGAAAATGAATAGCATTTCATATTCATATCTTGGTGTTTTTATAAGTTACCTGTCTATGTATGATTTTATGAGGTGTTTATTAACATCAACATGAAAATAAACTTTTAATAGAAAAAAGGTGTTTCTCAACACCACCATTTTTTAATCTATCTCTTTGTCTAATGTAGTACAAGGACCGAACAACAAAACTTATTTTTAACATTCCCAAATTAAATAAAATTTTCCCAAATCAAATGGGAAATATGACTACATAGGCATTGAAATCAGTCCCAAATCAAATGGGAAATATGACTACATAAGCATTGAAATCAGTCCCAAAGTCATGGGATTTTCTCATTTCATCTAAAATGGTGTTAAATCTTGCCATTGTGTATAGATCCATTTCATAATTTACAAAGTCAAGTGGGACAAGCTGCTTTGCAGCTTAAGTGCAAGCCACTCCGCGGCTTCCCAGTCCCCCACTCCAGTTATTCATCTGTTGAAGAATTCTCTTGTTCATTAGTAAACTTCAAAATATTTAAGAGTAAAAGTTTGTTAGAGTGACCAAGAGTTTTATGTATGGGAGGTTTGGAGAATGAGAAGTTTGGTATAAAGGGAGATGATGAAGGGACAATGAGGTCTATATGAAAAGAAGAGTGAGATCATCAAATAATAAAAGTGTATTAAAAGCATACATAACATACATAAAGTGACCTAAGCACTTAGGTCATACACTTGGCGTAAGAATCAAGCTTATCTTACTTTTGAGTCACCCACTTTGAAAAAAAAAAGCCCACTAATTTATTCCCAATGCACTAGCTTGTTCATGAAGCTTCCTTGGAGCTCTGTTTAAGCAAGGCCTCCCCTCATTGTAAATCATCTCAAGTGAAGCCTTTTCCTGAGTTGAGTCTTGTAACACTCTTAGTCTTCCTATGGCACAGTTGTTTGTTCACTTTCTTTCAAAGCCAATTCAAAGGAGCAGCAAGCAACCTAGGTGTCCATAATATTCCAACAACAATGAATTTTCTGCACCCCTCATCCTCCATCCCATTCGACATTGGGGTAACCAACAAAGATTCATTTCAAAGTCTTTAACTCCAATTTCTTGCATTGTTGCTCAGGCACAAGAGAATAAACAACCAAGCACACAAAAATGAGAAACTCATGGATTTTTACCATGCCAAGACTCATTTGGAGTTATAGAGTGCAACGCTTTTGTGGAACACATGCTCATTAACACATAAGTAGAACACATAGCAACCACAAGTCAAACACCATGTGGAAAATCTTAACTCTTCACCATACATCATGCCATGCCCATGAGAGACATGTTTTATCTTTGCGACAACATTTTTTTTTAGGTGTATAAGGCAATGTCAAATGATGTTTTATTGCATGTTTAGCCAAAAATGAATTAAACTCTTTAGAGACATATTCCCCCATCAATCAAAATTGAGAGTGCCCTCTTTGTATCCTGACATATCCTCCACCATATAAACAAACTCTAAAAGACTTTAGATTTCTTTTTCAAAGGATAAACCTGTGCATGCCTACAATAATCATCGATGAAATTCATGAAGTACAAATGGTCTCCAAATAATTGTATATACATAGGACCACATACATCGAGAAGCTATGATTTTTTAGTCGCAATAATTGAATTATCTATAGGAAGCACATTGCATTTTATCTAATATGTAGCCCTCACATTATGCTTTGTAGATTCCTAAAGTGTAGACAGAGACCACACCATTTCAAATTTTTGCAGGTGCATCAAAATAGAAAAATACAAATGTTTAAAATGTGCATGCCAAAGTTTTGCATCTAAAATAGTTTGTGAATCGCCAACAACTGCACATGCTAAATCTTTCACATTTTTGTCATAGAAATAGAGCTTATACAACCCACGACATAACGACCTAGATGCAATAATAGGATTACCATAACTAAGATAATGAACAATACCCAAGTCATCCACAAAATTTGCAACCAAGCCCAATCTTGGCAAGTGCAAAAATGGACAACAAATTCTTCTTGACCCCTAGTACATACAATGCATCTAAGAGTTTAAAAGGATTTTTGTTTGCAATAATTATAATAATCAACCAAATCCTTTAACATGATAAGTTATTGGTGCATGTGACTATATATCCTCTAGGGGTAGATTCAAGAGAAGTGAACAAGTTATGACGCAAGGTAATATGCTGGCACCACTATCAAAGTACCATGCATTGGAATTAGCACCAAACATGCATGCATCATGCAAACCTTGGTCATAAATGCAATGTATTGTAAATGCCCAAACTACGAAAACAACAATCATGCAAATCAAGAATAAATTTATAGTGAGTAATATTGACAAGGTAATGCAAGGACGAGAGTTTAAATTATAGGACACACCAAAAATCACGATAGACCAAGTATAGTAGACAACCCTCGTTGAGATAGGATATGATACTAAGGCACCCCTACCCGACCTTATGGCCATGTATAAAACACACGAAAAGGCTCTCAAGTGGATCACTTGCAACACACTTCTTGCTTCTACTGAAACATCTCCCTAATAATGGCATGTATTCTTAAAAAATGCCTCCCACAGCTAAATCAGAGCTAAGAGACTTATCTCTCAAGCCCTTATGCACTAATATACATGTGCAAATCCTCTTGATTATAGAGTCTATCTATGATTTCATTCTAAACCTACCCCCAACAATAAAGACATTCTTATCCCATAAAGAAAAGTGTAGTTATAAGCTCATGTAGTCAACCACAAGACTATATAATCAAAAGCTCCATCATGCATAGGATTGATCAAATACTACAACATCCCCACTGATGCCAATCATTTCCAATAGTGGGTGTAGACTATGAATATATACTCCCACATATACACACATGAGCATACATGCATAATTGACAATGTTTCTTGCAAAGATCTGCCATTTTCAAGCTCACAATGTTTTCAATTTGTTGAGTGCATTAAGTAGTTTAGGACTACCTAAGGTCTCCTCTATAAGCTAACAACTACATCACCCTTGTTGTATGCATGTGTATGTGTTTGAATGCATGTGTATGGGGTGCGGTCTTTGTTGTCGTTTTTGCTTTTGTCTGCTCCTTTGCTTGTACATTGTCTTTTGGATGTCTCTGTAAAGTCCTTGCTAGAATCTCTTTTAATGTCCAATGCTTGTCGGACTTACTATAATTTCAAGAATGACTTAAGGCTTCGAGTCTTCAATAGTCTACCTTTTGTGTCTTCTTTTCTTCGTTGGTGACTCCTTTGTTCCTGCATCAAGGTGATCAAAGTCGCATTTGCCACTGTTAGCTTTTGTGTGATGTGTAAATCATTATATTGCTTCTACTTGCTACATGACTTAATTAAAGACCGACAAACCCCAGTTAATTCCCCAAGTTAGTAACTTGTTTCAAAAGGGTCTTATCCGACATCATTCGCGATAGATGACCATTTATGAGCTATCATTGTCCATTTGTCCCCAAAACTCATATACATGATGTACATGGTATGTAGATGGCTATTAAGGCTTCATATTTGAAAAATATTGCATCTTTGGCTAGGGGTTATAATTTTTATTTTATATTTTTATATTTTTTTAAATAAAACCTTTAGCTTGTATTCTCTATTCATAGCCTCCTGGAAAAGTTTGGCTTGATTTGGACTTGTATTTGGCTTTTCAAGATAAATTTTTGGATTTTAGTCTCGAGAATGACTAATGGGCATCTCTTGCACTTTCAAGCTACCAAACATATGTAGAACCAATACTGATGACCAAGATTTGGCTTGACCCCTGGTTGCTCCTACAGAAATCTACTGTGATAGATGACTGAATTGTCATTTTTGCCCCCTTTTTTTGTCAGTAATGTTAGCCGCTTTTGTTTGTTAGGCTTCATTAAGTCACATAAGATTTTCAATATAAAGATCTACTTCCTGTATACGGCCTTGTAGTTGCGTGAAGTGTCTGATAGGCAAATTTACACTTGATGGGTGCTTTTGTTAAGTCGCATCACCAACTTTCTTTGTCCTTGTAGGCCATCCCGGAGTTTTATGACCATTGTCAGTCATTTTTGGCCTCATGTTGTTGCCGAAGGATGATCTACATTCTTTTCTTACCTCTGACATTATTCATTGTGCAAATGGCTTTCGAGGCATACCTCGTGAAGTTTTGTCATTTCCCTGTACCTCTTTGTACTGCTTAGGAACCTCTTCAATCTTTTCTTCATCTGGATTATGGATTTCCCCCCCCCCCCCCTTTTTTTTATAAAGGAAAACCTCAAAAAATAACTAAATAAAACCAAAAATCAACTCAGCAAAAAGAAAAATCATTTGAATAGAATTCTAAACACTATGTACATTGTACACATGTCCCTATGGAGTCATATATGGCTTTGGTTCCCGTACTCCTCCTGTAACGCTATTATGAGGACATATACTCTCAATTTTGTCAAAAAATTATCACAATCAACGCAAAAATTCAATGCAGCTCACAAAACATTACCCTCTAATATTCATAATATTAGGTATGCATTTAGAATGCCTCCCCCCTCCTATTTGGAGTCCTCCTATACCACTAGGTATCGTCAAGAGTATGTGTTGTGCTTGGGCAATTAAAAATTGTGCCTATGCAAGCCTTGTAATGTAGCCCTATTATGCATACACAATCAATGCATGTAAAAAATTTATGTTGTGCAAGTTGTGGGTATAAGCAATTTGCTTATTGGCATTTGTTGGCGAGGCTTCCTATTCTAAGCAATGTGATGGTCTGTGAAGCTCCTGTGTTGTTTGCTTGATTGAAGGTTGTAGAGATTTTTTGAAGGCTTACTTATCTGTTTGATGCTTCTTTGAGATCCATTTGAGCCTTGTTGTTGGTTGTTGTATTTGGCATTGTTCCTCAACAGTGGGTTATGGCTCTCTTCTAATTGTATTGTAGTCGTAGAAGGAATTGAAAGAATTCAAGCGGCGGTGCGGTGACAATAGTTTTATTGGTTTCCTTTGGGACCCACTTCCTTGTGATTATTGGCTGTCTCATTGATGATGCTCGTTTGGGAACCCATACTTGTCCCTGCTTTGTTTGTGTTTGAAGAGACTTCTTTGGGATCCACCTGTCTTTGCATGAGTCAGCAGTGGCCTTTGCTTTGGTCCTTGTATGCTTGTTTGGGGATGGGATTCAGACTTTGGGAGTTGATACTTTAACCGTTTTGGAATCCAAATAAACTCCAGACCTCTTTGTTCTTGAATCAACTTCTTTGGAACCAAAATTTGAGGTGCGAAAGCTTGTGACTTTGTGATTTTCTTAGCCGTTCTTGCATGCTTCGAGTGTTTTTCTTTTGGCGGTGGATCTTGTGATTTTTCATCAGAGATCTTCATCTTCTTGATCCATACCCAGCCGAGCTGGCTCTTTGGTATCTAGTTTTGTCAAATTTTTTGGCTTTGACTTGTTATGCTTTGCTTTTGGCCTTCCTTGGTTATAAGGAAGCTGCTAGTGATAGTGATGACCTGAGTTCCTGGTAGGAGATGTCAAAAGAATCATTACTGTCACTACTATCCTTAGCAAGGTTCAATTCCAACACTTTAGCTTTGTGGTTTGGTTGGTCATGAAAAGTTACTTTCTGTTTGCTCTTGGATTGTTGTTTCTAGAAGGAATTTTCTAGCCAATTGATTAGAGTATTGTTAGCCCCTTGACATGGCTGTGTTCTTCTTGGCTAATTATTTTCTTCCTGTATAGAAGCCACGTATGAGGATTCTTGTTGTAGTGGCATCACCATCGAGGATTTTGGAATCCACTTTTGATGCACTTTATTCTTGTAGCGGTGACATTTGTTCCTTGGTCTTTGATCTAGACAATCACAAAACCGTGCATTAGTTAAATTATCGTCCATATCACCTGTTGGGTTGTCTGGATTTCCATTGTCGGCATCTTCTTGAAGCTCCAAGTGTTCTACGACTTCATGGAACTCATCTTCTTCTTCGTCTTTGTTTTCCTGGATCCCACTCACTACAAAGTAAGGAAGAACATCAAAGCCATTTTCATCACAAAACTTTGTTGTTGGATAGTCTTGAATAGATCTAGCACACATCCAGAGTAGCCAAGATGGTTCCCATTCAAGTGGCTCTAATGCTTCTTCAGGAAATGGTTCTGGGATATAATCCTTATCTTCAATTACCCTTCTAGGATACATTCCTCTCGCTTTAAGCTTCCACATTGCGAAGCTCTGCACATCCACAGTTCTTTAGGCTTACCCAACCATGTTGGAAGTTCTGATCCTGCAATTGTAGCGGAATCAAACTCCTCCACAGGGGTTCAGTTCACGTCCTTAGTTGTTCTTCTTGCCAAAGTCAACAATAGCAAAGGTTTGCTCATATTCAATGCCACAACAAGTAACAATTGCTTTTTCTAGCAGTCCTAGGAGACTTTCCATGTGTCCGTCTGCAAGCTGCAGTTTCATCCTAGCCACCCTCATTGCTAGTTTTTCCCATTTTTTCCATATCTCTTTTGTTGTGATGGTAACACCAGCTCCTTTGTCAAGGATTTCCATGGTTTTCACACCTTGCAATTACACAAGAAGAGTGGTGTTCCCATCTTCTCCCTTATAATACTCTCCAACTTTGTTTAATGGCACTGGCCTAATGTTTAGTTAAGGCATTTTCAGCTCTTTGATCCATTCTTGTATCTAAGTTGTTGAGTCTTTCAAACCAAATTTCTCTAAATACTTACCCACATTAGTCCACATGTTTGGTATTATTCTGTGAAACTTAGCTAACGCTATTGTACAGGTGACTGGTGTCAAAAAAATGTATATCAACCTTTTTGAATCAATGACCTTGTTGGAAGACAGTCTCTGTGATGGGACTGCAATAATAACTTACTTGGCCTCGTACTCTCCCGTATAGGATGGTAGTGTTCTTAGCAAATGGGGTTCATTGTCCATAGACTGCACAGATCCTTTGTATCTCCAATACAATTGCATTTCTAGTTTCATTTGAGATCTAATCTCAAATTCCTCTATTGGTGAAAGAGACACTCCTCTTCCATCACTAGTCTGGTTACTTGTCTGCTTAGCTCATTGGCTTCATTGCCCTCTCTGACTTGTTTCCACAATTTGTCAAGACCATCTATTTCTTTACAATCCTCATGTATAGCTAAGTTAAATCCCTCAGAAAAGTTATCTGTGGTATTTGTTACGAGAATGGGCACCCTCCTATTGTAGTGGTTAGCTGCAATTGGGATAGCTGGGCATAATGGTTAATTATGTGCTGTCTATTTATTTTACTAATTGAGTTGATGATGATTTTGTAGAGTGGAATGCAGGGAGTTGATGAAGAGGCGACGACAATTACTCTTGGCCATTTTTGCACAGTATCCTAGAACATCATTTCAATAAGCCACTATGGCTCTGTAAATAGTTGTAGTGGGAACTCCCCTTATGGGTCATGCAAGAACTAATGAGCTTCACTCATTTGCAAAAGTAAAGTGGTTGTAAAAAGAGGGGCCCCACCTTAAACTCAAAATAATATATTAAATACCAACTCCACAAGAGAAGTGCCGTGGAGTTTGGGGCTAGATTTAGGCCTTTCTCTTGCAGATTCTCTTCTCTACTCTCTTATGCTATGGTTAATTGCTTTGTACATCTCTAATCTAGTCTCCATCTCTTACACATCTCTTACACTCTCTTACAAGCTTTTCTATGTCAATTCTATGTTTACTGTGTGTGTGTGTGTGTGTGTGTGTGTGTCATAGTCTAGGTGAGTGTGTGTGCTTGGAAATTGGAAGAATAGGTGGACAGGTTGATGGTGATTGCTAGGAAGCTTGTGTTGAATATTTTAAGATGTTGGGAGAAGAGGGAGAGATCGACCGCTTAAAATATTCAACACAAGCTTCCTAGCAATCACCATCAACCTGTCCACCTCTTCTTCCAATTTCCAAGCACACACACACACTCACCTAGACTATCACACACACACACACACACACACACACACACACACACACACACACACACAGTAAACATAGAATTGACATAGACAAGCTTGTAAGAGAGTGTAAGAGATGTGTAAGAGATGGAGACTAGATTAGAGATGTACATAGCAATTAACCATAGCATAAGAGAGTAGAGAAGAGAATCTGCAAGAGAAAGGCCTAAATCTAGCCCCAAACTCCACGGCACCTCTCTTGTGGAGTTGGTATTTAATATATTATTTTGAGTTTAAGGTGCCCAAAATTGAGGCCCCTCTTTTTACAACCACTTTACTTTTGCAAATGAGTGAAGCTCATTAGTTCTTGCATGACCCATAAGGGGAGTTCCCACTACAACTATTTACAGAGCTATAGTGGCTTATTGAAATGATGTTCTAGGATACTGTGCAAAAATGGCCAAGAGTAATTGCCGTCGCCTCTTCATCAACTCCCCGCATTCTACTCTACAAAATCATCATCAACTCAATTAGTAAAATAAATAGACAGCACATAATTAACCATTACGCCCAACCATCCCAATTGCAGCTAACCACTACAACAGGAGGGTGCCCAGTCTCACACATCATATTTATGAAGACCCACCTTCACTTGTAGACCAAGAAGAGCAACTCATCCCCGATAAAATAGTTGACCATGAGACCACCACTACACGCACTGGAATGGTTTATAACTGTTACCTTTTGACTTTCAAGGGCCACCCTAGAGAGGATGCCAAATGGATGCCTGAAAAGTTTTTTCGCAACTTTCCGGACCTTCTCCACACTTTCCATCACTCACGGTCCAGTTGGTTTCTCTATTGAGCAACTGAGGACAGTTGCTATCCCTGGTGGGAGGGATGTTACGAGACTGGGCACCCTCCTGTTGTAGTGGTTAGCTGCAATTGGGATAGCTGGGCGTAATGGTTAATTATGTGCTGTCTATTTATTTTACTAATTGAGTTGACGATGATTTTGTAGAGTGGAATGCGGGGAGGTGATGAAGAGGCGATGGCAATTACTCTTGGCCATTTTTGCACAGTATCCTAGAACATCATTTCAATAAGCCACTATGGCTCTGTAAATAGTTGTAGTGGGAACTCCCCTTATGGGTCATGCAAGAACTAATGAGCTTCACTCATTTGCAAAAGTAAAGTGGTTGTAAAAAGAGGGGCCCCACCTTAAACTCAAAATAATATATTAAATACCAACTCCACAAGAGAGGTCCCGTGGAGTTTGGGGCTAGATTTAGGCCTTTCTCTTGCAGATTATCTTCTCTACTCTCTTATGCTATGGTTAATTGCTGTGTACATCTCTAATCTAGTCTCCATCTCTTACACATCTCTTACACTCTCTTACAAGCTTGTCTATGTCAATTCTATGTTTACTGTGTGTGTGTGTGTGTGTCATAGTCTAGGTGAGTGTGTGTGCTTGGAAATTGGAAGAATAGGTGGACAGGTTGATGGTGATTGCTAGGAAGCTTGTGTTGAATATTTTAAGCGGTCGATCTCCCCCTCTTCTCTCAATAGTATTTAACACTATCCTTGGCTCTAATGCTCGATCCTTGAGCTTTAGTCCGTGCTCGTGACTGGAATCTAGCTCTTTTTGTTCCTGGCTTGGTGGGATTAGTGGTGGAGGTGGGATAAGGATCACATCCTCAGGTTTTCCCACAGGTGGTTCTAGTAAATCTTGGGCTGTTTGAATCATTTTTTGGCACATTTCAAGCCTTTTCTTTTCTAGTTTCGCATATGGATATATCATCCACCTCTGTTCTTAGGTTTGGTTGTTTTTTAGCCACACTTCATAGGCTTTCAAGAGGGCGTCTACTGATGGCTCATTAACCTTCTCGACCAACACTGATCCTCCTGAACTAGTACTTCTCGGTTTCTCCTCCATGGATGGTTCTTCTAGAGGTTGAGACATGTGCGTAATAGAAGGTGCAACCCTTTTCTCATGTTGTCTTATCTTCTCTTTAGCTTGGGTAAGCTCCTTAGCTAGAGATTTCTGCTCTCGTTCCTTATGTGCTTTCATCCTAACCTTCTAGCTTTTCAACTATTTCTTTTGCTCTTGGTTTTTTGACTAGTTGCGTTGGTCTTTGGTTCACCCGTCTCTAGACTCGCGTCAATTTTTGTTTTCTCTGTTTCTGTGTTCTCATCAGCTTCTTTTTGAGCTTGCACTCTTGTAACTACTTGGACTGGTACGTGTTTTACAAGCTATTGGGCAGCTAAACAATTCCTTTTACATTCGTTGTGATCTTTATGACTCGGTTTGGATTCTTTGTACAATCGAGGATCAAGTGAATAACGCCAGATTCAAGACAATAGGCATTTACTTGAGTGATCTTCGTCTGAGAACATTGTTTGACCGAGTGGTTGTCATAGCTTTTGTGACACTCTGATTGAGCTTCTTCTTGCATTTCCTCTTGGTTGTAAATAGGTTTTGACCTAGCTAAGGTCTATTCACAATAAACTGCAATGCTCTTTCATCCATCCTTCTTTCTTCAGGTCAAAATGCACGAGGTGGAGGTTGTACCGACCTCACCATTCCATGTGTTTCCCTCATCTTCTGTCGCTTCGAAGGGCAGTACCTGCTTTGATTGTTATAATACACTATAGTTGGTAATGGTGCTTGTTTATTAGATGCTTCAATTATCAGTGTTTATCTCATGTCTATAGACATTCTAGCACCTGGCCGCGGAGGTTGTTGTCCTAAGACAGGTTGTGGTCTTGAAACTCCTACTGATCTTGGCACATTCCCTGTAACGTATCTAGTTGGAGTGGGTGCTTCTGAAATAGGTTGTACATACCTCTCCCTAGCATATTCCATGCTACAATAGCACTCTTTCCTCATATGGTTTGTCCATTTCCTTTCAATTTCACACCACTTAAGCTTCCCCGGCTAAAATTTTACAAGAGGAGTTAACCTCTTGAACATTTCGTTGATAAACTATTCTTGATCGATAGGTGGCGTTGGTTTTGCAATGGACTCGCACATCTGTGAATCACTGTGTTGAAAGGATGTGTCGTCCTCTTCACTCTTACAATAATTTTCTTTATATTTCTCAGAGTTATCTACCAGATAAAGAGCTTCTTTGATCAATTCGTTTAATGTCAAGCTCCTTATCATATGTAGATCCTTCTGAAGACCTGCATGTCTCATTCCTTGGATAAAGATCAGCATCATTCGTGCTTGCGTAGGTAGTTTCGCTCTCGAACAGAACTTGACATATCTCTTGAGCCGTAATGTCACCTTGCATACCAATTATCTGTGAATTTGCGAGAATTCTTTGATGAATTCTTCAAACAACTCATCTAGAGGCTCAAAATTGCGTCTTTCCACTGAGTCGAACCATGTAGCCACATCATCTTCAAGAGTCAGTTATGCCTTTCTTTGAGGATTCTTTGTTGAATTCTTCAAACAGCTCATCTAGAGGCTCAAAATTGCGTCTTTCCACTGAGTCGAACCATGTAGCCACATCCTCTTCAAGAGTCAGTTCGAATCCCGCAAACTGTGTCACAAAATTTGAAACTTTCTCTGCTCTAATTACTCTTCTGAAAGTTGCTACATGATCTCTTGGATCTTTATCTCCGGAGTATTTCTTGTTTACCCATTTCTAGATCTGGGATGGTCTAACGTGTTGAGTGTCTACAAGTATAACCATAGACTCTCTCAATCCTTCTCTTGCTTCAGGTCTTCTACTATGGCTAGGTTCTTCTTCGAAGGGATTGGTCATTCTATTGGAGATTGTTCCATTAGGTAGATTCACTTGAGGAGGCATGTCTGCCATCTCTGTGATCATTTCGTCTCTCGTTATCGCTCTAGGAGAAATCCATGCGGCTCCCTTTTTGGAATTCTCGTAGGAATCCTCGTGTTTGGTGGAGGTATTTGTGGTCCTTTATTGACCAAATATCCACCTATTCCTAATCCAATCTGTGGATTTGTGCTTTGTACAGCTCTGTATTCTCGTCCATACTTGTCAACAACTATAGATTTTCATTGACAGTCGACTCCGTATGTATAGACATATAAGAGCTTGTAATTTGCCATCTCTCCTGGGTATGGCTCTGAGCACCTATAAAGGTGACCTGGCTGTTGTCAACGTATCTATATAGTCCTTCACTCTCATGATGTGGCATCCAAACTCTCTCAACAAGATTGGTCTTTATCAATTGGAGGTTTGAAAGATCCATTATGGGTGGATGCTCCTCTATTGGTGGGATCCTGGAGCTTGTATAAGCTGAGTTTGAATCCAAAGTAGGCATGATCTTTGGGCTTAACATCTCTAGCTTAATGTAAGAAGACTCATTCCAATGTGTTCAAGTGCTTTGGTTAGGAAAAAGTCAAAACTATATCCAAAACTGCGATCGTTTCCTCACAATTCTCTCAATTTGTCACTTTTAAACACCCCTAACTTCCGAATGCGTTTTGAGGCCTTAAACGACATTTTTTTTACACTGATCAACAATGAATTTTGATTAGGGTTAGTGTGCAGGACAACATTGTGATACTGTAGAGAGAGAATGCGGCTTGTGCCAGAGATGTCAGGGCTCGTGACCGCCCCATCGATCAGGGCTTCATGCAGAGCCATGCTACCTGCCCCAAGGGGGAAGGGAGCAGAGGGAGGTCATCATGAGCGGTTGAAGACGACCAGAAAAATGACACGAATGGTCTATGATTGTTTTTCATGGGTTACACTGAATCTTGTAGAGCTACTCTAGAGCTTCGTTTTGATGAAAAAAGTTTCTGAATCCGCTATCAAGAGCTCAAGTTATGGCCAAAACAGTCTTCTATTGCATTCAATCTTCCTGTAAGTTAATTATGGCCATTTTAGAGTGCCAACACTAGATGCATGCTTTGGTCCACTTACAGGTGTTCAAATTTTGTTTTGGAATGATATTTGGGATTCTAGGGTCAAAAGGAAGGCCTTTGACTAGTCAAAGCTCTTGTTTGGCCTCAACCTGTGCCTGGAGACTTCATACACGTATGATGTCTCCTGACTCAGATTTGCTCCAAGCTTACTCTCCTTGATGTCCTCTAACCACTCTAAGTCTCAGTTTGTGATTCTAACACTTTTAGACAAGCCTATCACTCCTTTTTCTGTTTGGTTTCTTACAACTTCCCTGGGAGGTTAGGTAAGCCAAAAGTGAACCAAATTGAATGAAACTTGGTCTCCAGACTTATTTTGTGATGGCAAAAACTTCTGTAAGCTCATATGTGAGTTTTCACCTCTGATTTGGCACTAGAGACATCATACGCGTATGATGTCTTTTGTGGCAAAATGATGTGACTCTTATCCCACAAAATCCTTATCACTCAAGCAACTTTCACCAACTTTCAAAATTCAATTTGAACACTTTTTGTGCAAGTTATGGTCAATATAAGCATGAATCTTGCCCAATTTTTTTCTTTTGGCACTTTTTAGCCAAAATGTGCTCCAAGAGCAATGAAATTTTGGCTGGAGACTTCTTTTATGCTTTAGAACACTATGATATACTCAGATGTCTTATTTGACGTAGATCTGGCCTCTAAGACATCATACGCGTATGATGTCTTTTGGCTTAGATTTCACTTCTGTTTCTACCCAAGGTGCTCTTTGATGCATACAACAAGAATATGTGATCACAACAAATTTAGAATGTCAAAATTGCTCAAAATCACTACTTTTTTTGCCTTTACCTTCTTGAAATTTTGCAAAGAAGCTTAACACATCATTTCCAAACCTCCTAGGTGGTCAAAAGTGCAATTGGACCTTCTGACCTTGACCTGAGACATCATACGCGTATGATGTCTATGTGCTTAGAATTAGCCCAAATTTGGTCTCTAAGCTTGTTTTGTGGTGCTTAACATCCTGATACGCTCTGATTTCAACTTTGACCCCTAAAATTGCCCTTTAAACATCATATGCAGATGATGTCTAACTGGTCAGAATGAGGTGAAACTCACTGCAGAAATCCCTCACTACACTTGTAATTCACAGGAACTTTCAGAATTGAAATTCAACACTTTTTTTGCAAGTCATAATCAATTCAAGCATTCACTTTGCCTAGATCCTTCTTATGGCCTTTACGAGCCTAAAAATGCTTTAAAATCAATGGAATTTGGCCTATTTGCTTCCTAATGCTTTATATCACAAGGGTGTACTCACATGTATCTTTTGACCCAAAATCTGATCTCTAAGATGATATACGTGTATGATGTTTATGTGACCAAAATGGAATTCTGTTTCTACCCCACTTGCTCCTTGCTAAGTAGATCTTGAATATGTGCTCACAACAAATTTTGGATGTCAAAGTTGGACAAAATGACCACTTCTTGACAAAGAAATCCCCCGAAAGAGTAAAATCCCCTCAATACTTAATTTTTATGCCCAAATGAAATGAAATTTGGTGTATGTGCTCAACACAACATGCAAAACATGGGTGTAAAGTCAAAAGTTCATTTTTGCTGCCAGAATTACCCTTCAAACATCATACGCGTATGATGTCTGCTGATGAATTTTTTGCCAGAATTCGTTCACAAGCATCCCCAAGTCTCAAGCACTAGTTTTCGAGCACTTCTACCATGTTTCATGCAGATTCATTTTTTGTATACAAAACTCTTGCACATGCCCTCTTATATGCACAACATCAATCAGTCATGAAAAAATGTAAACAGAAATCTGTTTATTTCATTTTTACCCTCAAAAGTAGACTTTTCAGTGATTTCAAATACAAACAAGTACTACAGCAAATAAATCAGTAATGAATAGCTCTAGATCAAAATCAGATCACTTACCTAAAGCTACTCCTACACATCATATGGGGCTTTATATTTATGAGTAGAAAAACACTTCATTGCCGCATACGGACTAGCAATCACTTTTATCACCTCACAAATCACTCGATCACCAACAACTACTCTAATCTATAGCTAATATTATAAATCCTACCTAAATCTACCTAGTCGCAGACCCTCGGCAAGACACACGCTTCTTGGCTATCCACTTGCTCTCGGAATATCCTCTTCCGGATCCACTTAAGAAAAACGCTTTCTTTAGCTAAAACTAAAGCAAGCAACCATCACACGAGTGTTAGTAGGATTATCTACTCAAGTCCTTGTGTCCCCAGCAATGACAACAATGTTGTGGGAGTGAATCACACCACCCATAAAGTGCATGCAACACTACCTAGATCAACATAATGTCAATCCAGGACACAAATGACACGATAGGCGCACATATGTAATCTCTTTATCTTGTTAGGCTGAGACCATCCCACACATACAACACTCTAGAAGGCTAACTAAACCACAATAAAGAGTCTCACTGCTCTCAGCTACACCACCCAACCCACATACACACAGATGGAAGGAAACTCATCAAATCATACTAGAATTGTACAAAACTTAAGGAACACCATCCCCTCACTAGGATACACCTATTTCAAAGCCTCTACACTCAAAACATTTACTCTAGATCCATCTGCAAAAAACGCGTATGAAGACAGCAAAATTTTGAAAATGCCCAAAAATGAAATCTATGAGTATCTATGCGTAGCTTATGTCTTTACGATTCTAATGATTACTTGCACGCACGATATACTTACGGCTACAAATAGCTCGTAGATGTGCGAGCGCACGTGCTCTGTTCCGCATGAATGCTTGGCGTTGATGTGTAGCTCTCTCCGAGCCTACCTTGATGTTGCAATCGAATCTCCAATGTGATGAATGAGCAAGAAGTAGCGCCAGGATGAAGCTCACGCTCTCTCTTTCTCTCTCTCACACAGTTGACGGTAGCTTAGAACTTGATTATGATAAAATTTCTCCTTACAAAGTGACATAGGTACCTTATATACTAAGGCTACCATAGGTTAAACCTAAGATAGAGTTCAATGGGTCAAATGGCTTTGTATTTACAATTTGGACGTGCCATTGCACCCTGGTGTCTGTAACTAGACTAGCTACTCATTACAAGTGATGTTTTTAACCATAACCTGCATCTTCTAAAAAAATAAGACTTTGGTACAAAAATTGAATTATGCCGTGTTGTTGACCCATGGGTCAACACATGTATAAGCAAGGGTCAATTCACCAAAATGTTTGTTTCTCCTAATTCCCAACTTTGTGCTAGCTACACTACAATTTGTATGCTAAGATCCATAGATTTTGTTTGTATCATTTGGTGTGTTATCAACTCAGGGTGGAGGAGTTTGATTAGAGCCTCATTTCACAAAGGCCCATGAACTTTTAGAATATCTTCTTGCATAGTGTACAAAAATAGCTTAAAATATAGAGGTTTCCTCCTTAAAAGGCTTAAATTGGACACGATTGTTTTTTGACTCACCATGTACTTCTGTGTTGAATTTTCTCTTACCAGCTCAACAATGATTTCCATGAGTACATCACCTCTTCAAATGGGGGAGAGAGCCAATAATAAGGCCTTCTAGGGCCAAGAATACAATGCGGAGGTGGAGAGTAGTGAAAATTTACAAAAAGAAGAGGAAAGAAGAAAATGAAAATGAATTTAAAGTTGTAGGTTAGATAATGAAGCCAATCAAGGACTAGCATATACACGAGACAAAGTTTTGGCAAATACTCATTAACATACTAGAAATGTCGGAACTCGTATCTGCCCACTACCACTATGAACTTACAGTTGCTTGGATAGTGTGTTTTGGGCATCAAATCACATCCAAATCTCACAAAACCTCAGCCAAGGGACTTCTCAACATGTCTAGCACATGGTGGGTAAATTCAATCTTAAGATGTGTACTTATGATTTTCTGGCCTTAAAATCACACTAGACGTCAAATTACAACCCTGGACACATGGGAGCAAGGAGGATGAGAGACAACCTTCTTGCTATATTTTTAAACCATATTGCATGCACAAATGGTGTTTTTCTTCCTTTAGGGTGCATAAGAGTTCTTAAAACACCGTAGCAAGCCAATATAGATAAAACTTGTCAATATTGCACATGAAAAGAAAGCAAAGTTGAGCCAATCTAGAAAAGAGAGCACAAGATAAATTTTGGTCTTGTAGTTGGAAAGCTTTGCCCATTTTTTAAAAGTTTCCAAAAAGAACTTGTAAAGGGAAAGAGTTTGCCAAAATTTTTGAAGAAAGCCTAAGTGCTCTTTTATCCCAGATATGCCAACTTTTTTATAGTTACGAGGGCTCCCCAAGCACAAAGACAAGGACAAGATTACCATAAGGGCAAGATACAAGGCCAAGAGTACAAGGGCAAGATTAGAGGAACTAAACCCCTCAGAAACAAGCACCACAAGGGGCCATGGATAGGCCATCTTTTGATCTCTAGATGAATGGACACATATGTCTCTTTCGGTGTGATTGAAAGAGAAGTAAAAT
The DNA here is from genome assembly GCF_014529385.1 of Adiantum capillus-veneris. Taxonomy (NCBI): domain Eukaryota; kingdom Viridiplantae; phylum Streptophyta; class Polypodiopsida; order Polypodiales; family Pteridaceae; genus Adiantum; species Adiantum capillus-veneris. Next base: position 108,164,717 of record NC_140945.1, on the reverse strand, counting down.
TTAATGTGGGACACCTTTGTGGTGGCTAACATCCCATACAATCTGGAAGTCAGGAAACTTGCATTCTTTTACTATTTAGCAAAGATGTCACAACCTTGGATAATCTAAAGCATAAGAGCTCAAATTACCCTCATAAATGCACATGGAAAACATTGCCTCTAATTAGCCCAACCAAGTTCAAAGACAATACAGCTAATGAGCATATTTTAAAATATCTTGACAGAAGAGCTTAACCTTAGATGTCACAACCTTGGATAATCTAAAGCATAAGAGCTCAAATTACCCTCATAAATGCACATGGAAAACACTACCTCTAATTAGCCCAAAGACAATACAGCTAATGAGCATATTTTAAAATATCTTGACAGAAGAGCTTAACCAATAGATATGGCAAGGAAATTTAGGATGCAAGCATGGAAAAAGTTGTAACAAGCAAGGTAAACATGGGCTTTTAAGCCAGGAAGTAACATCACCCATATATGGGAGTAAAATTATCTTACATGGCAATGGATACTTACAATAGACTGCCAAAGGCAAAGATATTCCTAAGAGATTGCAAATCAAAGAGAGGGCTGGCAGGCAACGTATCACTGCTGCAAGATAATACAAGTACCACCCCAAGAATAGATGTATTCAAGGCTTGAAACACATGTGCTTGGTATCCATTCCTTGGAAAGACCCTTGTCAAGACATACAACTAGATTATTGATGCAGATGTGTAATTGTACATGAGAAATAAGGCAACTACTCTCGATTTCTTTGGCACCGAAGACAAAAATCAGTATGGCAAAGTAAATCACAGGAAGGTAACATGAGCACTTTGTAAAAGCTCAAAAAGAACCAAGGGATCGAGAAGATGAACATGCCGAGCAATATAATGCCATAAGGTCCATATTTTGAGTTCTTTCATCTTGCTAAAGGTGTCATTTCTTTGACTTTATTCACATAAAAAGGTATCTAGGTTAAAGTTGCTCGAGTCAACATCATCATTGTTATGTTCCTCAGACCACTCAACACTTCATGAAGTTTCATGAGTAGGTAGATTACATGACTAATCGACATATGCCTCGCTCTGTGCAAGAAACACTAAGGAAGATACAAAATTCATCAATCTTGACTGAATGAGATTTTATATGCTCTGAAAATCATTGTGTACACCATAGCATAAAATCATGCTAGAAAGCCCCCAAAGCAATGCTCAATAGTACCCATGTAAGCTCACACCTATAGTGCTCAACTAGTACGGCGAAGGCGGCCTCTCTCTCTCCCCCTCTCTCCCTCTTTATCACGTGCAAAGGGGCTTGTTTTTGTTTTGGACTTTAGCTTTCAGGTCGCAAATTGCCACACGTGTAAAGGGCTCCCCCTTCCGCCATATCATGTTAGTAGATAGCACCCATCTAAGCACATACACATACTTGTGCACACAAATCCATGTTTCTTTTGTGCTTATGTGAGGCACAAGTAGGTCATCCAAGTGCACTATTGCACAAACCCATGATATATAACTATGCAACAGGTAACTTATACTCCTGCTTTTGCAGCTCCAAGCTAAATTTTGTGTTTATGTTTCTTAATCCAAACAAGACTACTTCACAAGCTAATTCTAAGACCTTGTCCATCACATATTGGTTCTTTGAAATATTTATAAAACCCAGTTTTTACAAATAAGAGCAAGAAGAAAGTGTCCTCTCTTTGACAGTTTCTCGAGGGTTCAATCTATTTATATGTAATTTACAGGAAAAGTGTGACATAAATTTACATAAATTACATAACGTGACTTCTAGCATCTTCCATAATTATATATATTTCTTTTATGATTTAGTGATTTTTATGCTACCCCTACTTGTGAACTCCTGCACACACTGCACTTTGAAGCTTCTATGGATCCAATAAAAGCCCACTCCAGATGAAATTACTCCTTGCTTTCCAACTCGAGTTGATGGAGTGAGGCCTCACAAAACCGAGGTTTGCTCAACCCTTGACCATGCCCAGCAAGAAGTTATTGACACATTCCAATTTTTCACTATGATTCCCACATTTGCGGATTGCAAGAACATCATGAGCTAGTGCTAAGGAGGGACAGTGTACCTAGCTAGGTATGCTTGGGGTAGGAGATTGCCGGCAGACGGGTGGGTGGAGGCCGGCGGTTTCCTGATCCCCTGACCTGAAGCGCACTTAGCTACGTATCACATAAGGTTTTAGACATACTTTCATGTAGGCAAATGGACTCTTTATCATTGTTTTTCATACATTGCTTAACATCATGAGCTTCCATTGAGGACGCACTCTATACCTAGCTAGGTGCAGTTAAGAGGGGCTTGGGGTGGTCCATTGCCCTCCAACCGCACCTAGCTGGTATGTGGTGCCTCCCAAGTCTCGTCAGTCCATGCCGCCTCCATCGTCTCTTGGTGGTTGTTGTGAGCTTCCCTTTGAGTTCAGAGGACTCAAGCAATGTGTCTTCTTCCTTCACATCCTCAGCCCGGTCATTCAAATTTGCTGTGTTGGGCCTGACTCCACTCCCCACAACCAGAGCCCTCAAGTTCCCAACTTTCACTACTGCGCTCTCCCCCAATGCATCAGTGGCCATTTGCCGCAGTCTCTCAAAATCTGGCTCCCCTACAGATTCCTCCAGAATGTGCAGGAACGTTTCCTCTGGATACTGTTGGAGTAGCACCATCAATTGAACCAGCCAACCCTTCCGAACCTCCTCCATCTTTGCTCCAAGTCTTGCACTGCCCTCCAGATTAGCCAATTGGGCAATTATAGACTTTACACACATCAACTCCTTTGTCACCAAAAACACCAGTTTCTCTATCCGCCCCAGAAAACCTTTCCTGTGCTCAGAGTTTTCTATGCTAGAAACTTGGAAAGGGCACATAAGCAGCTCCAGAAACTGTATCTCCTCTCTCAACTTTGCCAGGAGAACCTCTATCCAATCCCAAGTGAATTTGATAATACAAACAAGCGCTTCCTGTGCCAAATTGGCCCGTTGTTCCCCCCCACAAGTTGCCATCCATTCCTCCATCGTGTCAGGGTATACCAGTATCTTCCTCCTTTCCTACAACTCCATCCGTTCATTATCTGCTGGATGCAGACTACACCCAGCAAGCTTTAGACACTGCAGCTGTCGTATCTTTAACTGCAAAATCATCAGCGTAATGTCCTTAATCTGCCAGCCTACATCCATCGCAGTTTTCTCGAAGGATGCAATGAATCCCATTTCCTTTCTCACATCTTCCAAAAAGCTGTCCATATTTCTGTTAATTCCCTCAAAGTCCTCCAGGACCCCCTCTTTTGTCTTGTCCACATCCAAGAGATAGTACAGAAGCTCTATACTAGGGTATTTCTGTTGCAAGACAGATGCCAATAAATCTGCCTTCTTACGCAACTCCCAACGGGAAGCGGAAGTTGATCTGAACAGCAACTGTTCAATATCCTGAGGACAATAGAGGCCTATCAAGGCTAGCTTCCCTTCTATTCTAGACACCAAGAAAGGCATGTCATTCACTAGCATGTTGTCCTGTGTCATTGGACTTTTTGACTGCATCACAGCTTCAGAGATGCACCACTCCAGCTCTTGTAACCAATGGTATACTTTCCAACCCCACATTAGGCCAAACAACTGTTCATGTAAAACCTTTAGATCACAACCTCCCACTGGAGCCACTGAGGCATCTTTGCCCATCTTGTCAATTGCAGGTCCCAAAATACTGTCGAATTTTCTCAAGAGCTGACGTATCCCGTGGACACTCTGTCCCAGGTCTTTCGTAAGCTTCTTTGCTTGCCTCCTTTTTCTTGCTATGGAACACTTCAGCCGCTCTATCTACAAGAAAACATCACATGCCCCAAGCCAATTCCAGGCAACCTGTATCAACTCATCATCCCATAAGCTGAGCTCCCTTCCAAATTTCCAATCTCTGCACTTTGACAGAGACTTGAGCCTCTTTACAAGTGTTTGTAGTCTTGGCATTGCTGACACTACTCCTGGATTGAATATAACTCTCCTGTATATCGTCTGCCTCGTGGATTTAAGTTCTTCAAAGACCATTTTCTCCCACTTACCAATTCTACTACTTCCACTCTCTTCCTGCTGCATCATACAATCAGTTGCCGTAAGAAAGAAAAATTGTTTTCTGATCTCTTCTACAGCAATCTTCTGGAACAGCTCCCTGATGGCCTTGTCCCTAGACAGCTCAGAATACTGGTGTCGAGAAAGAAAATCACATAAAGCATCACAGCTGCTGCACGTTTGCAGAACAATCTGTTCAACAAGCCAACAAGGGGATCCTCTGATTTGCAAAGCTGTGTCCATGCTATCCCAAAATCGCTCTCCTACTGTTTGATGTTGCAAAAGACTTGGTTCGGCTTTCATCTCAAACTTTTCCCATTCTAAAAGTGGCATCAATTCTGTAAAGTGCAACTGGAGTTCTTTCTTCAAAGATCGTTCCAAGCCAGTAGGATATCTGTTGGCATCAAGAAATGACTCAATGCAAATCAAAGTTCTGTGTAGGATGAAACCTACATCAACTTGAATACTCAGCTCTCTTTTTCTGAAATCCTGTAACTCAATCCTCGCATGCATCAAGGATATATGTGCATGCATTTTATCCACACCTCATCTTTCAGTAGCATAAGCTCAGTATCTCGAGAAATAAAATCTTCATGTAATTGCCTAACAGCTCCAAAGCTCAATTTGTAATCTAATTCTGATGGGTCTATCTCTAGTAGACCTAAAACAGATGGCTTGTACAAGAGATCTATGTCCCTGAACAACTCCCAATCCCACCCCACCCGAACGTCTCTTAATGAAAGCCACCTGAGTTCCCTCAGCCCTTGCAATTTCAACACCACCTCCTTGAGCACCACATTTCTGCAATTCTCAATGAATACATATTCCAAATTTGACGGAAGTTGCAAATCCTCAGAGGGAATATCCAAGATGTGACCATATTCACGAAGCAACAGCCTGTTGTTCAAGTACAGTATATTCACGAAGCAACAGCCTGTTGTTCAAGTACAGTAAGACATCAACATCACTTAACTTGAGTTCTCGGAGATGCGAGCATTGCCTCAAGTCCGGCAGCCTGCTGAGGGGACAATGCCAAATATCTAACACTTGAAGAGATACTGAAAACTCCAGAAATCTCACGCATGGGGGAGAAAGTTTACCCCATAATTCCAAACACAAGCACTCCAGATCTTTGGAAATAATGTCATTTCCTTGCACATTCCAAAGTCGAGGGCACCCCTTTTTCTTGAAGATGGTAAAGCAGGCCAGTCCATTGACCTCACATGAGCCAAGGACTCACAAAACCAGAGAATAAGGCATGCCAGATGCTGGCTATCACCCAAATTCATAGAAAATAGTTTATCATTGTACAAGATTGAAACTGACGTGAGTGACAAACAATTTTTCATATTCACTTCCCTTAAGGTGCTGCATTTGAAAAAATTCACAGAACTTAGCTGTGCAAGCCCACTGGCGTCCAAAACTGTAAGATTTTCACAAGAAGAAATGCGCAGCCATCTCAACTTGTACAAACCGTTAAGATCTAGGGTCTTCAATGGACATGCAGTCAGCTCCAGGCTAACCAAGCAATGGAGCCTCTGTATGTGAATTGCAAGTATACTTTCACACCTCCTTAGGCTTAGGACCTGCAAATTTGTACAGGCTGCAAGTTCAAGAATCTCAAATTGAGCTTCTATTAGAGCAGCCCTCTCAATAATCCTGGCTCGCCCTGCATCCAGAAAAACTGCTGGGCAACGTAAACCCCCTCTTTGATAAATGAACCTAGAGATGTCATGATCGCTGGCCCCCAGACTACTACTGCTTTCTGCAAGCATGAGGTAAAGGTCATGTATGCGAACAGTTTCAACGCCCATTGATGTCCATACCTCCAGAAGTGACCTTGCTCTCAAGATATTAACCTGTGAGAGAGAGAGAGAGAGAGAGAGAGAGAGAGAGAGAGAAAATGAAATGAAATGAAATGTTATATTAACGTCTTCAAAAGGCCACAATGACCTATGAGACCTAAAAGTTACAAAGTGGTGGATCTGATACAAAGTCAGAGTAACAAAATAACCTAACAACAGTACAAAACAAAGATATATACTAATGGGGTCCTAAGTTGGTCGATGTGAGCCAGGCAAAAAACTAAGCAAAATAATGGGCGGCTTGTTGGGATAGCTGAATCACAAGAGATCTAGCATCGGTCGTTGGCGAATCTCATCAATTTCCTCCATGGTTAGTAGTCTGACTGGGCGTCTTGTATGCCTGGCCAGCGTGCTCCGAATTTTCTGTCGTAGCCTTCGTCGATGCTGTGTAGTTCTTCGCAGTCGCGGGCGCCTGGATTTCCCCAGTTCAATTGCTCGGTCAATCAGTGTGCCTCTGGTGTGAGACGGGGGGGAGTTCTGTTGTGGGAGTGGCTCTTGCGGCTCTCCCGTGTCTGCTCTGAAGAAGTCTGTGATCCGTCTTTGAGACTGGCTAGCCTCGCCATTCATCAGGCTATCTCTGTGTCAGCGCAGCTCGAGCAAGAACAAACCCAGGCACCAGGCATCTCTGATGTTCGTATCCCATGACTCTTGAGAGTGGTCCAAAACCCTCTCTGAACAAGCAATGGAAGCGGCCTCGTATCTCGTAGTAGACGGGGCAGCGGCATGTATAGTGTAGCTCTGTCTCAGGTTCCATGTTACACAAGGGGCATGTCCTGTCCTCAGCTGGTACTCCGTTGTATCTCCCAGTCTCAATCCGCAACTGGTGAGAAGATGTGCGTAACTGGCCAATAGCACATCGTATCCCATGAGACAAATGGGTATCCATGTATTTGGGTCTCGCCACAAAACCATCTTCCGTAAGTTGGAGGAGGTGGTCTCTGTAGAAAGCCATCTTTGTGCCCAATTCCTGTGCTGGTTGTATCCATGTCCTCCTGGTGTCTAGCTGGGTTAGGTCTTGGCGGATGAGATTGGTGATCTCTGACTGTGTAAGAGTGAGAGATGGTGCATCCAATGAAGACTGGAAAGGTGGCAGCCTGCCTATGCTGAACCCATGTGCCTGAAACCATGATGTCATCTCCCCATACCAGCATGTTGTATCTCCTTGTATGGCTAGCTGTCGAGAGGATTCAAGTGCTATGCGAGCATATCTGTCTCCAGGAAGTGCCCATGTGCGGTTTAGGAAGGAGACTGATTTGGTGAGCGCCTCCACCACAAGTGGGGGGGCTGCTAGCTCTGCTCGGATAATGGCCCGTGGTACTGACGCCTTGGCTCTAATGAGCCACGAGATCATAGAGACGAGAGGTTTCCCCATGTTCCCCCATCCGTCTGAGCGACCCGGCCTCCCGTGGTGATCCAGTGAAGGTCCCCATATCTCGGTTCCATAGAGCAATGCTGAAGCCACCAAGGTGTCAAAGAGCCAGAGCTTCGTCCGGGGCTCCTGAAATTGAACCTGCAAACACATCCTCTCCAATCTACCCAATGCTGCGTGGGCTCTAGTAAGTCTGGTCTCTGCTGCTCTTCTGAGTGAGAATGCAGGTCCGCTAAAAACCACTCCAAGGTAAGTGTAAGCGTCTGTGTACTCCACAGTCTCCTGGCCGTATGTGAATGTAGGTGCTGACCTCCTGATCCACTGTGGGGTGGTATTAAACACCATAACCTTGGTTTTACCCAGGTTGACAGACAAACCACTTTCGTGGGCAAACGTATGCAAAGCATCCAATTGACGTTGCATTCCTTCTGAGGATTCGGAGATCAACACTATGTCATCAGCATATAGCAAAAGTGGAATCCATGTCCCTGCCAACTGAGCACCTTTATCCCCATCGCTGTCAATGTAGTCAGAGACCTCATCCACATACATACCGAAAAGAGTAGGAGAGAGCGGGCAGCCCTGCTTCACCCCAATAGTGGAGTAAACCGGTGTAGAAAGTCCCTCCGGGGTGCGTACATGCCCTACTACTGATCTGTACAATGCCATGATCCCCCAAATGAGTTCTGTGGGTACTCCCATTTCCTGTAGTCTGCGCATCAGTCTAGCTCTAGGTACCGTGTCGAAAGCTTTGCGGAAGTCCACAAAGCTACAATAGATCCGTCTCCCATGAGATCTGCCTTCTTCGATGATGGCCCTGAGTGTTAGGATGTGGTCAAGAGTAGAGAAGCCTCTCTTGAATCCTGCCTGCCCAGTTGCATGTATCCCTTCCCTCTCTGCCCATCTACTCAGCTGTTGCTCCAGAATGGATGCATACAACCGTGCCAGTGTGTGCCCAATCATAATAGTGCGGTAATTCCCAGGCTCCATGGGGTCTCCTGATTTGAAGATAGGTATGATCGTAGATAGGCTCCAAGAGTCTGGTAGGCCCTCACACATGGCCCGGTTAATAGAAAGCAAGTCGTGGGTATCCACCGCATAAAAAGCAAGTCGTGGATTCAAGAGCCCTTAACGAAGAACTCTGCCCCCTGTGATCAGTAAGGGGGGTCAGGACTGATTCAACATTGGAAATAAAATGAACATGTCGAGCTAAATTTTCCCTAGCAGACATTCTTTCCTACTTGCAACCAGCATACCCATCAATCATTTCCTTCCTACTTCAGAACTTAATGTACAATGAATTCAATGCTGAGGTTTCCATCGGATTTCTCCAACATGTTTGGGGATATTTTCATTCCTAACTAAACGTGTGCAATGTTAAATTAAACAACTTGAATGAAATTATAACCTACCTCTTCCATTTCTTCGTCGATGGCCCATGAGATGACCGGTATTTGTTCTTCCATGGGAGCTTTTCCCTTCCCATTGACATTGCTTGTTCCTGCCTCGCGGTCGTGGGCACCACCGAAGCGAGTTCTCTTAACCGGAGCCATTTTACTCACTACTTTAATTAATTAGCTTGGAGAAAAAGCTAAGGTTCGCAAGCGTCATAACAACCCAATAAATAGATTAGCAACATTAATTAATCCCTCCTATATGAGAGGTCTAGATTTCCCATATAGCAATCATTAAGAATGAAACATAATCCTATGGGAACCGGCTCTAAAGATAATTACTCGGCTTACATGATTAAGAATAATAGGATTTCACTAATGAAATTACCAGAGAGATGAATTAAGTATGATTAATCTCTTTCCTAGCAAATAGACGGTGCAGATTCACCTTATGTATAGGTGTAAAAAAAGTCAACTCTTAGAGACTTAACGACGGATTAATTTTCCCTTAATTACATCTTAATGCATAAGAGAAATGAATTTAATTTAGCTACAATATTGATGAGTGACAGAAAGAGTGATTCTCATCAATCTACACAATTTCCGGCTTACCGATTAATTACTATGCTACCTAGAGAGAGAAAATTCTAATAATCATGCACTTAATCATTAATTAAGAGTGATGAATGACTGATAATTCAGCTATGGGATGATGATTACATAATAGAATATGGTTAAGGAGAAATTAGAGAGTAATTATAAAGAATTACGACTAGGAATAAGCATAATAGACGAGGAATTTAGATGGTAATGAAAAGAATTTACAGAAGATATTAATTAAACCGTGGTTACCGTGATTAAGGGCTGATAATCTTCTCGATTCTCTGATCTAATCAAGCTTCTTGAGGCGAGAATTCGACAGCACCTCCCTCCTTGCTTCTCCTTCAAAAGGTATGTGTACCGGTAGCACCTTCCCAGTGTGTGTAGGTATGTGTGTGTGTGCACTATGTGTGTGTGAGCATGTGTGTGTGTGTGTGTGTGTGTGAGAGTAGGCCTCTAAATAGGCTCCTACAGGCTGAAAATCGATTTGTGCTGCTATAAGCATCTGAGTGAGCACTCAGTCCTTGCATTGGCAAGTCCAGTTCCCCTACCCACCAAGTGTCCAGTTGGTTTAGTTAACTGGTTCTCACACTTAGTTGCAAGCTTGGAAACTTCCCAAAGACTCCCACAAGGCAAGGAGGCGCCCCCTAGCTGCTAAAGCTGGTCTGGAGTGGCCTGGAACCTGTTCCCACACAGTCCCGGGCTCCGGTGCCTCCCCGCTCAATTTTATGAAAAATTGAAATTGGTTTTAGGCTAAAACGGGTCATACGAGTCGGATTTTGATGCTGTAGATTGCTATACGGAGCTCTAACTAAGATGTACTGGACCGAGTACCTGCCATATTTAGCAGCCCCCGGGGTCCGAAATTGCATTTTTTTAAATTCGAGATACGGGTGCAGTTCTTCGAGGCGATCAAAACTGGATGGGTCGGGTGACCAAAAACTTTCTATTTTTGAGATTTTTTTACAAAAATTATTTTAATTCACATTTCGAAGCTTTAAAACATTCTAAACATCATGGCACTGACAGAATTTCGAAAACTTCTAAAAATAGTAACTTATTCCATTATGTTCATTTCAAGGTACAATGGTGTTCTTTTTGATCGGGGTCAGAGACCTTACAACCTCCCCAACGTGAAAAATTTGAGATGTCCTCATCTCAAGAATGTGTTTGGGTAATCTTTTATGAGTGTTGGTTCATCCTCCCAAGTTGCATCTTCTTCAGGGTAATCCTTCCACTTTACCATATGCTCCGTGATAGTTCTGTTGCGTAACTTCCTTTCCCTTGTTTCCAGTACGTAGTCAGGTTGGAGCTCGAGAACTCCTTGTGCTGGCATGACTATCTGATCTGAGTCCAAGAATTGGTCAAGGTTAGGAATATAGGGTTTGAGTAAGCTGACGTGGAACACATCATGAACCTTCAAGTTTGCAGGTAACTTTAGTTTGTAGGCTTGGTCACTCACAACCTTAACGATCTCGAATGGTCCACAATACGTTGGGCTAAGCTTCTTATATCTGCCTAGTGATAAGTTGCTTTTCTTTGGTCGGACTCTCAGAAAAACCTTATCCCCTTCTTTGAAGGTTCTTTCTGAACGGTTCTTATCTGCATAGTGTTTCTGTCTATCCTGAGCGGCCTAAATATCCTGGCGAATAGCTCTAGTCTGTGCTTCCATATCTTCTAACATCTTCCTAGATGCTTCTACCGTGATGGTTGGATCTGAGAAGTTCAGCGGTGCTAAACAGTTCTGTCCATAAAGAGCTTTGAAAGGTGACATTCCAATGCTTCTGTGTTCGGAAGAGTTGTAAGCATACTCCACCAAAGGTAGATATTGTAACCACTTCTTTGGTTCTTGCGAACAATAGACTCTGAGAATGTCCTCGATGACTTGATTAACCCTTTCAGTTTGCCCATCTGACTGGGGGTGATACGCTGTACTGAAAGCTAATTGTGACCCAATAGATTGGAAAAGAGAAGTCCAAAATTTTGATGTAAACTTGGCATCTCTATCACTGACGATACGCTTGGGTAGACCATGTAGCCTAAAAATCTCCTTGATGAATACCCAACTAATATCTGAAGCACTAAAGGTTGTCTTTACGGGTATTAGATGAGCCACTTTTGTCAACATATCAACAACCACGAAAACAGAATCATACCCTCCTGCAGAAGGTAATCCTGTAACAAAATCCATACTAATGCATTCCCATTTCATCTGGGGTATGTCAAGAGGTTGAAGTTTCCCTGGTAACTTGATCCTTTCGACCTTTATCCACTGACAAGAAAGACACTGACTCACATAGCGAAGTATGTCTCCTTTCATTCCAGTCCAAAAATAACTCCTCCTGACAGCATGAAGAGTCTTAGCATAGCCTGGATGTCCGGATATAGGGCTATCGTGTGCTTCATACAGAATAGCTTTCTTTAAGGCTGGATCTCTGGGTACACAAGAGTCTATGTCTGTAGTAAAGACATCCTCCCATAAGAGTAATTTTTAGCTTCAGGCATCTTATTCTGCTGGACTAGAGATACTATACGCTGGTATTCTCGATCTACTAAAGATGCTTCTTTGATTCTATCCCAGATAGGATTATTTGGAATAGAGATAGCTCCGAGAAAGGATTTTCGGCTAAGACCATCTACAACTGCATTATCTACAACTGCATTTTCCTTCCCTAGTCTATACTTTATGTCAAGGTCATATTCTTGTAATAGCTCTATCCATCGTCGTTGTCGCATATTGAGAATAGGTTGAGTAAAAATCCATTTTAAGCTCTTGTGGTCTGTAACCAGCTGAAACTTGCGCCCAAGAAGATAATGTCTCCATAACTTCAGCGCATGAATAACTGCTAAAAGTTCCAAATCATGAGTAGGATAATTCTTCTCATGATCTCTCAGCTTTCGCGAAGTATACGCCACTGGTCTTCCTTCTTGAGTAAGAACTCCGCCTAGAGCAAATTTGCTAGCGTCGGTCGCTACTTCAAATTCCTTGCTGAAATTTGGAAGCTTTAAAATAGGAGCCGAGACCAAGAACTCTTTTAGTTTAGCAAAGCTAGACTCGTGCTCGGTCTTCCATTCGATCCTCATTCCTTTCTTTAGGAGTTCCGTCAAAGGTGCAGCAATACGTGCATAGTCCTTGACAAAAATCCTGTACCATCCCGTTATTCCGAGAAATCCTCTTACTTCGCTGACAGTGGATGGTTGAGGCCAATCAACGATATCCTTGACTTTGTCTCGGTCCACTGAAATCCCTTCAGCCGATATGACAAATCCAAAATAGTTGACCTTTGGTGAGCAAAAAGTGCACTTGCTCTCTTTAGCGTAAAGTTGGTGCTCCCGAAGAAGATCAAGTACTTTGCGAACATGTCCTTCGTGATCTGCCTCGTTCTTAGAATAGATCAGAATGTCATAAAAAAAAACCAAGACAAAATCATCCAGGTAAGGTCTCAAAATATCCTGCATAAGTCGATTGAAGCTTGCAGGAGCATTTGTTAGACCAAAAGACATTATTGTGAACTCGTAGTGCCCGTACCTAGTGTTGAAAGCTGTCTTTGGAATATCTGATTCTTTGATTCTGATTTGGTAATATCCTGACCTTAGATCAATCTTTGAAAACATTTTGGCGTCGTGGAGCCTGTCCAAGAGTTCGTCAATCCTTGGAATTGGATACTTGTTCTTGACAGTTACCTAGTTTAGTCCTCGGTAATCTATGCATAGCCTTAAGGTTCCATCCTTCTTCTGAAAAAGAACTGGAGCACCCCAAGGAGAAGTACTGGGTCGAATGAATCCTTGCTCAATGAGTTGTCTAAGTTGTTCCTTGAATTTGATGGCCTCTGGAAGTGACATCTTATAAGGTCTTTTTGAGATAGGTTCACATCCATGGATAGTTTCAATCTCATGATCTATCTCTCTATGTGGCGGAAGATTCGTAAGGTCTTCAGTGAATACATCATCATACTCTCTTAACTAGTTTGGTCGAAGTGAGGTATCTGATTGGTCCACCTTGTTGAGTTTTACTGCATAAATTTGCTGACCCTTCCTTAGTCCCTTCAAAAGCGTACTAGCCTTAACTAGAGTAGCCCTAGGTCTCCCATTTTCCCCCTGGAGTAAGGCTTCATTACCCAAGTTATCTGTAAAGGTAAAGTTCCCTTGTGCACAATGTATGTGGGCCCTATTTTGCTTTAGCCAGTCCATCCCTAGTATCCCATCAAAGAATCCTAAGGGTAGGGTTCGAAATTGGGTAGAAGTTGGGTGTCCCCCTAAGTCAAAATCGATTTTTCCTGCAGAATATTGAGATACTACTTCCTTGCCGTTTGCTAACTCTACAACCAGCTTGCTTGTTGGATACTTATCTAGCTTTAGCTTCCTCATGCATCGGGGTGAAAGAAATAAAAGAGTACTACCACAATCTATAAGGAAGTTAACTTGTTCACCTCTGAGAGATCCTGGCGTATGAATGACTGCGTATTGCTCGCAACCATTGGGATTGTCAATTGCAGCATGTAGGGTTGTACCACTGCTTCATCACCCACAGTTGGTTGTACCACTGTGGCATTCACTCTGGCGGTAGCTCCACGCCCTCGCCCTCTGTTTATCCTTCCTCGTCCTCCTCTTCCATTAGCTTGGCCACGCCCACGAGTATTCAAGGGTATGGCATTGGCGTTGGTTGCCTGAATCTTCCTGGGGCAATTGGATTTGTAATGTCCATGCTCGCCGCAACCATAGCATCGAACATCAGGGAACTCCATGGTTGTGGTGGTAGCCACAATAGGGCGCTGGTCATATGCTTGGTTGGCTGGTCTGTTATTCCAAGCAGTTGTCCTTGCTCTTTTTGCCCAATGATTCCTCCTGTTTTGATTAACCTTTTGTACTTCGAGAGCTAGAGGTTTGGCCCTCAGCAAGGCATCCTGTAGTGTTGTCGGCCTGAGAGCTTCCAACCGAGTATTCAAGGGATCGATTAGTCCTTGGCAGAACCTCGCCACCTGTTGTTCCAAGGTCATCTTAGGAGCATAGCTCCGAAGAGTGACAAACTTTGCATAATATTCTTCGACAGATGAATTAAGCTGCCGAAGTGAAAAGAATTCATTCATTCTCAAGGTTCTATAGGCAGGTGGTAAATAACGTCCCATTATTGCAGCTTTGATGTCTTCCCAGGATTGGGAAGATCCCTTAATATCCATGTCTCTGCAATGTTGCTTCCACCATATCTTGGCATCGCTAGTCAAGCGGAACATCGCAAGCATGGTCTGATTTACGGGTTGGGTCCCCGCAGCTTCAAAGTAGTCGTCCATGGCTTCCATCCACACTTCCACGTCTCTCTCCACATTTGCCCCCTCGCACTTAAAGATAGGAGGTTGGGCTTGCTTAAGGAGAAGCTTCTTCTCTTGCGCTGCTGAGTACAGAGCAACAGGCGGTGCCTACATGGGTTATACGAAATTCTTGATACCATTTCTAAAATTTCAAAATAGACACGAGACTTTAATAAAATTTCAAATTTCCACTTTATCAAGAGACAAGATTCAGAGACAAAAAAAAAACACTTTATTGATAAAAATTTATTACAATCGAAACCCCTCAAGGTTTAGGATAACTGATGATCAGCTTATTACATGGCTTTATGGATTGCGTATGACATACGCCTAGGAGATGGTATTCACATGATGCACTACTTCGTTCGTGAAATAGTTCCTGTACTCATTCTTGAGTGGATAATAAACTAAGAATCAAGCCGGAATTCCTCTTTTGGTACTCCAAAGGTTTTGACTCTGTTTGCTGGGATCACATTGGTGACCTTCTCCAAGAGCCAGTCGTTGAGGATTTGATTGGTGTCGTCTGAGACAGTCTGGTCCAATCGTGTAGGCACCAAGTAGAATATCTCTACTATCCTCAACTCTTCTCCCCAACGTATCTTCTTCAAATCGGTAGCCAGGCATCCTAGCTTCCGAGCGTTGATGTAGTAAACCCCTCCTGGAAATGTCCAATCAAGTTCCCATCCTTTATCAATGCGAGTGGAGTGTGGCGTATGAGCCTTCATCAGTATGTCCATGACATCTCGCCTGAATTGGTAAACTGGGGATCTTCGAGCTTGCTCATAAATAAGCTCAAACACTTAGAACTCACGATATTCGAGCACGGGGTCTTCCTGCAACACCAATGCAAGGAATTCGGATCAACTACCTATATACTTTCAGTTCCTTATTTAAATATTCAAACAGTACGACTTTATTTCCCAGCCTAACCTAGGCTCTGATACCAGGTGTGAGGTCCCCACCCGGCCGTATCAACCAGCGGATTGGATGGTGAACCTGGTGGCCACTAGATCTATTGCGGAAGCAAACAAAATGATTCACGGTTCGACTAGCGGACAATCTCTCATCACAAAGTGAGTCAAGTTTGAGCTTACTAGCAAGGAGATCTAGCTCCACCTCGCAAGGGAAGCGTACTTCAACTATCTAGCGATCCTAAGACTCACCTTCCAAGAGGAGAGAAACCCCGAGTGCCTTTTTCCCCATGTTTCAGAGGCACGTACTCTCGAGATTTCACTGCTCCTGGGGCAATGAGTATTACTAATATCGAAGTAAGCACTATGGAGACAGAGAGTTCCCGACCAATCGAGACCACCCATCTCGTAGGCATTGGTAACCTGAGCCAAGCCCCCACTTTCCACCCCCACACTCACACTTCCTTGTGTGACCTAATTACTACCACAAAGGTTGCTCAACATAAACATTCCTTGTTTTAATTCTGAAGCACATTGTTCGTTAAGACAGCCCTTCAACCAGTATTACAAATAACACCAAGACAGTATTTTAGTAAAAATTCTACTCAAACTTATTCATTAAAATTCCAATGTTCTGGAGGTACAACATCCCCCCTCCAGCGAGAGTTCACTCCTCCTGTTGTCGCCTAGCTGCCCATACAACTAGGTATGTCCACCACATAGAAAGCACGTCATGGACACGCCCACCGCATAGAAAGCAAGACGTGGATTCCCACCGCATAGGAAGCAAGTCGTGGATATCCACCGCATAAAAAGCAAGTCGTGGATTCAAGAGCCCTTAACGAGGAACTCTGTCCCCTGTGATCAGTAAGGGGGGTCAGGACTGATTCAACATTGGAAATAAAATGAACATGTCGAGCTAAATTTTCCCTAACAGACATTCTTTCCTAATTGCAACCAGCATACCCATCAATCATTTCCTTCCTACTTTAGAACTTAATGTACAATGAATTCAATGCCGAGGTTTCCGTCGGATTTCTCCAACATGTTTGGGGATATTTTCATTCCTAACTAAACGTGTGCAATGTTAAATTAAACAACTTGAATGAAATTATAACCTACCTCTTCCATTTCTTCGTCGATGGCCCGTGAGATGGCCGGTATTTGTTCTTCCATGGGAGCTTTTCCCTTCCCATTGACATTGCTTATTCCTACCTCGCGGTCGTGGGCACCACCGAAACGAGTTCTCTTAATCGGAGCCATTTTACTCACTACTTTAATTAATTAGCTTGGAGAAAAAGCTAAGGTTCGCAAGTGTCATAACAACCCAATAGATAGATTAGCAACATTAATTAATCCCTCCTATATGAGAGGTCTAGATTTCCCATATAGAAATCATTAAGAATGACACATAATCCTATGGGAACCGGCTCTAAAGATAATTACTCGGCTTACATGATTAAGAATAATAGGATTTCACTAATGGAATTACCAGAGAGATGAATTAAGTATGATTAATCTCTTTCCTAGCAAATAGACGGTGCAGATTCACCTTATGCATAGGTGTAAGAAAAGTCAACTCTTAGAGACTTAACGACGGATTAATTTTCCCTTAATTACATCTTAATGCATAAGAGAAATGAATTTAATTTAGCTACAATATTGATGAGTGACAGAAAGAGTGATTCTCATCAATCTACACAATTTCCGGCTTACCGATTAATTACTATGCTACCTAGAGAGAGAAAATTCTAATAATCATGCACTTAATCATTAATTAAGAGTGATGAATGGCTGATAATTCAGCTATGGAATGATGATTACATAATAGAATATGGTTAAGGAGAAATTAGAGAGTAATTATAAAGAATTACGACTAGGAATAAGCATAATAGACGAGGAATTTAGATGGTAATGAAAAGAATTTACAGAAGGTATTAATTAAACTGTGGTTACCGTGATTAAGGGCTGATAATCTTCTCGATTCTCTGATCTAATCGAGCTTCTTGAGGCGAGAATTCGACAGCACCTCCCTCCTTGCTTCTCCTTCAAAAGGTGTGTGTACCGGTAGCACCTTCCCAGTGTGTGTAGGTATGTGTGTGTGTGCACTATGTGTGTGTGTGTGTGTGTGTGTGTGTGTGTAGACCTCTAAATAGGCTCCTACAGGCTGAAAATCGATTTGTGCTGATATAAGCATCTGAGTGAGCACTCAGTCCTTGCATTGGCAAGTCCAGTTCCCCTACCCACCAAGTGTCCAGTTGGTTTAGTTAACTGGTTCTCACACTTAGTTGCAAGCTTGGAAACTTCCCAAAGACTCCCACAAGGCAAGAGGGCGCCCCCTAGCTGCTAAAGCTGGTCTGGAGTGGCCTAGAACCTGTTCCCACACAGTCCCGGGCTCCGGTGCCTCCCCGCTCAATTTTATGAAAAATTGGTTTTAGGCTAAAACGGGTCATACGAGTCGGATTTTGATACCGTAAGTTGCTATACGGAGCTCTAACTAAGACGTACTGGACCGAGTACCTGTCATATTTAGCAACCCCCCGGATCCGAAATTGCATTTTTTCAAATTCGGGGTACGTGGCGATCAAAACTGGACAGGTCGTCATCTTCATACTCCTGATCCAGCTAATCTCGCGAGTCAGCCGAAGGCATAGTCAGACCTCTCAACTGTGGTGTCTTGTGGCGCAAGAATAGAGACATGACCCAGCAAAAAATAGAAAGAAGTAGGCTGCCAAGGGACATCCCTGTCGGACTGAACGTGACAGCTGAAAGTGTCGTTCAAAGTGGCCTCTAATCATGACAACTGTTAGAAGTAGTACTGTATAATGCAAATACACCTCACATCCACTGCAAGGGAAAACCAATCCTTTGAATAGTGCCCTCCAAGCAACCCCAATCTACTCTATCATAAGCCTTCTCAAAATCAGAAGCGGGAATGCTATAGGCTGATCTGCTTGACAGGCCCATTCAACTGCTTCATAGCAAGTGAAGATGGGGCACGAAGATGGCTTTCTATAGAGAGTATCTTCTCTAGCTTACTGAGGATGGTTTTGTGACGAGACCCAGATACATGGACACCCACTTACCTCATGGGATACGATGTGTTATTGGCCAGATACACACATCTTCACACCAGCTTCGGATCAAGACTGGTAGATATAGCGAAGTACCAGCAGAGGCGAGGACATGTCCCCTATGTCACATGGAGCCTGAGACACAGTTGCACTACACATGCCACTGCCCAGTTTACTATGAGACACCAGGCTGCTTTCACTGTCTGTTCAGAGAGGGCTTTGGACCACTCTCTAGAGTCATGGAGTATGAGGACCAAAGATGTTTGGGTCTGTTTTTGCTCGAGCTCTGCACACACGAGAGAGCCTGATGAGAGGCGAGGCTAGCCAGCTCAGAGACAGAAACATACCAGAGCAAAGCTCACATTCTCCTCACACCAGAGGCACGTTGATCGATCGAGCGACCGAGCTAGGGAGATCTAGACGCCCACCACTACGGAGAACTACACAGCATCAACGGAGGTAGCATTAGAGGATTCGGATCACTTTGGCCCGACATGCACGAAGCCCGGTCAGACTATTGACGATGGAGGAGATTGATGAGATTTGCCAGCGACCGATGATGGATCTCCTATGATTTAGCTCTTTTGAGGATTGTACATCCTGCTCATCTTGTATCAGCCTTTGTATCAGCTCTCACCCATTATTTTTGATCGGGGTCAGGGACCTTACAACAAAGATGATGCGTACTGCCCCCAGGTCTCTGTGGAGGAAATAGCAGGGGGGGGGACTGCTCATGAAAGAGCCGCCACGCCTCACGCGAGTCCTAACTCAAGAATAGCTGATATAGATCCTGCTCGAGTCGAGCCAAAAAAGCCCTCTTCTTCCGCCGCACCAGGCGTCGGAAGTCAATTTGTGACTGTCTGTGAGTGACGTCCCCCAACAGCACCTCCCTCTGAAGTCTGGCTCTAGTCTGGCAGCACTCCTCATCGTACCAACTGTTCTGAGGCATACTCCCTTATCAGCGGCTCTGCTCAGGCTGGGTGTGTGGGTATGCTTCTACTGCTGCCTCATGTAATGTCTGTGTCAATATAGTAGTTAGCTCTTCCAAAGGTCGCCCCGAGTCCTCAGTGCATAGGCGTCTGTATATTCCGTCCATGTATACAGAATCCGTCTCCCGTGTGAATGTGTAGCGAGTAGGGGCTGCTACTCGTGGCCTGTGTGCTACACTGAACTGAAAGGAGATGGTCATTGACACCAGAGCATGATCCACTGCCACCCCGATCGGTCTGGGCTCAACTGTGAGATCCTGGATACTAGAGATGAGATTCGGCTGTGCCATGACATAGTCTACTGTGCTGGCTCCATGTCTGTGTGGGAAGCATGTAAAACCTCCCGAAACAGGAAATCTCTGTAGGCCGTTCAAGATGGCCAATCCATGTGCAGTACCCATGTCTATCAGGTGTCGCCCATACTCAGTACATTCCACATCGTGTGATAGTCTGGAAAGGCCCGTCTCTCCAACATCTAGCTCTCTTAGCATCTCCTCTGAAGTATCATAAAACACTGCCTGGTGATGGGCAGTCCTAGCATTGAAGTCCCCTAGGATGATAATGTCACCGTCCCTAGAGAACTCCCATATGTCATCATCCAAAATAGAGAAAGGGGACTGTCCTCTGGGTGATGCATAAACTGATGTACTCGGGGGAAAGTAGCAAATAGCTAGATAGAGGTATCTGCCTGTCTCTGCTTTCAGTCTCACCCACATGTACCTAGCCTGCTCGTCCCTGCAGATTATATGTATCAGTGGGTGCAGATCCTCTCTAAATAACACTGCCACTTCCCCTGAGCCCCGCCCTCTGTGCTCTGAGCGTGTCTCCTGTCTGTAGGCTGTCTCCCACCTGTATCCACTGATGTGAGGCATGGATTGCACTGGGGCCTGGTGTGTCTCAGAGTAAAAGATGATGTCTCTTCCAGTAAAGCTATCCTCAAAGGCCCCCACATCAAGACGCATAGATCCATTGCAGTTCCAGGCAGCTACTTTGAGTGTGGTCCCATAAGTCTCGCACCGTCATGTGGAGCGTCGTTCTAGTATTACCACTTTTCCGTCTCGATAAAAAGCGATCTTGCCTTTTTCCCTTGCCGCTCTAATCTCCGGCATTACTTCCTGCATATGAGCGATCTGCGAGAGGGTGAGATCATCCCCGAGAAAGATGCCAGTCTCTTTAAGAGTTGGTCTTTTCTTCAAGAATGACTTCTTTGCTTCCATGGAGGGAAAACGGAGGATGAGTGCTCTTTCTTTTGAGGTTTCTCCACTGCTTCCATTTTTCTTTATGTTGCCCACTCTCCATGCCCTTGTGTGGGTCGGCTCATGAATCCCCATCAGGGCTGTGAGTTCTTTTACTTCTTCGTCCACATTGCCTTTGTCTTTAAGACCGCAAATTCTCACATGTAAAGCGCGCACCCTTCTCCTCTGCTCCTCCTCTAGTGTCTGATTAATGATGTTGTTGGGTGTGGGCGTGGGCGTTATCTCCTTGCCTTTTCCTTTCTTGGCCACCTTGATCCATTTCTCAGCTTCGTCCGCCTTCTGTTGAGTTTTGGTAAGAACATCCACCCAAGAAGTCGTCATTTCTTTATGCTGCTCTTCTCCTTCTTTGATGGCCCGTACTTGCTCCTTTATCGTGTTGATTTCTTCGATTACCAAGGGTTGCAGTTCGCCCTCTTCCAGTGTGTTTCTTGATCGTGCTTCGGCGAGCTCTTTCTTGAGTGACGCGATCTCTTCCTCTTGGGTCGTCACTTGGTCTTCCAACGTGCTTATCTTGCTCTCTTGGGTCAGTACGCGTCCTTCGAGTATGTTTATTGTGCCCCAGAGGTTGCGGTTCATCTTGGTCATGATCTCCGTCATCTCCTCTTTGCATTTTTGAATGGCACCCTCTAGGGGGTCGGCTTTATCGTTCATCTTCCTCATGCTTGATCGCCGTCCGCAAGGGAGTTAGGTGTACGTGTGCACCCACCCTAGCAGCGGGCGCGGCGGCTGGGAGTCATTGGATGTACGTGTGCACCCACACTGACGGCGATCCCGACGAGTGGTGGAGTGCGAGGCGGTGTGGCCAGGTGCCCTCAATATGCTCAGCTGAGTGTGTGTGTGTCTCGAAAACAAAAGTGAAGGAGAAGGGGGGGGGGAGGGGGAGGGGGGAGTATGGTATAAATGAAATGAAATGTTATCTTAAAGTCTTCAAAAGGCCATAATGACCTATAAGGTCCGAAAGTTACACACACAGAGAGAGGGGGGGGGGGGGGGACAGCGCGTGGGGTAGGAGAGAGAGAGAGAGAGAGAGAGAGAGAGAGAGAGAGAGAGAGGGAGCATGGTAGAGAAAAGTTAAAGAACGATAGAGTTAAGAGCAGCACGATAGAGAAAAGTTAAAACGATAGAGTTAAGTTAGTAGGATGAAAAATTAAAAATTGAAAAAGGGGGGGCGCGATAGATAGAGGGGGGGGGCGATAGATAGGTTGAAAAGGGGGGGGGGGGGGGGGGGGGGGGGGGGGGGGGGGCGCGATAGATAGGTTGAAAAATAAAAAAAGGGGGCGGGCGCGATAGACAGAGGAGGGGGGGCGCGATAGACAGAGGGAGCGGGGGGGGGGGGGGGGGGGGCGGCGCGATAGAGAGGGGGAGCGGGGCGGGCAGCGAGAGAGAGAGAGAGAGAGAGAGAGAGAGAGAGAGAGCGGGAGTGCAGGGCAGGGGGTGCGGGTGCACAGGGGCAGCAGGTGCGAGGCGAGCGAGGGAGCGGGAGCGCAGGGCAGGGGGTGCGGGTGTGCAGGGGCAGCGGGAGCAGCCACAGCGCGCGTAGCAGCAGCAGAGAGAGAGAGAGAGAGAGATTAGTGTGGTCCACTTCCATTCAGTACACTTAATTTATGAATTTGTATCCGCTAACCTTCTTCTTGATTTGCTCCCAACCTTCTTGGTTGACGTCATTGTCATGATAAAGAGTATCATAAAGCCATAAGCTTATCTCTTCAACGCTGCGAAGGCCTTCGGGTGTAAAAAGCGCAATATCCATAAATAAATCCTTGATTTCTTGATTTGGCAGACTTGTGTAACTTGTGTCTATAATAGAAAACAAGGGATGTTTTTCTTCTGAACTCTCTTGAATATCAATGTCGCTGATCCTCCAAGTATCTAGATTGGCTCCTAGCTGCCCAGCAAACAGTGTCAAAGCCAAAGGGTGATAGCCATCAAAAAAAGAACGCTCTACCGTCTGATTAAGGATTTGCATGTGTGCTTTATCAAGACAGTTGACTGACATGTTGAGTCTATCAAGGAGTAAGTGAAGAGCTTCCTCAGCAGTTAATTTGGGGCAATGAAAGCAATCACTCCGTGGAATCCCTAGTTGTTTGACGAGAGCCTGATCACTGCGAGATGTGACTATAATCCAAGAATCGTCATGAAACTTTAACCTCAAAAACTTTTGAGCAGTTTGAATTGATGCAAAAAATCGGAGACGTTATCCAGAGCCAAGAAAACCTTATACCTAGATATAGATTCCTCGAGACGGTTCCAGCCCTGAAACAATGGTAAATAGCAGCTATAACTTCACAACTTTCCTTTCCCAGAAAATAACAGCACATGAGAATGTACCAAACAAAGCTTTCTCCACATAAAACAGCAACCAGCAATCAGGCAGAATGATTATCATGCAGGCTTTCTGCCAGGCTCTTTGTTCACTTCTGTAAATGTTTTAGTCATTCCTTTGATAGCCTAAGACCTTTTGCCCAAACCAGTGAAGCCCATTCTTGATTAAGAACTAGAAAGAGAGACATTTCGCATTATCCCACCTTATGCTCATTAGTCATATGCCTGTCAAGAAAAACTTCATTGTCTCTGATGAGCTCCCTGAGCACTGTGCATTGTAGTTTCAATGTGCTAGTATCTGGTTTAAATTCTACATGACAAACTCTGCCAGAAAATGCCTTCCTCATGGATTCCGTAATCAGCATACATGCTGTGCTCTTGCCTGCTCCTCCAATACCAAACATGCCAAGCACTTTTGTATTTGCAATTCGCTGGGATGGCAGAGCAGCATTGAACTTTGCCTGCAACTCCTGCATGCATTGTAACAAATTCAGCTCAAAAGCATTTAATAATGATATCATGGATTAAAGTGGAACACATCCCAACCGATGACAATAGATAATTATCAAAGCCAAAACATAACAGACTTTGTCAAAATGAAACGCGAGACTGCTGAAATACCTGGTGCTTACAGATGAGGGAGTGCCCTCTTCTCGATCCCTCACAGTTGATTTGTTCACCCTTGAGAGAGATGTAATGTGATTTAACGTCTTCAAAAGGCCAAAATGACCTATGAGACCAAAAGGTTACATGTGGTGAATCTAATACCAGGTCTGGGTACAAAAAGTACAAAGAGCTGAAAAGAAAATAGTGGGTAGGGGCGGGGTGAAAGCTGATACAACGGGAATACAAAGGGTGAGCTGATACAATGGAGCTCTCTGACAGTCGAGGCATCATATACATATACATCAGTATCCAAAAGGCTATAGAGATTCAATGGGACGGCTCCTATGTTGCGCCAATATGGTATGGATCCTCTGTCACAGTCTGCATCGATGTCGAGAGGGCCCCCTCATCCGTGGGCGACGGGACAGACCCAACTCTATCGCCCGATCAAGCAATATGCCTCTGGTGCCTCTGGTGTTGTATGCTGTTGGGGCTGCTCAGACTCCTCTGTCTGTGACTGAAAAAAATTTGTAATCTTCCGCTGTTGCTGGATCTCTCTCATTGTGCCCCTCTTCAAGAGGTCCTCTCTGTGTTTGCGAATCTCCAATAGGTATAATCCGAGGCATCTTTGATCCTGGTATCTCATGACTCTAGAAAGTGGCCCAAAACCCTCTCTGAATAGACGGTGAAAGCAGCCTCGTATCTCATAGTATAGTGGGCAGTGACATATGTAATGTAGCTCTATCTCTGGCTCTATCTGGCACACCTGACAAATCCTGGACTCAGTGGGTACTCCTCTAAATCTACCTGTCTCGATCTCTAGCTGATGTGAGGATGTGCGTATCTGACCAATAGCACACCGTATCCCGTGGGATAGATGAGTCTCCATGTATCCTGGTCTGATCACAAAACCATCCTCCGTGAGTTGGAGAAGATGCTCTCTATAGAAAGTCATCTTCGTACCTAGCTCATGTGTAGGTTGTGTCCATGTCCTCTTCATCTCCAGCTGAATGCCCTAGTGAGGGAGATGGAGGGTGCACCCAAAGAGTACTGAAATGGGGGTAGCCGATCCATACTAAAGCCACGTAACTGAAACCAAGATGCCATCTCCTGCATACCAACATGATCTATCTCCCTGCAATGCCAGTTGCCATGAAGATTCTAGTGCTAATCGAGCATATCTGTCTTTAGTGAGAGCCCAAGTGCTATGCATAAATGAAACTGATCGAGTGAGTGCCTCCACTACGAATGGAGGAGCAACGAGCTCCGCCCTAACAATGTCATGTGGTACTGAGGCCTTGGCCCTAATCATCCGAGAAATCATAGACACCGAGGGCTTCTCCATACATCTCCATCCATCAGTACTGCCAGCTCTGTTATGGTGATCAACTGAGGGGCCCCATATCTCCACTCCGTACAGCATGGTCGAAGTGACCAAAGTATCAAAGAGCCAAAGGTTTGTCCAAGGTTCCTGGAACTGAACCTGCGAACATATCCTCTCAAGTCTCCCCAATGCTGCATAGGCTCTGGTCAATCGCGTATCTGTTGCACGCCTTAGGGAAAATACTGGACCACTAAAAACCGCCCCAAGATAAGTGTATGTATCTGCATACTCCACACTCTCTCGACCATATGTAAAAGTGGGGGCGGACCTCCTTACCCATTGCGCCGTGGTGTTAAACACCATTACCTTGGTCTTACCAAGGTTCACAGACAATCCACTGTCCTGTGCAAATCCATGCAATGCATCTAAATGACGCTACATCCCCTCTGGAGAATCGGAGATCAGCACAATATCATAAGCATATAATAGCAACGGAATCCATGTCCCTGCAAGTTGGGCACCTCTATCACCCTCTGTATGTACATAATCTGAAAACTCATCTACATATATCCCAAAGAGAGTCGGCGATAGGGGACAACCCTGCTTCACCCCAATGGTGGAGTGAACCATGTCGGACATGCCCTGAGTAGTGCGTATTTCCCAATGTTTTGAAGGAAAGATAAATAAATCAATCAAAATAAACTGCATCACGAATGGTGTTCACATCCCAACCGAAATCCTCTTATGGTGAATAGGCTCAAAGGTGAATCTATGCAAATGAGCATCAACACCAAGGAAATTAGGCCCCTCCTTTTGGAGTCTTGTGGGAGTAGAATATCGATCTGTAGGTGGCTCGGCCTCATCCTCTCTCCCGGAGACCTCCAGGGACCATAAATGAGAAAATGGTATTTAGGAGGAATAGAAGAGGGAGGTGGTAGAGTGTCATAGATTGCCTGCAAGGACTGAAAAAGGCTAAGGCGCTACATCTGTAACCTGATGTCCCGTCAACATGGCGCTGTGTGCCACGTGGACATGCTTCATCGACTTCCATAGCCAGTTTTCCCCTTCTTCCTAGATAGGAGTGTCTGCCAATTTTGTGAGATTGTTCGCAGGACCTCCATGACCATACGAGTCCATTAGATTAGGTTTTCCAGTTTTGGAACCCCCTGCATAAATGGTTGTACACTTGTTTTGACAGATGTTATTAAACACTACGGTGGGCATCTGGCATGACAAGCATGTAGTTCTAGGTTAGAGGAATCCAACAAGCCATTCCCCACGTCAATCGGATTCCCGGGTGGGCAAATGTGAGTTTCGCCCAAACTGACACCCCCTGGCCTAACATTTTAATAAATCATTTTAATGATTTATTTGTTGGGTGTGGTGGACAGATTGCCCTACCTAAGCCTAAATAAATTCTTAAGGCCTATTCCTCACCTGTAAAGGGAGCAGTGGATCCCTCACTTGGGCAAGTTGCAAAAGAAGCAAGTTGCAGATTGGCTAGCGCTAGCAGGAGAGTAGCCTAGCGTTTTTGTCCCAGATCAGCCCTAGCGATTGGCAACTGTAGATCAGCCCAAGCGCTTGCAGATTTCACAGTCACCTGAAAGCTGTCGTATCTGCTCTTGTAGTTTCCCGTTGCAGTCCGGTACTTCGATAGCTCATCGAGCCTCACCTCGGCCATTCCCTTGCCAGCATCAAGTGCTCCATTGCTGTCCATCATCGCTGTCACCGAGAACTGTGTTTTCAGCCTTGCTTTACGCGAGAGATCTACTGCGTTTTACGTCACAAGTCTGCGTTTTTGCAGCCAGTTTTCAGTCCTTCACATCAGGAGTAAATCTTCCCCTTGGTGCCCATCACAATCCCTCATCGAGAAGGATCCAAAGGTGCATCAAATCAGCCCTGGAGGTGCCTCATCTTGAGGAGTTACCGCAGCAACAATCATCATTCAAGTCAGTAGAGTCTCCAATTCAGGTATTGCATTGTGTATACATTCCATTTACACAATCTAAAACAAATACCACATCGGCAATGGTGTGGGGGGCCCTTTAGAGGTTTGGTTTGGGACCCCATCAGGTATCGCTCCTCTCTTCTCTCTCTTTCTATCTCCTACACATCTCTATTGCATTCTCTCATTCCCTCTCTTCTGAGGAAAGTAAAAGGAACCCCAAGCTAAAAGGAATCACTAACGCAAGGAAAAGAAGGAAAGGATTGTGAAAGTGTAAAACATAGATCTTCACCATTTCAATTCCGCTGCACCTGACACCTAATGCCGAAAGACTATTGTTGGCCACGTTGTCCGCAACTCATTGGAGCAAAATGAAGGGTCTCGTTTTCGGACCCACCTGAACACGGGTGAGCCCCCCCCCCCCGCAAGAGAAGCTCTATCGTTTGCTTTTCAGCATGAACCGCAGCGATAGTAGATCTAGAATCCTGCGGCTCATGGAAGCTGCATCGGCTACTGCAACTTTAAAACAAAGTTCTGCCTCCACTTCTTTTGAACAGTAGCACGGAGGCAAGTGAGAGAAGCTCCCTCTGCCGCCGTGCTCGTCTAAACCCGGCCTTACTTGACCCCCTGGAAGCGCCCCAAAGATAGGTGCGTACCTCTGGGGGAAGTAAGAACAGATACACAACTGCGCGACGGCAAACGAGACAAGGCTACATATGGAATACAACTTGAGACATTAGCCTTGGGCTACAAAAATTCATAAAACACTCGGGAAAAAAAAACCCTTGTAAGGAGGGTAAAAAGTGCCTTGGAGAAAGGACGAGAAGGGAAATCTACATGTGCCTCTGAAAGATAGGCACCTCCAAGCTACCGCAACCAAAGAATCTCCAAGAGGTCGTATGGGCAAGAAGAGAAACATGCTAGAGACCACAAAGGGGAGAGTGAAACCGGCCTGCTTAATCCAAAAAGGGCGGTAGACCTTAGACTTAAACTTTATTTACTTTCACCCATTTAATTTGTCGCCCACTTTACCTGTACTTTCAAGACATAACAAAGGGGAATGGGATACAGGTTGCTAGATTGCACCTGTATGAAAAGACCGACACCAGATTGGCCCCTAAATAGGCGCCCATTTTGGTCTTTCTTTATTCTTTAAAAGAGGGAATAAAAGTTGTGGTTCCCTACAAGCTGCCCCGCACAATCTCGGCTGAATTTCATCTGTTCTAGCCCGATTTTGGCAGCATAACTGTACTAGGACCCTTCACAATAAGTATCCCCACGCATTAGATGACTTTCCCGACACATACGGACACTTTGCAAAACGTGGCGAGAATCTGCAGCACGCTGGATTCTCTGTTTTCTGCCCCAAAAATGCGCCAAATCACCTGTACAGCGCGTCCCCAAACCTCCTGGGGGTATTAGGGTCCGTTTAGGGCCGAAACCCTAAACCTGCAAAAATAGACAGCAGGCTGTAATTCACTGTTTCGGGCTCCGTTTCGCGTGCCGGTCGCATCCGTAGCAAGTCCTCAAGCTCCCGCACCTGTAGGGCTACTTGCCCTTTGAATCGGATGGGATTTCGCACGTGAAACCTCTCCGAATTCACCTGTACCTGCGGAGGATTAGCCGCTAGCTAATCCAGTACCTGTGCAAGAGGCTCTTGCCTCGGCAATCGCGCATGAACCCACATGACTGTACATTGGTCAAATGAAAAGCCCACTAGAGGGGCATAACATACTGCTCATAGGGGAGAGAGAGAGCAGTGCGTAGCGTGCAGAGCATCACTCCTAGCACCGCACTGTAGATAAGAGAGAAAGGAAGCACTCCATAGCTCTTGCAACCTGTTGCAATCCACCTACAGCTGAAAATGGCGCCCCCTTCCTCTTGTAGACTCCCCTCAAAGTGGCAGAAGTGCTCACAGAGTGACACCTTGCCCAGTTTCCGATTTTGGCCAAGTTGGCTAAAAATATCTCAACAGGTGCGTCAATTGACTTGGCAGCAGAGCAATAAAATGTTCCTCTTGTCATTCCAGAGCTAATGACGCGAACACATTTTCAGGTCCAAAATAGCAGTTCCCTAAATTTTAGGAGATGCTGCCATTGTATCTTTCTAGATCATCTGACCCTCTTTGTACACTGCAGCCACACGAAGAACTGAAATGTAGCCTATATAGCAAAGGATTCCACTTTAGCTAGTCAATGACCCCACTTTGGCTAACCATAGTCCTTGTCCAACCTTAGTGGTCTCTTGCCCTCAGGCCTGGACTCCCTCTGAACAGTTCCACACTAGCTATGCAATGCAGTGCAGTTAGATTTCTAGAGGGGTGTTTCCAAAAGTGAAAATAAATAAATAATAAGAAAGAAATCAACAAAAAGGATAGATAGTAGTCACATGCTGGTGACATACCCCCCTTGGGAATAGACTCCCCTTTAAGCTTTACATCCAGAATGTGAGTCTTTCCCCTGCTCTGTACAGTGATCTTTTTGTTGTAGGCATCCATGCTTCTCTGTACACGAAACAACCAAGGAATGCCTAACAACACATCACATCCATCCAGTGGCATGATGTAAAATTCTTCATCATCTACATAGGACTGGATATGTAGGCGCAACTTTCCGATGATGGGTGTCACAGCCTCTGTATGGCAGGACATGCCAAACCTGCCTATGCTGTATACCCCATCTCTTCAAGTCTGATTCCCAACTTTGAAGCCAATTCTGGGGAAATGAAGTTGGCTTTGGCACCTGGATCAAAGAAGATAAGCACTGTTTGATGTCTGACCTTTCCCCATGCTCTACAAAGCTCACTTGCATCTGAATTTGGCTTGTCACCCACCATATCTGGCACTAGACCAGCCATGGGCCTCTTTCCTTTCCTATCCTCCTTGTCTTCAGAATCAGCTGGCCTTTTCTTTTGAGGACAATTCTGAGCAATGTAGCCAGGCTGCTCACAGATAAAGCATTTGTTCTCTGACATCAAGACCTGCCTTTGCTCTTCCGACTTGTGAGGAAAAAGTCTTTTCTATTTCTTTTTTTTTTTCCGAGAAAAAGATCCTTCTATTAGTTAATGAAAACTGCCCATAGGGCTACATCCACCTCTGCAGGAGAGGGCTACAACAAGCATGATGGGGAGACTCTCCCAATGAAAAAACAGCATATATACAATGAGGCTAAATCAAGAGATGGGAGGAGGGAAGAGCCACACAGGTGGACAGTAGTGCCATCTGAGCACCCCCTGGACAATGGTGTAGAAAGGCCCAGGGCGCCACAGTCGAAGGAAAGCCTCGCGGCGCTCCCGCATGCGGTCGGAGCTGCCCTCTAGTCCCTCAAGCTGTCCTCTGAGAGTATGGATCAGCTCTAGCCAAAAGTCACGAACAGTCTCTGCTGGTGGCACAGGGCGAGCCTCAAAGATGCGGAAACAGCGGGCCCGCCAGATGAACCAGAGAGCTAGGCCGCTGATGAGCTCCCAACACTCCTCTCTCTCACTGCACCACTCCTGTGGAGTAAGATCTGTAGCAGGCTAGAGTGTAGGTCGCCCTCCCTGTATCACTATCATCCTGCTGGTGGAAGATAGCTCAAACTGAAGTGCCGGGCCCGTGAGAGTGGACCAAGCCGCCGCCCCCCAAGTGTACTGTCGAGCCGTGGAGAGGGCAGGCATCAGCCGAAGAACTCGTAGCCACACTTGCTGGGCCGAGGGACAGTCCCAAAGGCAGTGACGCTGACTCTCCACCAACTGGTCACAGGCTGCACATGCGGCCGAGAGACCACTATGCACAAGCCAACTCCCTACAATTGTGGCTCTGTGTGCAACCAGCCACTGGAACAAAGTGACGCGCCTCGGCTGTCTGGAGTCCCACAGCCTCTGCCAAAAAGCTGCCAAGAACTCGACTGTGAGGCCCTCCTCCTGCCAATGACGTGCTGCAGCGGGGTGGGCCTCCCTCTGTGCTGCAGCAGGGTGGGCCTCCCTCTGTGCTGCAAGTATATGACGTCCAAGCCGAACAGTGTACTGAAAGAAAGGGACTCCTGGGCGGTCTGCAGAAGAGAAGGGGTCCCTCCATAGCCACTCACCAGGATCCCACTGTACTCGTGCCAGTGGACAGCACTCCCAAGCCAATAGCCTCTAGTGTCCTGTCTCAAGAGCTGCTGGGTCAGGGTCTATGACGCAAGTCCTCCCACAGATACCCACAACTCGGATCCTCTGGAAACAGCACTCTGCTACCTGCGGGGCTTCTACTGCAACTCGCTGTAACCGTCCCCCACCCTAAAGCTCAAAGAACAGGGCTAGGACAGTCTCTGAGCAAGCCCTGACTGAAATGAGAACCTCCAGTCGTGTGAAGGCTCCCATCCACCGGGGTGCTACTGGCTCGAGAGGCATGAGCCACTCAGCTGGAGCTGACTCTGAGATGTCCTGACACATGCTCTGAACCCCTCTCATGCCCTGTAGCTGGACAGCCTGCACCTCCTCTGACAAACCTGTGAACTCTAGCCAGTCACCTAGAGAGCGCGTTGGACCTGCTGCCATGGGACCCTAAGAAACATGAGGCCGACTCCCAACCAAGCGGCCTCTCTGAGTGCTAACCATGGGGTTCCAGACGAGGGGCTGCCGTAGGTGCTCCTCCGTGCACGTCGACCGTCTCTGCTCTAGGCCTCGCCGTAAGAGCTACCAAGATCGAAGCAAACTCACAACGAATCGGTCCTCCAGTCTCCTGCTCAAACCAACTCGGCGCAACTCTGTAAAGATCCATCTGGTCGAAGGTTGCCAAGGGCCTCCTGCCTTAGGCACCCTGGCACAAAGCCTCTGCAACAAGAACTCCTTCCAGGGCTCCTCGCCTGGAAGAAGTCCTCTGACGACGAACTTCCCAAGAAGGGCTCGGCTCTGCTCTGCTGTGCTGGATCAATGATCCCAAGCCCTCCCTGAGAACAAGGAAGTGTGATGACCGACCAAGCCACCTTGGCTCGGGCAATCTGAGTGTCGCGACCTGACCAAAGGAAGTTCCTGATCAGCCTCTCTACCTGGCTGATACAAGAACTCGAGAAGATCCAGCAAGAAGTGATGTACCACATAGTCGCCAACAACACCTGGTTGGCAACTACTACTCTACCAGCCAGCGAAAGTCGTGCTGAGCTCCAATGTAACAGCTTTCTCCTGATGGACAGGAGAAGAGGAGCAATTTGTTGCTCGGGGGACAAGTCCAAACCAACCTGACAACCCAAGTACCGAACTGCGGTCCCTGGAGGAACCCCCTGAAACCCTCTCCTGGCATCCAATTTGGCACAGGAGCACTGCCAACCGAGAAAGCCACTGTCTTTCTCCAGTTGATCAGTGCGCCCGATGCACAGCAGAAGGTCTCCAAAGCCTGCTCACATCTGTGTAAATTGGCCTCCTGGCCCTCTAAGTACAAGGCTGAGTCGTCGGCAAACTCAGCGTCCAAAAGCTCATCTCCCCGTATAGGGAGTGCTAAGCCCCTCAGACCAACCTGCTGTGACACCAAAATCTGCTCATCGCCTCCGCATAGAACAGAAAGAGAAAGGGGGCAAGAGGACAACCCTGTCTGACCGATCGTGTGAGCATGAAGCGCTCACCTCTACCTCCTGCCAAAAGCACCTGACTGTGAGCCTGTCTATACAAAGCTGACACCCCTCTGATCCAAGCATCTGAGAAGCCCATCCTGCGTAGCGTGCCCTCTAGAAAGTCCCAGTCAACTCTGTCGTATGCCTTCTCAAAATCGAGAAGAAGAATCACAAGGTCCTCCCCACGGAGACGTGTCAGGGCAGAAGCCTCCCAGAAAGTGAAGATGTTGTCAAGGATATTGCGTTCCTTGACAAAACCTGTCTGAGTCCCATGTATAAGGCTCTCCAAAAGTGGTTGAATCCTCAAACTCAGAGCCTTGGCAAGAATTTTGTAGGCTGAGTTGAGGATGGTGATGGGGCGCCACTATCGAATCTCATCCAAGGAGCCACCCTCCTTTGGAATGAGGTAAATCAGGCCCTCACTCATGCTATCCGGCATCACTCCTGTGTGCAGAATGTACTGAAAGGCACTACAAAGATCTGGGCCAAGCAGGTCCTAGTACTCCAAGAAGAAGCTGGGAGTCAGCCCATCCTCACCTGGACAACTACCACGAGGGAGGGCCCTAAGAGCCGTGTGCAGCTCCTCAAGCTGAAGAGGTATCTCTAGCCTCTGGCGCATATCCTCAGTCACAAGACAAGGCATCTGTGCCCAAACCTGCTCCTTGCATGCATCCTGTCTCTCTGACTGGGGCTCAGTCGACAGTAACTCACGGTAAAAGTCAGTAGCGACTGCACGCATATCCTCAGGCTCACAAACAACTGACCCATCGGGTCTCCTCAACTGATTGACCTTGGCATGCGAGTGTCGAGGTCCCACTGTCTCAAAAAAAGCACCTGTCACTCTGTCACCCACCTGAGTCCACTGAGATGCCTGTCGGTGAAAGGCAAACTCATGGCGCCTCTCCTCTGTGCAAGCAAGCTCCTGTCGAGCCTGCTGTAACTGCTTCTCCAACCATGGACTGTCTGGATGCTGCTCCTGCATCCTCTGTAGTGAAGCAATGCCTCGTCTGAGACGCTGCTCCTCCTCTCTCGCTGCAGCCCGTCAAGCCAGAGACTCCTGAAGAAAAAAGTGACTAAGCTGAGCTAGGCCTAAGGCCACTCTGTCTGCAGGTAGAGCCTGGCTGTCCATGCCCTCTGTCCAGAGAGCCTCAACCCTCTCTCTGAGTGCTGAGTCCAACAAGACCCGCTCTGGGATGCGAAGCATCGTGCTCCCACTCCTCTGCATGTCTGCCACTGTGAGGATCACTGGTGCATGGTCCGAGAAGGATGTCCCTGCCAAGATGCCCACTGATCCTTCCAAGTCACTGAAGTGGTCACTAGTGTAGAAGCGATCTATCCGCGATAGATTCACTCCTCCCACTCTGCGGTCCGATCTAGAGAAGGCAAGACTCTTTGGAGGCCTCACAAAGCCAGAAAGCTGCCATGTATCCGAGACCCTCAAAGTCATACACAACCTCTCCCAAGCTGCTAACTCGACTCCATGCACAGTAGCATGGCTGCCTCCGATCCTGTCAAAAGGGTCCTCCAACATGTTGAAGTCCCCTCCTCCACACCAATGGTCAACCTGTGGCAAAGACTCAACAATCTGTGACCAAAACTCTCCACGAGCACTCGTCACATTGGGCGCATAGATGTTCAGGAAGCCCACGAGGCCACCCTGAACCTGCAAAGTAATCCACTGAGCCCTGCCTGGCACAATAATCCCTCTGCCCACAATGGCCTGCTGCAATGAGTCCGCAATAGTCATACATACCCCACCCTGGATGCCTCCAGGTCCAAAAGCAGCTGACCAAAAGGTATCATAACGTCCACGCAAAATCTGACCACATCGCTGAATGAGGCTCTCAGACAAATGGTGCTCCTGAAGCATAAGGAGATCAATCTCTCCTCCCACAAGGCAACGCTGAAGCTCCTGACGCAATCGGCCCCGCTGTCGCTGAAACTGGGGCCCACCTAATCCCTGCACGTTCCACGAGACGATCCTCATGGGGAGCGAGAGAGAACAGATGCTGCGCAGCAGCAAGACGGGCTATCTTCGAGGCAGGCTTGGATGGGGAGTAATCCGCATCCGAGCGTCCTCTAGATAGGCGAGACTGTAGTGAGTGCATGGCCCAAGCCCAAGCAGAGCGAGCCGTGCGTAAAGCAACCTCCTCTGTCCAGGAGTCCTCATGAATGTATACATAGCAAGGTAAACACTGCGTATCAGCAAAAAAGTACACCACAATGTGCCTACATCCTGCTGAGTCTGGGGGTGTCATCGTAAACTTGGCCAGTGGCCACAAAGTCTGCAGCAAATCTGTAACTCCAAGTTCCTAAATTTTAGGAGATACTGCCATTGTATCTTTCTAGATCATCTGACCCTCTTTGTACACTGCAGCAACACGAAGAACTGAAATGTAGCATATATAGCAAAGGATTCCACTTTGGCTAGTCAATGACCCCACTTTGGCTAACCATAGTCCTTGTCCAACCTTAGTGGTCTCTTGCCCTCAGGCCTGGACTCCCTCTGAACAGTTCCACACTAGCTATGCAATGCAGGGCAGTTAGATTTCTAAAGGGGTGTTTCCAAAAAGTGAATATAAATAAATAATAAGAAAGAAATCAACAAAAAGGATAGATAGACACACATGCTGGTGACATAGAGACGCCAAGTATAGGAAGAAGTCGCCAATGAGGAATATGAAGGATGAGCGTGAAGAAGCCCAAACAGACACACCGGGGGAGAGAGGGAGCTATGGATGTTTATTAAGAAAAACACACACCAAATACACACAACCACACCCCACATACATGCCACAGTCACACAAAGGCACACACACAAACCCCACACGCACACCCTACACACATGCACATACCCCACACGCGCACACACACTGCACACCACAGACAATCACACGCACAGTCACAAGCTTGGGCACCCCAAGCAGATAATCAATATACCTTCATAAGTTCAGAATAGTCTGAACTCACGAATTATAAGAGTGAATAAAGCACTCATAAAATTATAAAAGCAAGGGACACAAGAAAAGAAAAGAAAAAAGAAAAAAAAACTAAATTACTTTATTTGCTACGAAACAAAATTAGAAAAAACGAAACATTATCACCTTAAAAATGTTTTTAGAAAAGGCATGCAAAAATAAGTTGGCGCGGCTTACTTGGCTAAAACTTAAAACAAGTACTCAATCTTAAACAAAAAAGGATAAGACTCTTAAAAACTTAATCCTAGAAATCAAACTTCACAACAACTTCTAAAGAAACAAATTCTTAAGTCCTAACGTAAGCTAATGAAATCGAAAAATGAATATTACTACAAACCTACGAAGAAGAGGCTGCAAATAACCAAAGAAGTATAAGATCCAAACTTGACAATATGTGACCTCAACTTCGCTGCTTGTCCAAACAAGAAGTGAAACCGGCTTGTAGGGCGGTGGACTTTGGCTTTCACCCAAAACTTTACAACTTTAGGACACAAAGGAACTTCACGAATAAGCCTGTGAGGGACTGGAATTCAACACTTCAAGACAAACCACGGCGTGGCAGCTAGAGCGCTACCAAGCAGACAACGACACCCTGTTGGCCCCAAAGACTAGCGCCCCTTTCGGTATATCTTTATTCTTATTATACTTGAGAAAAACCTGTAAACTTCTACAAGCTGTCCCACTTTTATCAGGCTGAAAGTCCTTTACTCTAACCTGATTTCGGCAACATAACCACAGTAGAAGTCTCCATGGACAAAATCCCAAGCAAACATTGACTTTCCACGCACTTTAGAGCACTTTGCAAAACCTGGCGACAAATTGCAGCTCACTGAGTTCTCTGTTTTGCGCTTCGATACGCCTGCAGATCACTTTTCTAGGTAGCCCTCAAGCTCTCGCACCTGTAGGGTCACTTGCCCCTTGAATTAGATAAGATTCCTCGTACGAAATCTCTCTAAATTGTCTTGTACAAGCACCCAATGCTTTCCCGAGGCTCCCCTAACAAATAAACGATCCAAACGTTTCCACCTAACCCTCACCAAGCTGTCCAAACCTGTCCGTGGCTGTAATTGCAGGTTTTTGACCCAATTTCGCCAACACAATGGTGCAAATATCCCTGTAGGTTAAAAGTACACGTCAAGGACACATTCCCTTTCGGTATGGAAGCTTTCCTGTGAGGTGCAGGTCAATTTTCTACTTTGCCACTATTAGGTGCCTAATGCCCTGTATACGCATCCCAAGGCCTTTCCGAGGCTCCCCTGGCAACTCCCTGCAGTTTAGGTGCGAAACCCTAAACGTGCAGAAAAACACAGCAGGCTGTAATTCTCTGTTTTGGACCGTTTCGAGCGGAGCGAGCGTGCCTACGCATGTCTCAGGTGCTCCCGCACGCAATGGGGCAGTTCCCCTGCAAATCGGACAAGTTTTCACGCAAGAAAACTCTCCATTTTCGCATTCCTTCGCGATGGAACTGTGCGTACCTGAAGGGGATTAGCAATTAGCTAATCCGGTTCCTGTACAGAGGGCTCTTGCCTTGGCAAACGCACATAAAACCCCCAGAACTATACATGGTCATCTGACAAGCCCAACTAGAGGGGCATTACCGTATGTGCAAAGGGGAGAGAGAGATGCGCGAGAGCAAATCGTCGCGCTACATAGAGCAAGGGAGAAGGCAAGCTTTCCGTTGAAGCTGTGATCACCTGCACCCACTACTCACACACACAGTAGCGATTAATGAACAAAATCAGCCTCCTCTCTCAATTTGGGCGCCCCCTCTTCATGCAGATCTGGCAAAATGATATGGAGCCGCCATGTGTCCCTTATGCCTCTTTTAAGTTAATTTCCCAGTACCCACTGACTTATATGTGTAGCGAGGGGCCTAAATGACTTTGAACTGAGCCTAGACACCCTTTTACCGCTCGGATTCAAGTGCCGATTGGCCCGACCAACTCGTAGTGACCTACCCTTCCCGACTGTGGCTGAAACTCTCAGTCGTCGGCCGTTTCACACTAGCCATACAATGTCCAACCATTTGCAACTTCAAAAAGAGGGTCCCAAAAATTAAACAAAAATCATCGGAAAGAAACCAACAACTCAAGTTAGCAATTGCCACATCCTCGTGACGTACCACCATCTTAAAATCGCAAAAGGCTACATTTCAGTTTTGGGTGTGGTTGCGGTGTACAAAGGGGGTCAGATGACTTAGAAAGATACAATGGCAACATCTCCTAAAATTTAGGGAACTGCTATTTTGGGACCTGAAAATGTGTTTGCGTCATTACCTCCGGAATGACAAGGAGAACATTTTCTTACTCTGCCGTGAAGTCAACTGGGCAACCGGTTGGGAGATTTTTAGGCGGCAACCCCGAAACGAGAAAATGCTTGTAAATGCGCCAAGTGGCACATTCTGGTGCACTTTTCTCATGCATGGAGAAGTGGCGCTGAATTTGAAGGAGGAAAGGCCTCATTTGCAGATTTTGTCACAGGATAAGAGCTATGGAGTGCTTCCTTTCCCTCCTATGTACAGTGCGGTGCCAGGAGTGATGCCCTGCATGCTACGCACTGCCCTCTCTCTCCCCTATGGCAGTATGTTATGCCCCTCTAGTGGGCTTTTCAATTGACCAATGTACAGTTGTGTGGGTTCATGCGCAATTGCCGAGGCAAGAGCCTCTTGCACACGTACTGGATTAGCTAGCGGCTAATCCCCCGCAGATACAGGTGAATTTGGAGAGGTTTCACGCTAGAAATCTCGTCCGATTCAAAGGGCAAGTAGCCCTACAAGTGCGGGAGCTCGAGGACTTGCTACGGATGCGATCGGCACGCGAAACGGAGCCCGAAACAGTAAATTACAGCCTGCTGTGTATTTTTGTAGGTTTAGGGTTTTGGCCCTAAACGGTCCCTAATACCCCCAGGAGGTTCGGGGACGCGAGGGGACCGCTATACAGGTGATCTGGCGCATTTTCAGGGCTGAAAACAGAGAATTCAGCGTGCTGCAGATTCTTGACAGATTTTGCAAAGTGCCCGTATGCGTAGGAAAAGTCATTCAATGCGTGGGAATACTGACTGTGAAGGGTCCTAGTACAGTTATGCTGCCGAAATCGGGCCGAAACAGTTGAAATTCAGCCAAGCTTGTGCGGGGCAGCTTGTAGGGAACCACAACGTTTATTCCCTCTTTTTAACAATAAAGAAATACCAAAAGGGGCGCCTAAGTTAGGGGCCAATCTGGTGTCGGTCTACTCATACAGGTGCAATCTAGCAGCCTGTATCCCTCTCCCCTTTGTTGTGTCTTGAAAGTACAGGTAAAGTGGGCGACAAATTAACTGGGTGAAAGCAAATAAGGTTTAAGTCTAAAGTCTACCGCCCTTTTTGAAAGTACAAGCCGGTTTCAGTTAAGTTCACAAAACTCCTTAGGATAAAGTCCTCCACCTACAGAACTCAAATTCAAGCACATAAAATCTTGAAAAGAAGGAATGTCAAGAACAAAAAGATTATCTACAAAGCGTCTTACCTTGCATAACTTGTGCAAAAATATTGGGCCAATGTTAGCAAGGACAAGACGCTCCATAAAATCAAACTCATAAGTAAAAAGATAGAAATTAGCAAGAAAAACAGGACAATTGGTGTCCATAGGGATACCAATTGTTTGCTTGAAAAAAGAGTCACCGATGGTTATATATAAATTGTCCAAAAGAAAATCCAACCAAGATATGATGTCAATGTCATCTATAATCCTGGTGAATCTCTTTCTTCCTTTGTCTACATTTACATTCTTACTTTTTAACCATAAGAAGTAAAAAAAAACACCTGCAGTAGAGGGGAAGGGAGGAAGAGGGAGCCATTGTCGAAAGCAAGGGCAGCAAGGAAAACTATGCAATAGCCCTGAAGCAGAGGTGCAAGTAAGTGAGAGGGTAGCGCATAGGGTAAGGCAGCACGCCAATGGGGAATCACAAGGGCACTAACAGGCAGCCAAGCTCGCGGGGGGGGCAACACGGTGGGGGCCATAGCGACCCGATAGGGTACAAGGGTCTCTCTCTCTCTCTCTCTCTCTCTCTCTCTCTCTCTCTCTCTCTCTCTCTCTCCGTCGGATATATCTTTAAGGTCTCTTGGGATAGTTTCCTACGACGTTAAAATTCTCTTCTTTCGGGTGTGTGTGTGTGTGTGTGTGTGTGTGGGGGGGGGGGGGGGGGCGGGGGGGCACACTAATAAGAAGAGGAAAATGGAATAACGTTTCTATCACTCAAGTGTGGTAGATTGGTTATGCCATTTCCCTCTTAAATAACAGGTCTTGAGTTCAACTCTCCTCGTTGGATAGATCTTTAAGGTCTCTTGGGATAGTTTCCTACGCCATTAAAATTCTATTCTTCTTCTTCTTCTTCTTCCCCCTCCTCTCTCTCTCTCTCTCTCTCTCTCTCTCTCTCTCTCTCTCTCTCTCTCTCTCTCTCTCTCAGATTACATATAGACAGTCTCGGATTGCCCTTCGGCGTTTAGTGCGACGGAAGAAGTGGGCCTTTTTAGCCCAGATGGAACGTGATTTGTATCAGCTCTTTTTGAGCCGAGATTCAGGTGAGGCCTGGAGTCTCTTCCATGAGCACTCACCTCCTCCAGTGATTACCTCTCCTGAGATTTGGGGTCAATATGCAGCATCATTATATACAGTACCTGG